>NC_071355.1:6784267-7118267 GCF_943734655.1 Sabethes cyaneus
AGATAGCCAAAGCCTATTCCAGCGTTAGTTCCGTTATTCCTCGTAATCCGTGATTTCAAACGGAAGTGCTGAAAAAAAGAAGAAAGGGCTCTCCAGGGTGCGCCGTGCGAGTTCGGGTTCCGTTTCGTTCAGTTCTCTTCCTCGCGTTCATTTTGTTCGGCGTTTCTATCGCCAGAAAGTTCTCGTGGCGAGGCATAGGGTAAGAAAACCTAGTGCAGTGAGAACAACTGGAGTACGGAATAAAAAGGCATAAAAGCCGGAATACCTGCGTGGATTTATAACGAAGAAAAAAGTGTTTTCAACCAGTGTGTTTCCATTTTTTCTGTAAGTGGAACTAAGCCGGAAACTCGTCCAAAATGTCGGAACGTGAAAATAACATTTACAAAGCCAAGTTGGCAGAACAGGCAGAGCGATACGACGGTGAGTAACTAAATTCTGATTTTTATAACCTTCCATGATGGCAGCAGTCACTGCCGAAGCTTTATATCGATCAATAAAATCGTTGCACTGATTGCGAGTCGATTGCATTGTCGAATCAAGCAAAAATTTGGTCCGGAATTTTTTTTTACCTCCGATTGTAAAAAAAGGTATGGAAAGAAGTTCCATGAAATCTTTTTTCGAGACGAAACTTTTCTCGGATGATGGAAGAAAAGTTGGATGGAGCTCAAAATGCTACTTACATCAGCACACTTTCTATCACACATTCACAAAAAAGGGGAGCATTGTGGAGGTGTTCATGCTTCATCGTTGTGTGTGTGTAAAGTGCAGATTCTTTAGAAGGCTAGTGCTGCCAGTTTTGTGGGTGTGAAAATTGGCATCAGCTAGATAAAATCCCTTAAGGCCCAAACAGAATGCTGCGTCAACGCATCCATCAGCGTCAATTTGACAATAAACCCATGGGAAAACTGTCAGAATGACGCCGACGGACGCGTTGACGCAGTATTCTGTTTGGGCCTTTAGGGAAAGCATTAGGATTTATTTAAATAATGACCAATTAATTTTACGCAAAACGTTTGCAAAATTTGTTTTGGTAAAATAAGGTATTAGATGCGGTTCCACAACGGTGAATTTCGACTTCGAATTTTATTAGGCATTATGTAACGCATCATAATCTACCCTCTATCTATATTCAAAGATACAAGAAATACTTTCAACGCTTTTGATTTTGGTTGATTGTTTTGCATGTAAAGAGACTATAAAACGTGTTCTGTTTGTATCTTGCAATCAATAAATTTATCGAATGAATTCACCAACTAATCCTACTTGATATTGTATAGTATGGTTTAAGTATTAAATTAACTTGACGGCACAACTAACTGGGCAAAGAATTCCAATCTTATTAGTTACTAAGCTTCAAATAATTATTTTTCAAATACTAAAATACAATTGAAAATTTTTGGATCATTTTTCACTTGTCTATTCTGGTCGGATTTTTTAATTTTTTAAGTCCTATGTGCAACTGAGAGATTCTCTTTATGTCTCTTCTCTTGCGCTCATCATCGCGACATAAAAGAATATCAACACAATTTTAGAAAAAGATGCGTTCAAGTTAAATTGCATCGTCGTGATAAACGTAAGAGAAGAGAGTCGAAGAAAATCCTCTCTCACTTGCAGCGAGAACCTATTCAAAAATAAGGCCAGAATCAATAGAAATAAAATTGCAAGATCAGTTAAAGGTCCTTTAAATGTAGCTAATGCCTATTGTTCATTTCAAAATTTATTTGTCGGAAGCATATTTTCAGTATGACGTTTCTGTGTCAATTGTTTTTAACGCTAATTTAAACTGGTTTGTTCTTGCCTTACCTTACCCGCAATTTCACGTTTGAAAATTTTTAAATAAAGTATATAATGATTAAAGTTTCAAAACGTGAATAACCAATGTAACGATCAGAGCACTTATTAATAAACAAAAAGAATGAAAATAACTTAATCGAAAAAAAAATTCGGATTATCTTCTAGTAGAAACATGCGGTTATTTCTGATGAATGCAATCAAGAGTAATAGATTAGAAAGTTCTTAGCAAATTCAAAATTTGCCAATGAAATTAAAACTTGTCTTGCAGTATTCAAAACAAACGGAAATCATTTGAAAATTATCTAAAGCAAAATGTATATATCGGAATTTGGATTATTGTGTTCAAATCGGCTTGCAAGGATCACCGTTAAGTGTTTAGTACCTGCATAGTTCTCCAGTTAGTGTGCTGGTACTCGTTGTCGATGTCGACATCCTTATCCATCTGCACCCAATTTGATCCAACTTACATACTTATATTGATACTGATTCTTCCTTATGCAAAAAACTACAAGGTATACAGCCCTAAGGGTTGTACGAAAGGGTGACGTAGGACTATATCAGATCATCAGATCAAAGACTAATGTAAACTGCATTTCTGACATATGTATGTTTATAAAAATCTGTGTGTGCCATTGTTTAAGTGAATGTTTAAAAGAGAAGAGCGAAATATTCTGATTCAATTCTTCGTTGAATGCAATGGTGGCTTTAAAAATACGTGGACGGGGGTTCATAAGTACAACGCCTGCAAACTTCGAGACAGAATTTTTTTTTAAAAATCACTTGTGTGCATCATAAAGGTTGATATGGTAATGAATGACCAATTTCTGTTTTATTTGTATGAGAGTCCTTATCATCCTACACAGAGGTGAGGGATCTCAAACCATCATAAAATAAATAAATTCAAAATAAATTCATGCCTCCAAAAATCCCCACATGCTAAATTCGGAGCCATTTGCTTGATTAGTTTTCGAGTTATGAAGAAATTTGTATTTCATTTGTATGGGCGCTCCCCTTAAAGAAAGCAAAGATTCTAATCTACCATAGAAAAAAATCCCCTGGTAAAAGACGGATGGGTCTCATTATACCATAGAACACATTCCTGCCTTCTAAAACCCCCACATGCCAAATTTGGTTCCATTTGCTTGATTAGTTTTCGAGTATTGAGGAAATTTGTGTTTCATTTGAATAAGAGCCCCCCCTCTAAGGCCCCCTTTAAAGATGCTCTCTCACCCCTCTATAAAATTGCTGGTCATTTTATCTATCCAACGACACATAAATTGTTCAGTTTCGTTCAGTAGTTTAGTAGTTATTAGCATTTGAAATCTTTCATTCAAACGTTACATTTCTATTTTCGTTTTCACAAAGTGATACCCAGTCCCAGTATAGTAAACAACGACGTAGTCCTACGTCAAAAAAGAGTAGCACCCTCGAACCACGCCATTAGTTAACTCCTTAAAAGAATTTTTGTTTTGCCGCAACAGTTAAGTTAGCCACGTGAATATATCTTAATAACCGTAGTCTGAGGGGAGCTCCGTAGCTGCAAGGTTACAGAGTCTGGGTTCAAATCTTAGTAGAATTAAGCCTTAGACTATTAAAGGAACTAGATATACCAGTCTTTGATTTCCTCATATATGACTAGCGACAGGGTTTACTATACTATCATAGGTTTGTGTGTTTTATGTCATTTGATGTTAAGTGACTTAGGGTTTATTCTTAGTCCCCTTACTACTACCCTGCTTTCATGGTTAGTTCTTTATTACCCACTAAACACCTTTTATAGTTTGTGTACTGGATAGAGGACCTATCCAGGCACGGCTTAGCCAAGCCCGATGAGGTCTCGCTAGGCTCATCTATAATGAGACGAAACTGGTTAGAACATGCTTCGAAGAAAGGTTAAAACAAACACAAATATTAGAAAAATAAGCTTATTGCTACAAACACCCCAGGCAATGTCACAATAGATTTAAGTATTGGCCGCAATGATAGGCTCGTACCGAAAAAAATATGAAATAAAGAAATTATTGAACCTGAGGTATGTAGAGTATCTAGATTAGGCTGAGACATTAAAGGAAAACAGAGAAAAATGAAATGTTAGAAGGGTTATTTGAAGCATCCTTATGTGTTTCGTAAGTTGTACACACCAGCAAGCTAGGAGATCTCCAAATAAGTATGCCAGTCCCCGTTTCACCATCTCTCGAATCAATTAGTAGACGCGACGGGACTGGTATCAGGCTAGGATAAAACAGGTGACTGTCTAGAAAACGATCTACTGGCTTTAATCATGGTCCGGACTTGAGCAGGTCCTCTTGGTCCGAGGAATCTCGTTTATCTGACAGCAAATCGGACCGAGATTCTATTAGCAATGTCTAATATCTAATGAAATCTTCAATCATGTCCCGTCAATTAGAATTTTATGACAAAATGTTGCACATATTTTGAACCCTCTACGATAAAACTGAACGTTGTCATGATGTAGGGCTTTTTAACTAATCAGTAAATGAACAGCGGTCACGTTTACTTCTGAATGTGGGTATATGTCAAAATACTTGTGATTTCAGGTGGGACTCGGGGTAAAAATTTACCAAATGTGATTGTTGCGTTGTTCAGAAAGTGCTTTTATTCCGTTTAAGAATAAGACCAGTATGTGGATCTCTGATAATTAATAGATGAATGTTTCTGGGATTCATCCCTATTTATCACAGCTGTCACAAATATCTCCGAAAAATGTCGGATTGATTGGGTCGGTCGGGTCTTAGGATTAGTAAGGGGATGTAAGCGGGATACCAGATCCGGTTGGATGCCGAAGGACTTTTCTGTAATGATTACGGGTAATAATAGAAGTGCTCAGGTTACAGATGGGAATATTAGGTCAATTCGTGTCGTGTGTTCGAGTCTCGGCTGGGCGGTGCTGCTAGATAGAGTCAGTAGGATTTTTGCACTGGTCCCATGGCTGTCCTGTGCTCTGATGGCCTGCCGCAGGGCCGGCTGTCGATGGGGCAGGGTCAAGTCTTAGAGAGACGTTTAAGCCACAGCTTTACTACATTAGCTCTTTGGTCTCGAGAGTTGGAAGGCGGGTGCGTCTCTATATTTTAAAGCTTTTGTCGACTACCGCGAACGTCCAGCTTGTGCTGCGCTCAATTTACTTTGTATCTTGGGACAGTGCATAAATGCTAGGGGGATGAAAGAATAAATTTGCCTTGATAAGTTGATAGCCACTTCATTTGTGGTTGTTCGTGTTGGAAATTTGATAATGGGCGCGCGGTTGAGGACCGGTGTCAGGCAGGGCTGGCAGGGCTGACGAATTCTCCACTTCACTATACTATATTTTACAACACAAGTAGTACCAAAGTCCAAAGCACATTTACAAATTCGATCTATCATTTTCTTTATCATCATCATCATTATCATCATCATCGTCATCATTATATTTAAAATTTGACATTCTGGCCTTTCGCAGAGATCTTAGAGTCCTTAGAGTCAGTTCGTAGAGTCCGCGCAGGGCCGGAACGCCTCCGTCTGCGGGCAGAGGCGTGACGACTATGCTTGGGGCTCTTCCTGTGTTTTAGTGGGCGACATTGCCCGTCTCGTCAGGTAGAACTGATGTCTGAGGTCTCCCTGACAAGGATGACGCTCACATCAAATGGTTGACTAATATTTGCCCGTTCAAAGCAGACTCGAAGACAAGCGATGAGGGAAGGGATAATTTGGCCAGAGTAAGTTCCAGAACGATTCAGAGACGCCTCGTTGAGAAGCAGCTCGCCGTTATTACCTATATGCTCACCGTTCTGAAATTTGCTAAAAAAAACATCTAGATTCGATTAGACTCGAAAAGGGCAAAAAATAGCGGAATGTTCCACGGTCTGATGGAAGAAAAGGGAATTTGGTTGGATTTGGGTTTCGATAGACTCCGCACTTTCTAATCTCAGTATACAATAAAAACATTCAACCTTCGAGAAGGTCTGGAGATATTTCTCTTGGTAAGGACCATTGTCTATGCGCAGAGATTTGGGAAACTGCAATGCTGCCACATGCGGATGACAATTGCGATTAAAATGACAGCTTATGCAAGATAATGACCCTAAGCATGCTGCTTGATTGATCAAAAAATGGTTTGAAGATAATAAAATTGATCTTATGCAGTGGCCGTCCGGCACAGTCACCAGATCTGAATCCTACAGAGAACCTCTGGCAGATTGTTGAAAAGTCCGTGGGCCCTGTAAAATCAAAGAACAAGGAGAAACTGTAAACCTACACCCAAGAAAGTAAATTATTCGTATTATTCTTTGTCGTTTATTTTGACGTAGGACGTCTTACTACCGCGTGTCATTCCATAATTTAGATTGTAGTTACCGTCACGAAAATACAAAAAAAAATGGAACGCTAGTAGTTCTGCCAATTATGAAGATTTTCCTGGTTTAGATACCGATCGACTCATAACAGATGTAGCAATTATGTGGGTTCTACTATTTTCCTTTTCAATCACGAATTAGTGAAAATTAACGAAAAGTTTCAAGGTCAAATATCCCCATACATTTTCTTCGCGATCGCCTTGCTTCACAGGCAGGGACGACAGTTAAACACACCTGTAGGGAACGAGCCGAGTTAGATAAATCAGCGTAAAATAAATTAATGAAACTGAATTATTTACTTGAGTGTAACTGAAACCCCTAGCATAGGAAGAATACCGTTATACGAACAATAAGAGACAAGGAGAGAAATGTATCGTTCAATAGGAGACTTACGCATACTGTGGCAAGATATAGCATACTCTAAACAAGATTCAGTTTTTGGACGAACGTCGATTTTTACGGACGCTGTTCCGTATTCCGGAGGGCTCGGTTGGAAATAACCGACGGACACGACAACACCATCTGTTTACTGTGACTTCAATTACTTTATTTTTAGAAAAAACTGAAAAAGCGCTCTCGTCCCAATAATTCGACGATTCTTTATGACGTTCAGCCTTATACTAATTTGATATCTGTGCCAGGGAAGTACGCCAGAAAAAGTCAAAGTTCAGTGGTCGCAACAAAATCTCTTGAGGCCGCTATGAACTATGAAAAAATTGAATGTAAATGCGTTAGAAATTATCTAAATATTATTAATCTACGATTGTAACCATTTTATGTTTAAAAAAATTAAGAGTTATCCATTCGATACAAATAAGTTTTCACCAACCTGCGGTAAGACGCAGTCCTACGGCAATAAAATGATTGTTCGAAGCATTCTATAACCGCAATTTTTTTGTCATGAACACACTGAAGGCATCATTTTTTTGTCATTAAAGTATGTATACGAAAACTGACTGGTAGGGTAACCAACGTATTTTGGACCCCTTTAGCAGCTGTACATAATTTGGACACTTACAGCAAAATCAAATGGAAGTGTCCAAATTATGTACAGCTGCTGATGGGGTCCAAAACAGGTTGGTTACCCTATAATTGGAAGTTAAATATTTTGTGTTACCAAAAACGGATACTTTTGTTACCCAAAATCGAACTATGCCAAATTTGAAATCCCACTGTATTGCAGAAATTAGTTTCCGTCCTCATTTCGCTTTACTTTACATTTCGAATGGAATTTGATAATTGAACCAGCTTTGTTTAGACATATTTTACAACAGCCTAATTTAAAAATCCCGGAAATATCACGGTCTACGGTCCTTCTAAGGTAGAATAATGGCATTTTTGTCAAGATCTACGCAATTGTCCGTTTTAGGCCGCTTCAATCACTTAACCAAGCTTCGAAAACTATTTTGCCAGCAACCTAGCAACACTGCCCAATATCTGACGTCGTGAGCTCCTTGGTGGAAGATTTTTGATAGATTTTTTTCGTCTCTGAATCAAGTTTATTCAATTAGTAATTCATCCGAGTAAACCCGCCGAAAACTAGCCCAATGAAGCCGGAATCACTGTTTCGCGCCCGAACACACAGAACCACGTTCAGCATGGCAAAATCGATGACAGGTCGCTCGCTCGTACAAAAATGTTGATAGGTGTAGTGTAGTACAACCGGCAGGCAGCAGCAGAAATTCGAGCCGAAACCCGAAACGAGATGCGTCACACCGACGACGTTTTGCCGCCGCCGTAGTGTTGTATTTGTGTGCAGTCGATCGAAAGGGAACGCTGCTTTTTACCTACTTTTGTTCGTGGATTTATTTTTCCAGAAGAAGCTCTATCTCCAAGGCCCATGTCTCTTAGGTGTAGATTACTAATTTAAAGGCTTCTCGTTGTGAATCTACAACCAATCTACTAATTCCATTACAATTGTAATATAAATCAACTGTTATAAATACATGTGCAGAAAAAAAATCCCAATTCCATTCGACGATTGGCAAGTTTTTTCTGCGTTTGACGTAACCACCGGGCCATGTGGCTATAAAAACTGGCTACTCATTGAATTCTACATTTTCCGTTCCTTTTATGTGCGATTTCGCATGTGCTCCATATCCTCGTTTAACGTTTTTTTTTCGCCAATCTTGGATATGCCCACACAAACACTTGAAAGCCGGTTGATTGCCAACCACACCAACACATCCTGACAAATAACCGCTAGCAAAGCTAGAATACGTGTTCCATCAGTCACGAGCGTAATTGACTCGCCTACCTCACTGTTCTCCGCCGCAAAGCGGCAAAAGAAAGGTACGGACAAAGAGAATGAGTAATAAACGCGAGGTGCGAGGAAAAAGCCGTAAAACCTGAATCATCTGCAAGCGAATTCGCGCAATAAAGAAAGAAAGAAAGCAAGAAGTTGTACAGCACAAGCGCAATCACATTTGGGTTGCCTCTGTGCGATTCTACTAATGTTCTGTGACTCAAGATACATACAACTTTTAATTTTTGTCCTTCTGGGTATCCATGTCCACCACCGTCACCAGCAGAAACCACACTCCACAGGACCATTCCACCGCTTCCGGTGGTTTCGTCTTGTTTATCGCCTCATCACCAATCGACCGACATCTGGTAGATGGCATTAGATAACCAAAATGTCATCGTACACGAGGTGCCAGCCCGTTGGCTGACTTTCTGGCTACCATGTTCCGTATGGGATAAAACTCGATTCTGCGCAGAATTCAGTCTGTCGAAGTATATCACACAGGGACAGCGGAAAAGGGATGGCGTATGGAGGAAAGGATATTTCTGGAAGGAAATACCACTTGACGAGTGCTTTTCGGAGGCTGCCTGGCGCACTGGTTGGCTGGCTGACTGGCTGGCATAGCGACAGATGAAATAAATTACAACGGAGAGATAGATTCCCAGCACCACCTGATCCGTTCCACCAGAAGCCCGGCGAATGCTCCGTAAATCCTTACAGGTTCACACCATTCTATCCAGAGCCAGACACGGATTTGGGTCGTACATATGAGGAAAGTGCTGTGTGCCAGAAGATGCTCTCATGAATAAGCAAACAGATTGGGCAACATAACATCACCAGATAAAGAAAGCAGTGCCCATGTCCGGCGATTGCTGCCGCTATCGCCTTTCAAGGATACCAAATCAATGCACCAGAAGAAGGCGATAAAAGTTGAATGTTGGTTGGGCTGGTAGATTGACTGCTAACTTTGTTATCAGATGTGAAAGTTTCGCATATCCTTCCGTTCGTTACAGTTCCGTTAGTTTACAGCCTAGAAAGTAAATTTGATTTAAAGAAAAAAGCTGTTACTGTTAAATTCTTTCATTTACATGAAATGAAAAAAGAGAGCAGTACCGTGAACAAGTAGTTCCAATTTACGTAAGCAGATTTTGCACGGCACGGCGGCTGTCATATGTTTCCACATCTTGCGTGCTGCTGCACAGAGTAGAGAGGAGGCACTTCAGATTCGGAAAGCTTACGGCTCAAGTACCATGCCATGCGGAGTGGCGACAGTGCAATTTACACAAATTGATTGTGATACGGTAAACACCAACGACGGTGGATCGAAGGACAGTTTTCACTGTGCATGGCGAAATGAAACTCCCACAAATAAAAAAAAACCCTTAGCTTCCGAGTTACCACTTTGTTGTTTGCTAGCAATTCGACAGTTATGTCAATTATTATGACGCTACCTGAGCTTACCTTGAAGTTACAATGTGTACAATATACATAGTAAAAGATATTGGAATGTTACAGAACCATCGGCAGCGTTGTTATACGATAAAAGCTATCGGCAAACAAACTAAAACAGTGTAATGCAGAAGTTCTGGACAAAATCGAAACCAATTGAGTTCAACGGGTTATTGAAAATCAGCTCGAGGATGTCTACAGCATTGGATGCGCCTCCATCGAAGCATGTATATTTACCCGTTGTCCAACCAGGAGCAACGTGAACCTTCGACCGAACAGCTCCCTCCGCAATGGCTGGCTGGCAGCTTCTACTACTGACATCGCAATCCAATAAAAAAATAAGTCTACCCCGCCTGTCGAATACTGTTTGATGTAGCAGTTTTCGGTTTATTTGTATATTTTTCTTTTTCGTCCTCCTACCGCTGCTCTAACCTTCTCTGACGAACCCTTGCCAACCCGAACCGTACCGATTGCATTTGCGGAATGCTCGATAATGTTTTCGGTCAACCATTTCGCTATTCGTTGGTTTTCAATAAATTCGAAAAAATGCACGGAGTTTTGTTTGAAATTGTTAGCGACCTTTTGAAAACTGTAATATATTCATTCAAACGACTGTTGTGCGTACAGTATTTAACCCTTGTACAGAATTTTAGAAAATTACAAAGTATAAAATGTAAGTATAAAATTGTAGAGAGATCATTGGAATTTCAACGAATCGGTATCCGGAAAACATCCACTTGCTAAGCTATTATACAACGAAAATGTTTGTTAGATAACCGTTCATTTTTATGGATCATTTTCTGTCGATGCACCATGACGGGGACCTACGAAGCACCAGAGCCGCAAGATATCCGGGTCTGCTTTGACAAGCAAGTCGTGGGCTCGAATCTTAAATCGGGCCTTTTGATGTTAAGTGGCGTTTAATCTAACACCCCTCCACATTCTTCCTTCATACTGAATTCCAGATTTACCAACAACGAAACCTCTTTAAAGTCGGGCTATATTATTAGAATAGTTCTGGCTCGAGGCGCATAATCTGAGGGCAAACTATAACTGGTTTGCGCACTTCTGACTCTAGACATCGACAAACGTTGAAAAATTGTGAAAAGAAAAGGAGTAGAAACTCCAGCAGAACAAACTGGCCTAAGTTTCAGGGGAAGCTCGTCACTTAAAGCTTGAGGGGAAATGAACAGTCAGTAACTTTTCGTCGGAAAGCCCAATTTTGTTTCAAACAAAAAACTGCTTTTGAAATTCTCGAATCAATGACGACTCATTTCTCCTTTAAATTGTGGAGCTGACCACTACCTTGTGACCACCTAAAACACGGTTTCCCGTCGTCCATATCCAATGACGAAAGAAGGAGGATTGGATGTCCGCTCGCTGTGGCCCATTTCGTCTTGTTCCTACCGGATTCGATGCGAAAATTATTTTTGCAAGATAGTTATCCGGCATTCTAGCAACATGTCCTGCCCAACATATCCGTCCAGCTTTAGCCACTTTTTGAATACTGGGTTCGCTGTAGAGACGTGGAGTTCGTGAATTATTCTTCGTCTCCATACACCGTTCTTTCGCACGCCGCCAAAGGTTGGTTTTAGTACCCACCGTTCGAAAACTCCGAGTGCTCGTAGGTCCTTTTCCAGCAATGTCCACGTTTGATGCCCGCAGAGGACAACCGGTCTAATGAGATTTTTGCACAATGTACACTTCGTACGGGGGCTCAGATTGTTCGACCGCAAGTGTTTGTAGAGTCCCTAGCAGGCCTTTTAATCTCACGGCTGGTATTATTATCTTCTGTTGCCAGTGAAACAAGGTCTACGAACTCGTCTACTACCTCAAACTCATCCCTGTCGATTACCACGGTACTGCCTAAGCGGGCCTTGTCGCGCTCGGTTCCACCGGCCAGCATATACTTCGTTTTAGACGTATTTATCTTGAATCCAATCTTCTCTGCTTCGTGCTTTAGTCTGGTGTAAGATGTACTGATCTGCCGACAGCATCCACGTCTTCAGCAAAGCAGATTAAATTGACTGGATTTATTGAAAATCGTACCCCGCATTTCGACCGCCGCTTATCTCATAACACCTTCAAGCGTAATGTTGAATAGTAGGTAGGATAGAATAGCTGGTCGAAGTGCCCTGCGAGATTCGAATAGGTCCAACAATCCACTCGAGATTCTCTCACAGCACTGAATCTCATCCATCATAGCCATGATAAGTTTAGTAAGCTTACCTGGAAAGCCGTTTACGTCCAGAATTTTCCATAGCTTTTGCCGGTTTACACTATCATATGCAGCTTTGAAATCAACGAACAGGTGAAGCATGGGGACTCGGAATTCGTGGCACTTCTGAGAATTTGAATAAACGTTCTCTCATTTTACGTTCAAGAATTGGATTTCAAACAACTAAATTCAGTATTTAGTAGTTCTTGGTCAGCAAACCGTCCTTCTTGGCAAGCCGGACGATGCAGTCGTCCGATTCACCCATCCGGCGGATTTCGCCGCAGATGGCGTACACCTTGGAGGTTTCGAGCATGCGGCCGGTTTCCGGGTTCACATCGACAATGTTGATCTGAATCGAGGCATGGTCCTTAGCGTGAATGATCCGGTTGCTGGAAGAGCACTTCCTTGGGCAGTACAAATCAACGAATTCTCCGGCGTCGTTTTCCATCTTTTTTATTGTTTTAGCAGGGAGTAAACTTTTACAGAAACACTTCCACACAATGGCGAATCAGAATTTACGTCCGAAATTTGGATTATAGTTCTCTCTTTTTAAGTCTAAAATTCGAACGTACGTCTAAAACTTAAATCGACTTTCTTTTTTTAAGTGCCCCAATAGTGGGCGTAAAACAAGATTTGAGTGTAGAGTAGGGCGGGGCATAAGTGCGATGTTTGAAGTTGTCATCAATTTTCGCGAGATATAAAGAAGAACAACAACAAAATATATTTTACAGTGATGCAGCAACTCAATGTCTTTACATTCAACTATAAATCATCTGGAATAATAATGTTATTGAAAATGAATTCTTCATTCTTCTGAACAAGTGCCGATTCGCACTTTTACCCCACTAGCGGGGTAAAAGTTCGATTACCGCGGGGCAAAAGTGCGAAGCTCGAATCCATGAAATTAGCAGAGCAGTAGCTAACAAAACCATATTATCGTCAATCTGCGGTATGTTTCGGTAAGGAATATTCTCAATTTACACCTTTCCTATTTTTCGCTGGTGTATTGCGGCCTCCGACAGATGGAAACTTTCCCAAACGTTTGTTTTATGTTTCATCAGCGGAAAAACATTGTTTTCCTTCGACCAACATCTGTAGAACACAGTTTTCTGCAGATCTTCCATTTCTAGTATCTGTAATATAGTGCCAAAAGCTGTATATAAGCTATACATTTTTGCCCCGTCCGTGAGTCGCACCTTTACTCCGCTAGGCGCTTGACGGGGTTTGATTAAATTATGGAAAAGCGAAACTGTTATTTTCTTGATTCAAATAGAATTTCGTTTCGAAACAAAAATATTTTTAGGTTGTTATAAAAATTTCGTTTGAAACAAACGAATTTTTTTGCTCCGTGATAGAACTAGAACTCCTTTCCCCGAACAACCCCGTTGAGAATCGCGGCTATAACGCTGACGGACGAGCAGCGTCGCCCGCAGTACCTTACAAGTCGCAAGGACTTGCATAGTGTCGTCGTCCCGTCAGTAAAATGAGTTAGATTCTCGATCCATGAATCGAACTTTTACCCCGTCAATAAATCGAACTTTTGCCCCGCTAGGCGCTTGACGGGGTTTGATTAAATTATGGAAAAGCAACATATATTTTGTAAATTCTTCTCACCGCAATTTCAAGAGAGATATCTGAGTGATGTAAAACGCTGTTACAATTTGTGAATAAGTAATATCCTCCTGTTGATATCGTATTTGCCGTACAACGAAATATTACATCAAAACCGTTCTAAAATAACTTTTACCCATAACTCAGCAACTATGATTCGTAAACAACAAATGTTTATGATGGATTAAAGCTGTCAAAGTACTCACCCATCCATGCCAATGTAGTCAATTTACTCGGAATCCGCACTGATAAATCATTGAATCGCACTTTTACCCGCATCGTACTTTTACCCCTCCTTACTCTATTAGTTGGAGCTATTGACAATACAAGATCTTATCAAATCGATTATGCTGGAATCTGAGAGGGCCTCCCAACTATATATCTAGGAATGAGAAAATAATTTTATCGTCGATGTCATTAGCGGCTGATAGCAACCGAAATTCGGGAAGGTGGATGTGGTTTGGACAAACCTTGAGAAGATTGCAGGACAAGGCTCAATACGACGTAGCTCCAAGGTTTTACAAGAACTTTCCCTGGTGACAAGTGAAGGCCATAGCAGATGATCGTCGGCAGTGAAGATGGAAGAGAGCGGGTGGCTGACATGGATCAATAAGTATGACAGTAAATACAATGATAATGAAGTCAGCCATAAACCTCGAACCAATTTTTTATAATACCGTCATCCGGGGATACTTGCAACACTTGCGCATCGCACTTTTGACAGCTCTAACGCATTTGTTTGTTAACATAACCATTTGTAGTCAATGGCGTTTTAAAGAAGGGACGTTTGCCTATTGTTTAGTTAAATTTAATCTATTATATCATTGATTTGCTTGTTTTTATACGATTGGAAAGTAATTTCACTTCCAGAGTAGCAAAAATGGATGCGCAAAGTTGCGTCAGTGTATTGACATGAAATTTTTTATTTGTCGTTTGGGGTTCCTGTACACAATTAGTGCAGCATATAAGCTAACAAATAGCAACTTTGAGCTTTATTTATATTTTGAACTTGGGGAAGTAACGTTGAATTCGTATTGTTAGGGGAACTGTGGGTAATACGAACAGGTTAAGAAGAACAGCTCATATAATACAGAGAACTTATGATTTATACAATCTAAATACAGTTTACTTCAGTTCAATATATTGTTTTCAAAAGCAGCTAGTAAAATATTTAACAAAAAAATGTATATCAATGTTTATTTTGAGTATTAGAAATGGTCCGAAAAGTGAACTTTTTTAGTGCTGCGGGTGAAACGGAAAATGTGTGGGGGTAAGATGGACAGGTATTGTAAATCGCCCCAACTGAGAGCATATTATTATTTTTGACCCTTAACAAATTGAATACGTAAAATATGGTGGTGTAGCGTCAAAAAATGAAGGGGGCAGTCCACCCCCTCCCACTAGAGGCAGCCAATAGAAAGTTGTTTGGCAGCGGCAATATGAACAAACAATCCCAAAACTGTTTCATGCCTGGCCGCTGCTAATTTGTTTGAAGTTCACGTTTGCCGGTTAAATTTACATTTATATGCTTGAGATATCACTAAGAAGCAAAATCAACAATTTTATTATAATATCTTCACTGACCATCTTACCCACACTAGCAGTTGTCCATTTCACCCCATCATTATACATTTTATTAAAGCGTTCACAATTTTTTATACGCAAATGAAATTACGCATTATTTCAAAGCAGATGTTACTTGACAAGGTATTAAATCGAAATATTTCATGCTATGGGCAACATTTTGAAATTAAACCACTTAAAAAGCTTAATTTCGATGAAAAAAAGTTACATCCAGACGCAGAATCATTTCAAATTTTTAGTTTTTCTGTACTTTATCAAAATTGGAAAGTTCTAAATGATGATGGAAACGTTCAGACATCATGAGATAGAAAGATGGTTGGATGCCCATCAAAAGATTTACGAATTTGAATGCTTAACTGGTAGAATCAACCACCTGTCCGTCTTACCCACCCTGTTCGTCTTACCCACAGTTCCCCTACTTCCAATATGGCGCGGCTTGCAGCACTTGTAAAATAGATAATTATAGTATGTACAGATGCAAACAGTATGTTTTCATCTGTACGATTTTATTTTGTCTACTGCCATCTCCAGAAAAATTAAAATTGTGAAAAATTCCACGTGCCTTCAAACGGCAATTTGAAGTTCGCCGACATGCTGCATTTTCACCGAATATCTTTAAAAAAACGATAGATAAAATTGGGAAACAAAACATGCCTCCAGTATCTCTTGTTTTACTAGAAATGGTAACATTTTCTAACAATATATCTAGCTAAACTTTTGCCGTACCTCGAGGCCAGCAAAACGCACATTTTTGTACCAAAAATCTTTAGGGAATCATCTCCTTAACCCTATACTTTTTGCAGCAGAGATAACAAGCTGAAACTTCCAGGAAAGTTTTGTTTTAGTTCAGCTAAAAACCACAGACATGTGTCCACCTTCCGGCAAAGTTACTAGTTTGAGCTGACTGAACGTTAGCAAGATTTGTTATGTTTACACGGATGTAATTTTGTTGCAGGTAACATCTAAGCTTTGTGCAAAAACAGGTCGATTAGATTATTTCTCAATCTTTGTTTCTTAGGATTCAAGTTGATACTTCAAACATTACTGTCCCTAGAATCAATAGAAGAGTGCGTGTTCTTAAAATACGAAGAAATCTAGCTTTAGTTTCCAGCAGGTCGCATAAGCCATGCTAAAGGGTTTAAAAACTTAAGCCAGAAATCGCCCAAATAAGCTTTATACTCGAGTTTTGACTGTCAGGGAAAAATATTTGATGCATCAGGGAAAATCAAGGAAAGTCAGAGAATTTTATTTTTGGATTTGAGTCGATACCCTGAACAGAAACTCGGGATCGTAGTTAGAAGTGGTTTGGACAAGCTTTGAGAAGATTGCAGGAATGCATTTTACTGTGATCCCCGCAAGGAGAACAAAGAAGAAGCAAGCTCCAAAGCCCATGACGGTACAGCTTAGCCAACGATATTCAAGCTTTTGACGAAAACCTTCCCTTGAAACGGGTGCAGACCATGGCAGGTGATCGTCGACAGTGGAAATTGGAAGAGCGGGCGACGGACATGGATCAATAAGTCAGACAGTAAATTCAGCCATGATTCTCGAACCAATTTTTACCAAATAGCTTCAAAAATAGATGAAAAATTGTCAAAATCTGACAAATTCAATTGTTAAAGTTCCCCAATAAGTCGGAAAATGACTGGTTCCACTTTCCACAACGCCTCGTTTTATTGCTTTAAAATAAATAACTATGGGATACGTTGTTTGAAGCAAACCATTCATCAAGCCGTTTTTCGACCTTTTCGTAACAATTGAAGAGTTGCGTGTCTCACCGAGGCAGCAAAACCTAGTGGGTAAGCCGCATGTGAAAGAATTTTCCAATGACCAGTTTTACAGTATGTGATGGAGTATTATTATGCAACAAAATCACTGTGTGTTGCCTGTTTTGGTATTCTGACAATTTTTCCACCCAAACCTCGATTCAAATTGATAAAATTGTATTATCAAATTTTGTTGTCCGTAGCGTTCAGTATTAGAGTTTGTGTTTGAGTAGCGCATAGCAGATTAGACCCTTCAGATCTCGCCAAACACAGAGCGCGTTACCTTTCCTATCGTCTAAAGCGATTTGACCGAGCAACCAATGGTAATAATACTGGAGTTACCCTGAGGATTCCCAGGATTCATTCAGCTCATGTGGAATCAATTTTCCAATCTTCTGGATCTTAATTTTGAAAAAATGTCTACTGAGAATTGAGAACAAAATGAGAACCAAAAGTAACAGAATAATCTGTACTTTCCACTGAAATGTAAATGGTACTTGTTTGCTGCAAGTTGAACACGATGACGTTAGTACGTAGGTACATTCATTTCTGCCGTGTGTACATGTGTAAATCTTTGTTTGGTACCATTCCGTTCTGATTGTGCCAACGAACCAGCAGAGGAGGGAGCCGGCATAACTATCGACAATTGATCTATTTTTGGACATCGGCAGCCAAATATATGAAAATTGTGTTTACCGAATTCAAACAAAACGTCCATTGAAGGCCGGTCGTGTCATATGTATTGCAATCGGTTTTCCACAATTTTTTCTGATATAATATTGTTATCCGTCAGTTCAGCGTAGCAAAATATAATTACGAAAGCCAAAGCTTTCACCAAGGCATGCCTGTCTGTCCGTCCTGCAGGAAAAGAAACTATCCTATACCGAAAAAAAAACAAAGTCACAAGGAATTATTTGCTTTGCCTTGCGTGGTATGAAAATTTGTCACTCATTCATGTGCTTGCTGGTGGGAGTAGATAACGATACATACTGCAGGTCAAAAACAGGTAGATCTAGTTATGTTTTGTGTCATTCCAGTATAATACTTGACTGTTTACAAAAAAAAATCTAAACAGCAGTTCGTTTACGTGCATCAAAAACTATAATTGAATAGCGGCACAGGATCCAACAGAGCGAGCAGCACAGCCGTCACCGTATCGTTAACGAGGACAATAAAACTTCGTTTTCCATTGCTCTCGTGCGTTTATCAACGGAGCTACATACGGCACCTTGCTTATTGTAGATGAACTCACTTGTTTACTCACAACTACTCATTTGGGAGCGATATGCGTATGCCGCTTATATAAAAAAAACTGACTGACGTCAGCATTAAAGGTCATGAACAACATGCTGGAACAAGTATTTTGCAGTTGGTCAGGAAATTTATCCCGGTATCGAAGAATTTCATATAGGATTTCGAAGTTATAGTTAATTGTTATGTAGATATGCGTAAATTTCACAGTTACTTCAAGTGGAACTGCCTGTAAAAATTTTGAACATTTTTAAAATTGCTTTCCTAAAACAGTTCACTTTTGTAAGTTCCAGCCTGAATTTGAATCAATGAAGGTGTTAATCAGGAAATTCTCATTCCGTGCCTTTTGACGCAGGTGGCACTAAATTGAACTAAAATGAATAATTAAAATGCATCCACTTAGAAATGTGCCCTGTGCTGGCTATACATTTTCCATTATGTAGCTACGGATGGCATGCCTAAATAAACTGATGATGTCTAGGGATTTGTCATGGTAGATAATCGTTACCCTTGAACCACCACCGTAGCATGTGGAAAAGGACCAACAAGTTTTTATTTCTCCCAATTCCAATTTACCATGCTATTTTTAGCCCACATATATGCGCACGAGAGGCTAGTAACCTTTCGATTAAACATCGAAATACACGAACTTTTGGGTAAGGTGGTAATATATTTAATAAGACGTTTTCAACAGAGCATCAGTGACAAATTGATAATTATTTTCAGTGACAGTTTCTGATAAGGCGTTGAAAAAAAAGCATCGTTTTGAAAGAGGAAAAAAACATTGATTTACATGAGGATTCATGGGTTAGGGCCCAACCCGCCCACGATACTGTTCGTGCAACGTTCGATCCTGCTTTGTAACTTGATAGCTATTGAAAGGATTACGCCCCGCTATACTGTCTGTCAGTCTGTCTGTCGGTCGCTATACTTGCTTTCGTTCTGACGTATCCACTGAAATCATTATTTCACATCTTTCGCCTACATGGAATTAGTAATGGTACTGACTGCATACGTTTGCTGATGTTAGATCAGTTCGAATTCAGAAAAAGAAATTGCTTTTTGAAGTGACATGCCTAATACGAGTTTTTAAAGAGAATAAGAGCGAAATATAGCTTGTAATTTGAACCATATCGTGATTTTAACTGTGCTGTACTATTAAACTTAGGATATCCTACTCGCTGTTATCAAACCGGAAAGAAACCTTTTTTAGATTTCCATTAAAAGTCAATCTTTCCGACCGCGGGGTGGGGGGCGGGGTGCATCTTCGCAAGAGCGAAGTACTAAAAATAATTGGATATGCTTTATTTGCTTTTGCGTGCAATCTTCCCACGGAGGTTGGCGCGAGAGTGTCCTTGCGCTAATTAAAGTGGGATTCGTTGTTTTTTTACAAACAGCGAAATGAATCAGGAAGCTTTTCCTTGACCTCTTTACGAACTAAATATAGAGAGCAGTTTCTTCGTCAGTTCAGTTCGTTTTTCATTATCCTGGACGAGTTTATTGTCAGTTTGTTTGTTTTTTCCCCTGCTTTATGCTCATTTTATGTTCGCGGTACTGAGTGAGCATACCAAAAAGTGACCTGGTTTTGCGCTGTGCAATCTACACAAAAGTAAAAGCCATTCATTCTTCGTTCGTAAGTCTGCTCCTGTGCCGTTCTGGTGAAGTCGACAATCCAGTGACTGCGGCTTCGTTGGAAATGTGAACTTTATTCCACCGTCGTCGTTGCAATGGAAAGATAGAAAATGTTTTTTTTTTGTTTTTTGAATCATGGATCAAACAGGTAACATGACAAAGGATTGATATGGTATTGCGTATTGATGATCCATCTCCTAGCGAATCGGTCTGCAGTTCAGCTTGTTTCGCTCGAAACTGTACCCATGGTTGGACCAAACCATGCATCATAGACCATGTTCTCAATGACGTCTCGAACATCAGTAACAAGATACGTTCCGTACAGGTCTCTTTTTACGTTCCTCTTTTTATTGTTCCATTTTATCCACCGGACGCTACTAGTAATTTAATAAGTGATCAAGCTTGCACTAGACTATCTTCCTACCTGAGAGCAGATTGTTACTGACAAATGTGTTTCTTCAAATTGTGAAGCTATCACTCGTTTTACCGGCCCATTTTGTAAGAAGGATGTCAACTCAAAAAAGCAAGCATTAATGGACGTCTTGCGCGCTGAGGGAGCAGAACAGCATCACTTTCAATTTGAAAATTAAACAAATCAGATTGGTATTTTATATAAGACTTTTATTTATTTGACATCCAATGAAAAATATTTTAATAACACTTTTAGGGTAATTGATCTTGAATGGACCTATTTAGCGCTTTTTAACACCACCACTCGCACTCCTGCTCAATTTACTCGTCATTTATAAATAATATGTGGTGATGTTACTATTTGTTGGAAAGTACCACCTTTTTTCTACATTATCAGTACTTTAAAAATGTATAATTGATGAAACTTTTATTAAATATATCGTTTTTTGCCAAAGCCTTTTTTTGATCTTGAATGGACCCAACATGATCTTGAATTGGACCTATTTTTGATTTTGAAATGGACCCAAATTAGGATTGTCATAGTTTCTTCCATGTAAATGAACAAAATAATAACAAAGATTTTTTTTTTAATAGTACAACTATACTATTGTTATTTATTAATAGGACACAAGATTGAACAGCTTTTACCTTTCTTATACTCTGTTAGAAAGGTATGAAAGTCGGTTGAAAAATTTGAAATCGGTCACAGTCACCGAGGGTCTTGTTTTTATGTCAGCCCAACAATTGAACAATGTTCCAGTGACTTGATATGCGTTGTGTATGTATCTGTGTGTGACATTTGTATATTGGGAATTTATTATTACCTGTTGCTCAGATATGATTGAAACGATTTCCACGTCATAAGAAAATTATGTCGCCTATTAGTTTCAAAAATTTAAACCATTCATTAAAAATATGTAATATAACTTATATTAAACGTAGTTTATCAAGTACAGTGGGGTTCGAGTTTTTATTTAGTGACTACATATTTCGAAAGGTCAGACTTTTACTGACGTAGGACTACGTCTTACTGCAAAGCATCTAAAGGTTTGCGACATTTTGAATATAAAACCGTTGCAATCGTGAAAAATTCGTTAATTAGTGGTAATTATTCAATTTTTGACACATTTATATGCATTTTTTTCAGTTGAAAAATGGTCTAGATTTTGCCACGGTTTCGATTTTGGCAACATAGGCGACACGCATTTGTTGTCAAATTCGAAATCATACTGTAAATGGTGCTTGAAAAAATTAGACTTGGTAATTCTACTAGGTTTAAAGGTAAGTTTAGATACTAGGTTTTAATTTTAAATGATAGTCGATGAAGAACTGTACCACATAGAAAATAGGAAGTTTCAAAAATGAATATTTTAGATCTCAGGGTCACTCAATTTCGGTGGACAAGGAGGTATTAATTCTGTTACAAGTCAGAGGGGAGAGGTGCTTAAAGAAAACTTTACATCCCCCAAGAAAAAAATCAGAGGGGTTGTGTATAAGATACGACCACGGTTGACGTAGTACAACAATAGTAGTACAACGTTAGTCCGGTTGCATGATTTTGAATATTTTACTAAACTGATTTTTAATCTATCTGTCAATCGACCAAAAGGTGATGTGAAGTCAACCTGCTTACTTATCGGCGGAATATAAGGCCTTTGCAAAATATTTTTTAAGATTTTGTCTTAAAAAAAAAATCGGGGGGCAAAAAAAAAATTGGAGGATCTGAGTATAAAATCAATTGTCCGTGGGCTCTACAGCCTGAAAAACTCGAAAAATGAGTGTACTTAACACTTCTAGCATGAAACAGAAATGGAAATTCGAATTCGGAGTTTCCGAAAATCGTCCAAAAAAAATTCTCTCGTTTTTGTCTTCTTTTCGTACATTTTTGCTTGGAAAATAAGAACGTATATATTAAAAGCAAGAACAGATTTGGTTTTCACGCTTAAACTTTAAATAAAAATGCTTCAAACCCATGTATTTTGCTCGATTAAAAAATTCACTTTGTCCCCCCCCCCATTTAGTGGCCCAACACCGGAAGGACAAAAACTTTATAAAATATTTGTAATGGCCTAATTTTACTTTATTCTGAGCCTCATAATTATTTTAACTAAACTAGAAAATTATCAAATACAATATTATTTTTTTAGGCATATCCAGTTCGAAAATGGTCCAGATATTGATCCAAATTTTTAATTTTTTGCACCATATCATTATCCAGGCCTTTCTAAATCCTCCATTGACGCACAGATGATTTTATTGCCAAACCGGGTAATTTTGTGGGACGGTTGGGCATCACAAAGTTTCACGAGGGTGAGGAAGTTGGCGTTCTTAACCATCAGAAGTGGCTGCTTCTTTTTACTCAGACGAGTCTAATTTTGTAACTACAGGATCCGGTTGAATTTTATTGGCCTTAGGGTTTTCGGTCAGCGCGCTAAAGGTGTTTTGAAGCTTTGGTATATGCTTGATTAACGTGTTTAAACTATTTCTCATCTGAGTTTTGTCAAAACTTAAACTTACAGCAAAACTTTTTGCTGTATTTATATGGAAAATACAGGACGTTATTTGTCCATGAAAAATTTTTGATTCCAACCATTTTTACGATGTTGTCTGTAGATAGTTAAGCAGGGATAACCATTTTAAATAGAGTTTGGAATATTAGCTTCGTAACTCAATTCGAAGTTCCAATATTAGAGTTTCCTATACAATAAAGCTATATATAAATCTTCAGAATTGTATTCTCAAACTTGTTTCATTCTTCTGTGCATTACTTTTAATGATACAAGAATTGTCCCGTTTAGCATAATTTGGGATTTTTTTTACATAAGGAGAACAAATTGGGAAAACTTTAGTCTACTTATATAGATTACTTATATAGATTATATAGATTACACTTTTGCTTCGTGCTAAAACAAATACGTAAAATCCAATTGAAAAATTTAAGTGTAACTGGTTTTGTGCTAAATGCAAATGAAGCAAAAATAGCTCTTTTTTAAGGGGCATAGTACCTTTTACACCACATTTTTTGCCTAATTTCAAATAATTTTTTCTCGATAACGCGAAAGGCAAATTGAATCGGGTTTTTTGCATTCGAAACATTGCATTTTATACTAATATTTGCAATTTTGTTTTCATAAGGGAACCTCTTCCCCTTGCCCTTACGGCTCCTTGAAGATAGTCGTTCAAAAAACCATGAATTGCGGTACCATGGATTGGCGCTGGGGGGCTTATCCGAATTGAAAAATTCCAAAACGACATGAAAGAACATTAAATTATCTCGTGTTTGATCCATCCTTTTTTAGAATTCGAACACATAACAAAATGGCGGA
The DNA here is from genome assembly GCF_943734655.1 of Sabethes cyaneus. Lineage (NCBI taxonomy): Eukaryota > Metazoa > Arthropoda > Insecta > Diptera > Culicidae > Sabethes > Sabethes cyaneus. Next base: position 6,807,904 of record NC_071355.1, read on the forward strand.
CATTGAAACATAAAAGTATGGTTTTTAAGCGAAAAAATTGACTTTAAACATTTCTAAAAAATTCAAAAATTACAATATCAAGAAAAGGATGGGTCAAACACTGGATAATTTTGTTGGCTTTCAAACAAAAAAAGTATCATAAGAATTGCTTGAGCCGTTCTTGAGATATTTATGGTACCGACTTTCAAAACCTGGTTTCGAGAAAAACGACGTTGAAGTTTTTACTCGTTGTTTAATCGCTCCAGACATGCGCGGTACAAATAGCTGTAACTTTGTCAATATTTGGAATTCATGCAAACGACTTCAAACACATATGGTCAAAATGTTAATCTTTCGAAATAATCAATAAAAAAATTTAGGTTTTAAAAAATTGAAAAGGTACTATGCCCCCTTAACAGAAGGCAGTTAGTATCCCTCTTATCTCTTGATCCATCTTATCTTTTAATCAATGATGGTTAAAATTTTTGTACAATACTGAGAATAAATTAAGTTTATATTGTTTTAAGCATAAAATGACATATGTTAGCTAACTAATTAGGAAGACTTTTTAGTTTCAAAACTAGAGGCTACAATGTACAAACACTATGATGCAACTACGAAAAAGGATTAGTGATAGTTAGTTTTATCAATATAATTAAGTTTTTATTTAGGCTATAAATCAAGCCTACTTTCAATATCCCGTGCTTATAGATTAATTATAAACGGAGATACTATAGTGACAACAAGCAGTTTCAATGAATATACAACGACGAGTTCGTTAGTGGTAGGCAATGATAGCTACCGCCAGTGATGTCTCGGAGCGCAAAACTAGGTCCATTCTAAAATCAATACTAGGTCCATTCAAGATCAAAAAAGGGGGTTAACATTTTTAAGGAATTTGAAGATTTTACTGGTTTTACTGAACTTTTAAATACCTAAATTGAAATTACACATATTTTAGCATCATTTTAAGAGTATTGTTTTATTTCAAACCAGAAGGGTTCCGGGTAGTAACAGTTTGAAAATACTCTATGGTGACTGCCAAAACGCTGAAAAACAGCTACTTTTAAATAAGCGGCAATAAAGTGGTTTTGGCTATAATTTTAATTTAATTTTAGTATATTTACGTTCAGAAATGATTAAAGATAAACATAAAAGCTAAATACAGTACAAAGACTTGATAATTATATCCTAAAATTCTTATTTAAAAATAGGTCCATTCAAGATCAGAATTCGACTAGGTCCATTTCAAAATCATTTACCCTACTTAAATTTCGATGTACCTTTTTTCATTGAATTCCCATTGTTGAAATTTAGCCCTACGATAAAACTGAACCTTGTCGTGATGTAGGGCTTTTTAACTAATCAGTAAATGAACAGCGGTCACGTTTACTTCTGAATGTGGGTATATGTCAAAATACTTTTGTGATTTCAAGTGGGACTCGGGGTAAAAATTCACCAAATGTGATTGTTGCGTTGTTCAGAAAGTGCCTTTATTCCGTTTAAGAATAAGGCCAGCATGGGGATCTCTGATAATTAATAGATGAATGTTTCTGGGATTCATCCCTATTTATCACAACTGTCACAAATATCTCCGAAAAATGTCGGATTGATTCAGTCGGTCGGGGGCTTAGGGTTAGTAAGGGGATGTAAGCGGGATACCAGATCCGGTTGGATGCCGAAGGACCACTCTGTAATGATTACGGGTAATAGCACTTCTGAGGTAGCATATGGGAAAATTAGGTCAATTCGTGTCGTGTGTTCGAGTCTCGGCTAGGCGGTGCTGCTGGCCCCATGGCCAGTAGGATTTTTGCACTGGCCCCATAGCTATCCTGTGCTCTGATGGCCGCCCGCGGGGCCTATCGATGGAAAGGGGTCGAGTCTTAGAGAGACGTTTAAACCCAGAGCTTTACTGCACTAGCTCTTTGGCCTCGAGAATTGGAAGGCGGGTGAGTCTCTATCTTTTGAAGCTTCTGTCGACTACCGCGAACGTCCAGCTTGTGCTGCGCTTGTATCGTGGGACAGTGCATGAATGCTAAGGGGATGGAAGATTAAATTTGCCCTGATAAGTTGATAACCACTAATGCTCCGAAATTTGTCTTGCCTATTCGGTCATTTGTGGTTGTTTGTGTTGGCGCGCGGTGAAAGCGGGCGCGGTTGAAGACCGGTGTCAGGTGGAGCTGACGAATCCTCCACTTCATTATACCAGATTTTGCAACTCAAGTAGTACAAAAGTCCAAAGCACATTTACAAATTCGATCTATCATTTTTCTTCTCATCATCATCATCATCATCGTCATCATCATCATTATATTTAAAATATGACATTCCGGCCTTTGGCAGAGAGATCTTAGATCAGTTCGTGGAGTCCGCGCAGGGTCAGAACGCCTCCGCCTGCGGGTATAGGCGTGACGGCTATGCTTGGGGCTCTACCTGTGTTTTAGAGGGCGACATTGCTTGTCTCGTCAGATAGAATTGATGTTTGAGATCTCCCTGACACTTTGTTGGCATCACAAAAGGGCCCAGCGCAGAGTTTTATACGCTTTTAAGCGACCAGTTGGATAACCCGAAAAAAAAAAGGAATTCCTGTTGTTGAAATTTAGAAAAGATATAAAAATAATTTGTCCAGACTATTCTCTGAGACTTCCCAGATACAACGAATTTTACATAATTCGCAAGGCCCAACCGATGATCTTCCCAATAATGGCTCCACTTTTACCAGCGCATCATTAGCGGGCATTTACCTATACGGGTGCAGATTACTTGTGTTCGGTGATTCATCACCCGTCGTGGACCATCAGCTGGGTTCTCTAACGATAATGGGACAAACTTCCAAGAAACATATCAAACACTGCTGCACCGGAAAAGCTGGGGAATGACCGAATCATTTTTCAGTCCCGGGAGCTTCTCATGCGGTTGGAGCATGGGAACGAAAGTTGAAACGGCCATTGTTGAGGATATTCCAAAGGGAAGCTTGACGATGAAGGGCTGCAGATATTGGTCGAGGAGACTGAAAAAATCGTTGATTCGAGGACTCTGACATATTTGCCGAGTTTGAGGATTCATAATCCATGCCGTCAAATTTAGCATCGTTTGCTTTAGTGCCTCGCTCGTTGCATTCTTCCGACAACGACTGTTTTTGAAGGTTGTTTTGAATTCACTTGGGCACACTCAACGATGACGCGTTTATAACAAGGCATCCAGTGCATTCAAGTCATGAAATCGTTTACCTAGGAACATCGCGCGCTTAATTTCCCTTATCTTATATGAAAACTTGATGGCTTCTATGGCTCCCTGATAAAGTAGTCGGTGTTTTTAAGTATGTTTTATAATCGAAGGATGCCAAAAGGTCATATTTTTCGAGGTAATTGCTAAAATGATACGTTTTTCGCAGGACGGCTTTCGCGCATAGCGACAAATGTCTATCGGTATGTAATAACTGGACGCGCGTAATTTCGTACGGAACAAATATAGGTTGATAGCACATAATCTTCGGATTTTCACTAACTGTTTCGCGATGGCCACATAACCAAATACGTCCTCAAATCGCAGGCGAGCTCGAACGACAGTGATCGCAATACCTGTCTCGATGAAGCAACAGCAACTCCTTCTTGTGATACTTGTGTGGATAATGCAGAGGTTTCTTCGGTCTCTAGTAGTGTCGCAAGTGTCGAACTAACATTCCTCTTCCTCCCTAATTGAACTGCCTTGGACGAGGCCAGCTTTGCTATTGGTCATCACAAAGGAATGCGCACTGAACATGATCTGCTACTTCCAAGCATCATTCTGATGGTTCTTTGTTCAATTTCAGCTGATCTAGATCAATCGCGGATAACTCCCGGGCGGTCAAACTATGCATTTATTATTATCATTGAAAGTGTCTAGGAGTTTTGAACGCCGAAAGCCACTTCGCTTGAAAAAATAATAGAAACCTATTTTTAATGCTAAATGGCCTCAAATAACGAAAAGATTTCCAAGTCTAGTGAATATAGCAGGGGGAACAAAACTAACTAGCCAATTCATATCAGCGGATCCATGAAAAAAGTCTTATTCAACTCTAACTTTGAGGTAGGCCCTCCATAGGCCAAATTAAGTAATAGGAATCTAAAATTTTCTAAAAACAAGTAAGTATACTAGGATTGAGTAAAATCGGAATTTCGATTGGGCTTTTCTATTTTAAGTTTTTACTTAAAAGGGTTAAATTGATTAAGCAGGTAACTCGAATCAAATCAATCCAAAATTTAAACAATTTCTTCTGTGAAAAAATATACTTCCCCATAAAGTCCAACAATACTCTGCTTCGCAGCCATTTGTTGCAGTTAACAAATGATTCTTAACAATCAACAAGCCAATACAGACAGAAACAAAGACTCTAATGTAATAAAATTACCGCTGGTACAACATAGTTTATAGCAGCAGCGAGTCTGCGAGAAGGTTAAACCCAGGAACGGAACGGAACAAATCGCAATAATAAGCTTTCTATGTCTTCGTTCCATTCCGAGTCTTGGCTTGGCTGGTAGTCCGACCGTGGGTAGAAAGCTTTTGCTAGCTCGCTGGCTGGTTGGTTGGCTTGTTGTATACACACAGACGACAGCTAAAAATAACGCAAACCAGCTTTGCCCCTATTAACTATGGAAAGGAAATTGACACTCTCCCCTAGCGGTTGCCAGCGGACGGTAGGTCCTGTGTATGCGTGACCGAAGATTTTCCTGCCACGGACGGAGTGTGGCAAGTCTCCATCCAGTGTGTGCCACACCGCCTGAAAGGATTACGGGCGGCGCTCTGGGGTTTTCCAATTGCAAAATCGCAATGTCATCACAGTTGAAGCTTGATCTCGTTGTAAGCCGCGTTGTTTCTGTATGCTATGGGGGGTGCCTGACTGCCTGCCTGCCTATGCCGGTGGACTTCGGCCACCGGATGCGCAGTGGTGGTGGAAGTGCGGTTCAGAGCTGTTTCGAGGTCAACGTGGGTAATGAACTATGAAAAATTGCAGGATTGCTCGGTGGATTCTATTTGTTACGTACGAGTTGTCATTTGAACTGCGGGGTGCTCCCTGGAGGATACCCACCGTGGGGAGGAGATTTGCACCTTTTTGTTCCCGACCATGGCAGGTGTTGTTTTATATTGAATTTTTATTGATGTTAATAATAAAATAAATGTTTCTTATTTCAGTATTATTTTTAATCAGCATGAAATAAATTATTTTTATAGTGAAATAACGTACATAGACATATATTATTATGCTATTCGAATATCCAACCAAATGGCACTGATTTACAGTATGATAAACCGAAACTTATAAATTTATTTATTTCCTTTCTTTTACAGGTGAGTGACGAAAATCATCGAATCAAAAAAAAATATTCAATGTTTGTGAGTTCATAAAAGACTCCTCTGCAGAAGGTAACGAATCCTGGATCCGTAGCGTATCCATCCAGGATCACATTCTCCAACAAAGCTTTGTTTAACTATTGTGAAATTATGTAAGACAGCACCAAAAATAGACGGCTGCCCTAGTTTCTACTTTCATTTGTTCCTGGAGCGTACATCAGAAGATATGATTTTGATAGCTTTATTTACTCTCTGTATTAGTCATCCTAAAGCTGCATCGTTCGTATCACATGCTCCTATAATTGGTCTCGCAAACAAAATGTTGCTCGTACAGAGATAATAATACAGGAGATGAACACACGTGCACAAGTGATATCCACTTGGTTTGCACTTGACACAGTGACTTTGCTCGCCGTCCGTCCGTGTACGGGTGGTGAGATGGTATACTGGCAGTACAAAGAGATTCTAATGTTTATTATGTAGCGGAAATTTTCCGGTGCGATAGAAGCCATAACGAGCTATTATCTCTAGCCGTTTACGTTTATATTTATACCGAAGTGAGTCGCCCCGCGCCAATGTCGTCAGGTAGCCCAATTTATTGCACTATCAAAAGAATGAAAGAAAACGTCTTTTTTTGCTCGCTTAAAATGAACTTCGCTATCGATTTTTAGATTTAACGAAAGAATAATAATCCTTATGGGCTTTACAGTCCTGTTTTGGTAACCTGGCGTCGTAAACTATGCACAATAAACGGCGTCCAAATTTATTTTCTAGTGGTGGGGGTGGAGTCAGGTTGAAACGGTAATTGAGTGCTGCTTGCGGAACATTCCATATAACCATACATTTGCACTAGGCTCTTAGGAAATATAAATAAACGGGCGATACTGCATAAAAATCAAGAATCCGTCAGGAATAGTCTGAGCTATTTGACTCACAATACTTCTGTTCCCAAAATTTCTGGAACAAAAAAACGTATGACATAGCAATGTTTCATCGTTCGATTCAGGTTCACGTTCATTCAGACAAGCAAATCGGTCCTGTTGATTTATATATGTAGGAAACCGGTGCCGTGCCCGTGCTCGAGCATGATGGATTCTATTTTAATTGAAACGTATTGTAAACAAATTGATGTTGTTTCGGCCGCCACATCGTCAATGGCCGAACCACGTGCTAAACGAACGAACGAACGAACATACCAGCTGAAGATGGCGCGTAATGGTTCGAAAATGGTGATAATTTTTCGGTACAACAAAAAAACCGATCAATTTTAAGAATAGTTGAGGTGAGAATCAATCCATATTTATCGTTGTAACGGTGGTGGCGGTCATATGATATAGGTTTAGGCAAAAAATTATCATCGTGCTTTGTAAACCGATACTATCAACAAGGACGCGTATTGTTGATTTTATTCGCCGAAATCGTGGAAGAAAGCGTTATTTAATATCATGTAGCCACTTTTCCTCTCTGTCAATCCACGCTGAACCGATCGATCATGCATGTTATGCTGTGCGAAATGGTACTCGATGCCGAAGGCATAGATTCGAACGCCCAGCTCTATGTCGCGACACTGTGTTGATGTTGTTTGTAATTGAATAATGGAATTTGCGTCGGATGTGGCGGTGCTTGACGTGGCGCTGTTTTGATGTCTGCTTCAATCACGTGTGCGCCGGCCGCCTTGTACGTAACTGTGAACCAATTTTACCATATATCAGCGTGTTTCTCCGCCGTCAAAATCACTGTTTGTCACGATATAACGATTTGTACGAAGGTCGTCCGAGCCAGAAGTAGTTTACCTACTAAACTGAACAACAAATAGCCGATGTTCGCTTAATAATTTTATGCTTGAATCTTTGAAACCTTTGCGAAGATAAGTAATTGATAAATTTCTAAGTGCAATTTCGTGTTGTGGCTCTCGTCAAATGTCCACAGGCAATCAATAAAAAGCATCAAATTAAATTGCCTGGATGAATATTTGATATGACAGCATTGGCGGCCGCCTGAAACGTATTGACTCTCCGGAAAGGTGTTTGCAAATGGATGGAAACTTTCGATAGCTTTGTAGAACAAATAAATAATTTAGTAATGATAATGATTGAGCGCCAGAATACTCGCTGTTCTAAGATTTGAATCATTAAAACTTTACAGCATACCTTACAATGTTCATTTTCCCTCTACTTGGTGCACTGTTAATAATTCGTTAACCATGTGAAATCAACTTTAGCGATGATTCCGCTTGTTGAATGAATGCTGGTGCTGTTTTCCTCGATTGGTGCTGGTTTACTTGTAAACAAACTCGGTCAAAAAGCTTACTTCCCACACGCATGCTATTGAGGCGTTCGCTCTATTTACAATGAACAATGAAACCAAAGCTCTAAGTAATGTTCTCTACAACAAAAAGCTTGTACCCTCCAAAACATTTAACCATTGGAAGCTCCTCGTACTAAAGGCCTTTTACTTTTCCCCGGGAACCTTTTACTGATTTGCAAAGGAATTATTTTTTTAACCGCGCAAGCAAATGCAAATCTTTTTTCCATCACTTAAAAATCCATGCAAGTAACGTAGGTAGTAATGTGTCACTCATAAGAGTACGACTTGCAGTACCACAATCCATTGTTTCAACCACCTGAAAGGGGGTGGTCCTTTCAATAAACTCACAATAATAATATTGCTTACTGCAAACCGTCGTCGTCGTCGCTTCAGAATGTTGATTGGTGTGCTGCCGGAACCTGCCGGAGCGGAGGAACCGTCCGATGCCGAACACACTACACACAAAGTCGGTCCGTCTTGTCCGCAGGACGGGAAAACAAATTGCGCTTAAGCCTTCCTTCCGAACGATGGATGCCCTCGATAATGAGTTTCGAACGTTCTAGTGTGGTGAATAACCTTGTTGGAAAAGTGAAACAAGAAAAAAAAATATCCCGATCGATAAAAAGAGGGAATGGTCTCCACCAAATGTGTGTGGCCTTCAAAACGGCGGCGCTAGGTGGGTTTGATACAACATATACAATGTGATTTCCACTGTGATAGTAGCTTTATCGATCGCAATGTATACACGTATTGTTCCGTGTCTGTTACGAAACGACACATTTCGGTGAAAATTATCGAATTTTTTCACAGTCTACCATCGTCACATTACGTCCCAAAGGTCACTGATATCAAGTGATTTTTTTGTGTAGTTCTTAAATGTTCAGTTTTAGTTTTTCGATTGAATTTGCTTACTTAGTGTAATTTTTTTTTAATTTCTAGGAAAGGTTTTCGATTTTCTCGGACATATTTATCGCAAAATTTGCTATGGTGGTGAAAATATTTCATGAAAAATTATGGAAAAATAAACAAAAATATTTTTTCCTTCAATTCCTCGATTACGTAGTGGTGAGAATTTAGCACAGGATCCGCCCGTGTAATCACAGATCAGATGTACAACACGTTTCGCTAAGCAATTCTTGGTGTAAAAGCTGATTTTGCTATACTTCGGATCTCGTAAATTCATCGATCCATTTCTATCCTGTTATCCAGAATAACCAAGAACCCAAAATTGACGAACGGCATTAAAAGATACTTAATTTTTCAATTGGAAAATAGTACGAATCACTAAACAGAAACGGTTTACACGAACATGAAACAATCCAAGTCATCAAAATATGGCTATTGCATTAGTAAAGTGTATTTTTATAGAACTGGAAAATGGTATTAATTGCCACTTACTTATTCGAATGGTAACTCTCTATCCTAATGATTTAAATATGATTTCTGGTATATAACTACCCGAGTTGGTTCGGAAAGTCCAATTTTCGATCAATATTTTTACAGCATTTGGGGTCTTACATCAGGTGATGACGAATGTTGTCTTCCAAGGCGTCAATCATCTGACCGTTCGCCGAATGTTTCTTACAATAAAATGATGGTGGCTAACGCAGTGTGGCATGTTGCTCTGTCTTGTGGATATCACAACTGCTCTCCTGCATTCGATTGACATTATTCCACGTTACTGATAAGTATTATTTTTTGAAGCAAAACGGACTAAAAGTGACTTTTAGAGTATTTCGATGGTAGCACAAGAAATAAATTCCCTTAACTGCAAATGAACATAAACACTACGAAACAATTTCTTGCGAAATTGGGAATCAGTGTTAATTTTGCTTAAGGTATTTTGCAGTTCAAACTTGCTCAAAACCGGTGCGGCTTCAATTCGTGCACGGATTAAATTTTGTAGGCCTGCAAACCCACATCCATCTTGACGGATCTTCCATAAAAGATACAGCTGGAAGGTTGGATAGAGTTTCCATTGTTGGGCACGATGCCGAATGGTCGTATTTGAGTCTTTCTCGAAACTACCCTCAGTTCCTTCGGTACACACTATGTACTGTTATCCTTATTATTTTCGTTCCGATCAAATCTCTTCGGTCATTTTTGGCAGTGAATGTCGGCAAAGCAATGAATATAACGTCATGTATGAATGAATAACTTTCACAAAAATGAAGGATTTTCTTTTTATTTCTATGGAAAAATAGGAACAAGATTGTGGCGATTTCGAAGATTTTACAGGGTGACAACTGAAACAGGGTGACAACCTGAAAAACCTGGCAAACCTGGAATTGTCAGGGAATTTGAAATTACCTGGAAAAACCTGGAATATTCAGGGAATTTTCAACAAAATCAGGGAATTTTTCAAACAACCCCAATGATCGATTCATTGAGTAGTCAAGAACACTTAGAAATAGATAAAGAAGTACGGCACACAAGCGATAGGTTGGGTTATCGATAATTAGCTCAGTGTTTTGCAGGGCCTTATAAGGCCTTATAAGAATATTCTGCGAAGCAAGTGAAGTGATATAACAAATTTAGTTTGCACTCACTTTGCGCGTTTCGTTTGGCGTTAGTCAAGTCGAATCGAATGACATTAAAGTTTCAGGACGGACATTTTGCGGCATGTGACACAATTCGCAGAACATCGAAGTAAATGCCACTGGCACCGCAGCGAAATTCGGTTTTCGAGAAAAATGTTGGAGAAATTCCACTGACTCACAGCAGTACATAAACTTGCCACTGTTGTAACAAGTTGTAACCGAAATGCGGGCGTAGCGACCGTACCCTCCACGTTACGAATTTTTGGCTCTATCTTGGACCCGGAAGAATAAATCCCAATCAATCCATGCAAAGTGAAATAAGTCGCGTTGGTCAGAAAGTAGAACAGCCACCAGTGGTAAAGCGAAATTAAAAATTAGCTCAATTAAATTGCTTTTTTGCATGGCTTATGGCTCGAAGAACGAAAATCAAACATACGAACATTTCCGCGTGGCTGGCAGGAAAAGCACCACGGTGGGTTCGAGAGATAGCCGCAATGGGAACTAAAACTAAAGCTTGCGCCTGAGTTTGCGAATACATTTGCGCGGGAAAAATAACAGATGAGGAACTCACGGGAGGAGTGTAATTTGCTGGTCGGCAGAATAAGAGAAAGTAATTGAAGAATTCGCCTAGGGAAATAGAGTAGGTGGGGAAATTTTTCTCAATACCTCATAAATTAATAAACAATTCAAATATCAATGATCGAAACACATTTTCAGTTAAAATTATATCGCAATGTGAAATCTAGAATTTTATTAAACACCGGGAAAAATCAGGGAATTTGGTTTTTCGTATCCAGTTGCCACCCTGTTTTAATACCGCATTAAATACCGCATATTAGGCAGCGTGCACCTGATTTTATTCCACCAAATTTTCATATGAGTGGTGTTTTTAATCATCTGTTACTCTTCGTCTGTAGTTTGTTTCTTCATGATTGTTCAATATTTCTCAGTTGGCCTAAACTGGGCACAATTTGGACGGTTGAGGTAGTCAGGTACCAGCCGTACCCCGTTAACTTGCTACTATTATTGCTGTACATCCTTGCTGTAGTGATAGCTCGCAAGATCTGGTCAAAACATCACGGAATACCTGGGTGACGGGACCAGATGAATTGCAAAATTCACTTTCAGAGACACTCCTTGTAAGGATCTGATTTCATTGTCTTATCTGTGATGAAAAACTGAGTTCTCTGAATACAACTGTGAATGCCCTGTCAGACCATGAATTTGAGCTCGAATTTACCAGTCAGCAAACACATACAACAACAGTGGAGCCTCAAGCCAGGGCAAGTTTATAAGAGTCTTGCCCATAGGCAAATTATAATTTGTGCCACTTCCAGATTCTAGGAACGAGATTGGTGTTGCAAGTAGTAAGTTTCAAGGAAAAAAATACAGACACAGCCCCTCCTTTTGTGCACTTAAATCTCGTTTTACGTCCACTATTGGGAGGACGTAAAAAATCGGTTGTAATCAAGAGGACGTTAACTCAAATATTGGACGTAAACGACAGGACGTTAATTTAAATTTTGGACGCAAAAAAGAGGACGTTAATTCGAATTTTGGTCGTAAAAAAAGACGTTATTTCGAACTTTTTAAAACCACCTAATGATTTTTGACGACGACTGTAATTCTAATTTTGGGCGTAAAACGAGAGGACGGTAATTCAAAATTCGGACGTAAAACGAGAGGCCGTTAATTCAAATTTGTACGTAAAACGAGAGGCCGTTAATTCAAATTTCGGACGTAAAACAAAAGCACGTAAAAGGAATGGACGAGGTTCTAGAGAGATTCTAGTGTACTGAGTTCTGCTTTGCCGACGATGAAACCTGTAGTTATTTATTTTTACAAACCGTCGCTACGTATTACTTACTAGCTGTAACCCCCGCGCGTCGCCTCGCGTCTAATTGAGAGTAAATTGAAGGTACGCTATGTAACTCTATGAGGCGCAACTACGTTACTTTTGCTCGTCTTGAATGCAATCTGGTATGATTGGTTTGAGTCTTTGCTTAATGTGGGCGATTATTACCACGAAAATGCATATCACGCCCCTCGTTTTGGCGACAGACATAAGCCTCTTATATTTATGATGCTTAAAATTCGTCGTACTTATAAGAAAATTCTAGCTTTTTGAAACATTGTCAAATTTTCTACAACAAATCTAAAACCAATTGTTTGGGCCATATTGAGTACGTTACACGCAAAGCCGAAGGAAATTATGCTGACGGGTAGACCTTGAAAGAAAGCACGTTGATTCGAGCACGGCTCAGCAATTCGGGGCAATCGATGTTATCAATAAAAGAAGGTCGAAAACAAAAAGCCGTTACAGCAGCAACGTCCTACTAGTTGTCAGCGTGGTAGATGAATCAGCGCGCATCGATTCTCGTAGTGCCGTAGACGAACTGAATCTCGCCAAGGCAGGAATCGTAGAACATACCAAACAAAATGACGTTGGATTCGTTCGTTCGTTCACAAGCACACCATACAGATTCACGAATATGCTCCGTAAAAGTGCGCAATATAACTACTTCAGGCAAGAAACATCCTTGAATTGTTTTGTATTCCGTTAGATGAATCCCAATGTAGCATAGGCTTTGGAGGTATAAGACGCAACGTGGTGTGTGGAATTCACTATTTAGTAGAATACCAGAAACCTTCACTATATTCACTCGGTTGATACTTAAAAAGCAAAGCAAAGCCTAAGTTCTACATTCCGTTATCGAAACTTGACCTTCTGTTTTTATACGACAGGCAGCCAGCCGTTTTATTTTTTTATTTTTTTTTTGTATGCTAGAAAGGCATTGGGTTTAAAAGGCCACTGCGACAGTCTTAATGATCGTCTTTTGTGGCAGACCCCGTTTGCTGTACACAGTTTACGGATCGCTCATACCCATTGATGGAGTTGAGCAGGATAGTTGTAATCCTGTGCCCCAATTCGGTACTCCATGGTTTATAAAGCCAATGACCGTTTTGGGATTTATGCTCCATACCTGATATGGAGTAAGAAGGAAACTTCCGAAGAAATTCTGCCTTGATAATGCAAGAGCTCCGTAATTGCAGAGCAGATGCGCTGAACTTTCAGGTTCAGAGTTACATAAGCGGCAGATGTCGGATGATACCTTGCCGATATTCTTTAAATGATAAAGAGCGGGGCTGTGTCCTGTTAGGCGTCCCGTGATCGTGCGTAGTTCACTACGAGTTAATTGGAGTAGTTTTTTAGCTACTGCAGGGTTTGGGTAGATAAACTGTTTAGCTTGTCTACAACCCTGTGTCTGATTCCAACAGGATACTATTTCTAGCTTTTCCCATATCATCAATTAGCGTTTTACGGCGGATGTGGAGGTGCCCAGAAACGGTTCAGGACCAATAATATTCTGAGCCGATCCTTGTCTTGCTAGGTTGTCAGCAAATTCATTGCCCTCGATTCCGCAGTGACCTAGCACCCAAAGTAATAAAACTTTGTTTTGGCGGAAGAGTTCTCGCAATACTGTGCTGCACTTCCAAACTAATTTGGACGCGCATTTGGCGGACTTGAGTGCCAGTAGAGCTGCTTGGCTGTCCACCAATTTGGTCACCTTCGAGTATAGTTTTACTCCTTTGCAACCGTAGTGCGCCGAGCTCTGCTTCCTTCTTCACATGAAGATACAAAGGCAGTGAGCATAACATTGCCTCCATGGCTGCAGTAGGTGTTGTACGCATGGCACTGGTAACTGTAAGACATGCCAGGCGTTGAACTTTGTTTAGTTTGCCTTGGGCTGTCACCTCATTCACCTTTGGCCACCATACGACTGCAGCATAGGTTATCCTAAGCCGTGCAATAGCAGTATATGACCAGAAGGCTAGTTGAGGTTTCAATCCCCAGGTTTTGCCAAACAGTGACCTGCATGCCCAGATAGCCGAAATTGCTTTCTTAACAACATAATCTAGGTGGGCAGCCCAGTTCAGTTTTTTTATCGAGAATTATTCCGCGGTGTTTGTCTTCATTACTGAAGCCCAGTCTGACACGATTCAGTATAGGGGGAGTAATGGTATGTTTCCTTCGCCTAGTGAATGGTATAACGACTGTTTTGGTGGGGTTTACATTAAGTCCCTCTTGTGAGCACCATAACATGGTGGTGTTTAGAGCTCCTTGCAAGCGACTTGACAATACTGCGTCAAACTTTCCTCTGACAATAAGTATTTGACAGAGAGCCGTATTAATTAACGCGAAGGACGTGTTATCGATAGCACCTTCAATATCAAGAAAAGCACAAAGTGCCGTATCTTGATATTTGAGCGATTTCTCAATTAACGGCACTAAGAAGTGCAGTGCGGTTTCCGTAGATTTACCGTGTTGGTATGCATGTTGATTTACATGTAACGGAGAGTTTTTTAAAAACTCATTGCGGATGTAGTTATCCGTGATTTTCTCCATCAGCTTAAGAAGCGTTGAAGTCAGACTTATCGGTCTGAAAGCCTCAGCCATGGTTTTTTCTTTTTAGCCACCACCCTTACTTTCCGCCAATTCTACGGGATATACCCCAAAGTGAAACTCCAAAGTGGCTCGAAAGAGGTTGATGAGCTTGGACATTATAGCACCGTCCGTTTTTTGTAAGAAAATGGATAGAATACCATCCGGACCTGGAGATTTCATTGGTTCAAAAGAGCTGAGTGCCCAATTGATCGAAGCCTCCGTAAACAATCGGCGTGCAAGTAGAACCGAATCATTTGGCACATTGTGTAATGACCCATTCCACTGTTGCCCGCCTATGTCTTGTCCAGTGGTCACTGTCGAACCAGAGAAGTGCGTGTTCATCAGAACTTCCAGAGTTTCCCTGGTGGTAACAGTGAGATTCCCATCCTCTTTTTTCAATTGCCCTAGACCATTGCAGTTGTCTTTGGACATCGCTTTCTGCAGACGCGTAGCCTCTGGCAAAGTTTGAATGCTTTCGCAAAATTTAACTCGTGATTTCCTTTTGACTTTGCGTACCTCAGCGTTGTATTTGATGGGGGAAGCTCTGTAGTCTTCCCCGTCAGCTGTTAGAGTAGAGGACAATTGCAGGGCTAGTTGCTACGATCCTATTGACTCTAAAAGCCTCGGTTGGTACTTACTGCCGACATTTTGTAATCTTGTTCAAACGTATCGTAAGGACACAGATCAAAATGCTCACAATCACAACAGATCAAAATGCTGGTCGCAGTGATATTGTTTTCCGTGTTGTGGACTACCGCGACCAGCATTTCGATCTATTGTGGATTGTAGTGTGTCCTCTTTTATGCCATGTCGTATCAGAGAGCTACTAAAGTTTGATTATAACTGCCTCTTCTACAACCGTGGGCATTTATCCCAATCAAGTGATGTAATTGTCCATGGACAGAAAAAAAACAAAAAGGCTGCCTTCAGGTACGTCTCATGGTTTACGGCAAAATGTAGGAAAACTTATAAGGCCAGCGTCATACCTCGAGGCCAACTGGATGGAAGGCCACGGAAAAATTTATCCGACGAATTAAGTTAGCCAATACTGATAGAAAGTTTATTGGAGTAACTATTGAATAAGGGGGGCTCTGTAGCTGCAAGTTTACAGAATCTGCTTTGACAAGCAATTGACCATGGGTTGCAATTTTAATAGAATCAGGTCCTTTGATGTTAAGCGACTTTAGCATGAGCTTATTCTCAGGCTCTCATTACATTCATGTTAGGTTCTATATCATCCCGATGAAACCTCTTTGCAGTGCAAAAGTCGCTCTTATAGTTATGTGTACTGGTCAAAGGAACACAACGAGTCCTCGCCAGGGACGACTATAATTGAAGATAGTACTGGCAGAGAGGGAATACTTCACTCAGCGATTATAGCAAAAAAAAAATGCAGTCCAGTTTATCTGGTCGCAGTGTTGAGTTCACACATGAAAAAAAAAACTATGAACAATTCAAATTTAGAAGTAACAGTTCTGTGTGAGCAGTTTGTATGGCACAGAATTTGCCGCATTTTTCCCTATCTCGTCTGGAAATCTCCAGCTCTATTTTTTAGCTGTAGCAAAATAAATAAGAATAAGCCATAAAGCTGTCTATAGGTTTACGGGCAACATTATTTCGCTTTCTTTGACGTCAATTTGTTGCATTAGACCGAGTGCGGTTGTGCCGGAACGAAATCAGCGTAAGTCAGGCAAGCTGATCTCTAAGAAGCACAGTTTTACTGCTTTAAACAGAACCAAACCGCGTGTGGCTGTGTAGAGCTCGAAGGCCGCCTGGAAACGAACAATTAAAATAGATAGAATAAAATGTTTCTGAATGCCAGAGTGTCAAACTTTAATTGGAAATGGAATAAATGCTAATTTACATGTTTTAGGCGGTTAGCATTATTTGGCACAATCCCAAATTCAAGCCAATAAGCGTAGCCCCAATTTCGACTGTACATTTTTTAGAAAGCAAAATGTTTTCAATATCCCTACATTTCATGCATTTTTAAGCCAGTCAGAATCAAAATCCAATGTTATCCAAGGTGACATTGCTATAATGGAACCAAATTAGTGCTGTAAATAACGCTAATGTTGTGCTCCGAAACCTCAGTGTCTGACCAGCCCCATTAGGGCCTGCTGTACCTGCTGAATCAGCGTAACATGTGAGCAAGAACGTTTCGCAATTCTTTCCTAGTGCACCCTCCAGCAGCAGCAGCAGCAACAGTAGGTAGCGGTGTTCTTAGTCCTATGAAGTAACAAGCAGCTCTCAAGTTATGTCAGAAGCATTTACTTTCCACCCTGGGGCCGTTTCCACAGCAGCACACAAGCAAGCCGAACGTTCGACATTGACACATCGTGTTGCACAATATTTCCCCCTAATTACTCATATTTAGTCCGTGTGGAACTTTGTCCGCTAGCGTATGTAATATGGCAGGTTTGACAAGCTTTGGCTGTCGGCTGTAGGGCGCAAAACTACTCAATACGTTCGCTCAGATTCAATTCAATCATCCTCGGATATCTGTATGTGTCAATCTACCCGTGCAAAAAAAATAAAGTAAAATAAATCAAGTCAATGCACTTGTCTGTCTGCCTCGTAACGGCCCTTCACTGCAGCACTCGTGAAACCAATACAACTCGTAATAATGATCATCACCAAAACCAACAGTCATTCCCGCACACAGATTCGTCTTCGAGTTGATCGCTGCTCTATCTTATACCTACCACATCCGACTAGTCACTCTGGATTTCTTACGTGTACCTATAGCAGAAGAACTCTTACTCAAGAAATCATTAAATTTCCGGCTTTTGAATGATTCATTTCTGCTTGCCGCATACATTAGCATTATTTGCTTTTGCACAAGGACAGAGTTGAATTCGATGCATGCTTTGTGTTTGCTGGCAGAGAAACTCTACGAATTGAAAATGTTGTAAATCCAACCTGTTCGGACAATGAATTCGATTACAGCGTTGAGGCTTCCCAGATAGCCTCAACAAGTCTGTCGTCATAGGTTTGAACTTAGGTAGGGTCGAACTATTTCAGCTAATAATGTGCTAGTAAGTGGGGTAACAAGTCTATCTAACATAAGATTCAATTTCTTTGAGGGCTATAGAAGTATGCAGTATACCACCCTAATCCAGGTTGGCTTGATGACAAAGAAAACATCAAAAGCCAACCCTGTAGAATGGCTTCGTCATCATACGCAAATCTTTCTCACATCAACTACAATTTTTAATAGTAGTTTGCTACAATTTCACGGAGAATGGTTGCTTGCAATCTGATGTAGTAATACGTCTTCGTCCGGTAGAAAAACCATTCGTCAAAAAGCAAACAGTGCGTACAAATATTGAATGAATAATTATTTGCGACTCTTCTTCCGTCATTGTTCGTCGTTATACAAGGCACAAACAATGACTACGGTCGCACTTTCATCTATAATATGACAGCATGACTTCATGATCTGAGAATGGCTCTAGCTAGCAACGAATACCCGACAATCCTTCTCTACTATACATAGCCGAGCGAATCATGCACGCTAACGGAATATTTTGATGGATTCGTCTCTCTCTCAATGAAACAGAATAATTCATAATGCGCGCCTTATCGCGAGTTCCTGGCAGCCTCCTCCCGAACACCGGAGTCAGATCGACCCGCTTTCCCGGCCGCGGGATTACCTCGAAAAGATACGGCTCGTGACCTGATGATTATGGAATCGCGCGCGCACGCCAATTGCACCGCCAACACACCGCCACGAAACATGTGTGCTGATTATTATTATGTAACCCACGAAACCCGTCAGCAAGGAAAAGACGCACATTAAGAGTGACATCCCATCGCCTGCCAAGTGACATATCCAGCGCTATTCGGACACAGTCTAGCAACAGCATTAACCCATCATCATTAAGAGAGAGAGAAAAAAAAAATGACCACGAAATCAGACAACCGCGCCTGGAACACGGTTCACATTTTTAGGTTCTCTGAATAACCTATACATAATGTGATGTATAGTAAAATCCTCTACAAAAGCCGTAGAAAATTTGCATATAATCTTGTGCAGTTGGAACAAGCCTGTGTTGGTGGCCAGCCCCCGCTTGGATCACGTCTATGATGCAGTGTAGCACTAGCAAACATGGATTTGTGCGTCTGTGATTGTACTGTAACGAACGACACACGATCAGTGAGTGAAGAGATGTTGGTAATTTAACCGGTTGCCGCTAATATTGCTTCTATCGTGCGTAGGAACGCGGCTAACTAACTCTATAGCATTACCAGCGCAGCACAGTGTAGCCAGAGTGTACGTTTTTCTACCTTGAAATCTTGGCAGTTACTGGATGTCTGCCATGAATTATGCTTGTTGCTTAACCGATAAATGGGGTGGTCGACCCCTGAAGTGATTTCGCGGTCACACAATATGTGCCGCAGGTACGAGTTCGTTGCATTAAATTATCCTAAAGAATAAGGCATTTTTTTCTGAATTCCATTAACGTACCAAAGCCGCGCTACGAGTTAAATCAACTGTTAAAGCTAGAATAAAGTGTACTTTTCGAGTTGATCGATTTCGGACATCATATTAACCTACATTTGGGATGAGAACTAATTCACGATCGCTTTTTACGATTTCACATTACAGCATGAATGTGATTTGGCCACAAACGTTGATTTATAGTACAAATTTTTATGCAGTTGTGTCCGTATGTATGCAATAAAAAATATAAAAACTTCATACAAAACAACTTCGTCAGACTTAATCGCCTTCCAATCGCACCTGCCTGTACTCCTAATAAGGGTTAGGGGTCATAAAGGCTATCATTATTAAGATTAAGTTAGGAATTTCACTATACACATGTAGACACAACTTTCTCTGTGAGTAATTCTCAGCACAGTTTTATTTTTGACCACTGAATGCAGGCCAAATCCGGCATTCCGTGCGTGCACGTGGGTACCACTGAGGTCGATTATGTACACGTTGATATGATCTGATATAGCTCTAGCTCACTGGGCACAAATCAACCGAAACGAGTTCTAATAAGTTAAGCTAAGGGAACAACTTGGTAAATGACACAAAATTTGAATAAATGCCGAAATCTGTTCTTGAACTTCCAACTCGAACAGGTGATTCCGCCGTTGAGCTACAAAGAAGACTTATAATGAATAATTCGAAAATAAATAGTAGAAATAAAAGAAATAGTTCCCAACAAAATAGGTCACTCTCACTTAGCTTGATTGACGATTCAGCTTTTTTTTCGTTTCATAGCATTGGAACTTGTGTAGAAAATACTGAACTATTGGGCTACTTCTCGCTATTATTTGCTTAAACAAATGTCTAGAAAACGAGTAAAAATTGTTTTAGGCAGATACCAAATACCAGATGCTGCTCGAGCGATACGTTCCTCATAATTATGTGGAAGCTTTGTACCTTCCTAATCGTGCCCATGTTACCATTTATTTGAAGAAGATGAAAAGGAAATGATGGGTAGGGGACCATTAGATGGGTACCTATTACACATTGTATTGAGCAATAAGTTAATTTAACAATCGGTATAGGAATCAACGGGTTAGTTGGTAAGCGAATGTCCTAGAAAATATGGACGCAATCAGAAACCGCTGCCATTTCGGAATGCTTAATATTAATCCATTTTTGTGGCTGCACCTGCTTGTTTGTCTTTATCTCAGAACCTGTATTCCAGTAATGTTTATTCAGAATGCGTGAGGTTTTAGTCAAAAAACGTCGAAAAATTGTAGCACACCTTGATTGCCACTGATAAATTTAGCGCTGGAATGGAAGCTGTTGTGAGAAAGCCTTCTGAACGGCGAGCAAGAAATTCTGTTTAAGATAAACCAATTTGAGGATAAACCGAAATAAAAGCTCTGCTAGCCGTTATTTGAACAGTTGTATAATCATGGTGTTTGAGCAAAGGTTTCAGTACGGGGTGTTGACATAAAAGAATGTATAAATCTGCGAACCTACAAGAAGCAGAAACGGCCAAAACCAACCCCAAAGCCAGCGAGAAGCATCGAACAGGCCCTGAGTGCGAAAGCTGTGTGATACGATGCTCGCTGGGAATTCGAAGTGCAAAATTTCGTGAGAAAATTTTTGCAGCGGATATTTTTCCTGGATTGCTTGAAAAATGTTATCACATTTCTATATATAAAAAATGCTTGTTCTACGGCGCTTAGTTCAAGAGCTACGAACATTTGATATAAAAGATGTCCGAGAAAGTTTAAATTTTCTCACGAAGTTTCCTAAGAAACTTCGTATTTTTTAAATATTGTTTTCATTAATATCTCGGTCTATAAACTGTGTATAAAATTTCGTCAAATTCGGAGCCCCTTCTGCACAAAGCTGGACGATAATTTTGAAAAATCCCGATCAGTTAACAGACTTATCCTGGCATCAGTACTTCAGGGAAGAAGTTTGAGATTTCTACTTTTGACGATTCTTCACAAATTTGTTACGTCTTTGGTTGATAAATCATTAGACTGTTTACCGGTTACTGAGTGTGTACGTCAATTGGTATATTTGTACATATGGTATCAACCCAAATGATTAGATCCAATGCAAAGCCTAGATGCTGCGTTCGGATTTCGAAAACTGACCTTCTATGTTCATATGACAGATTTCGCAGCCAGATGTTAGAGTACAAGATAATTGCGGGGCTAATGCTACGATCCTATCAGTGCTTAGAGATCTCATATTCAACTTATGCAATGCACCTGAATTGATGCAATATATACTGACATCTGAGACCGGCAGTCTACCGTTTTGTTCAACTTCGAATGTGAATTTGATGTCATTGTGGATATTATTGATAATATCTAAAAAATTATCAATTTCTTCTTTGAAGATACAAAAAATGTCGTCAACATCAACGTCAGCGGTTTGGAACTACTTTCGTTTAATTTATTCTCTATGTTCGCCATGAAAAGCTCACATAGAAAAGGTGAGAGGGGGTTCCCCATTGGGGCCCCTTTCATTTGTTTGAATTTTTTTTTTCAGAATGTCCTGGTTGGTCTCATACAACCGGTGCTTTTTTTTTTTTTTTTTTTTTTTTATTTTTTTTACCCTCCTCTGACCCCCACACCAAAGAGCTCTCAATGAGAACCCCCTGGTAGTGGACACATACAAAAAAATAAAATATAAGAAATGTGCTTACATACTGATAATCGTTTCGTATGGTAATTTAGCATCGTTTGCTTTCGTGTCTTGCTCGGTGTATTTTTCCGACAGCAATCATTTTAAAAGGCCGTTTAGAGTTCATTTGAGCACACTTGGCAATGGTGCTTTTACAAACGGGAACTTTTATTGAAATCTTATAAACGTGCATTTCAATCGTGGAATCGAATGTGTTGATAGCACATGGCTTTCGGTGCAGTAAACTGATTTCTCATAGTTTTTTCTTATATCGACTGTCGGATCTCCACTACCTGTTTCGCAATGGCCACGTAACCAGAAACGTTCTCAAATCGTACGCGAGCTCGAATGACAGTGATCGCACCACCTGCCTCGGTGGATCCAGATCAATTCCTTTCTACTAACAACTCCTTCCTGTTACACCTGTGGATGATACAGAGGATTCCTCGGTCTCGGTAACAGCGGGTGTCGGACTAACATTCCTTTCCCTCCTAAATTGACTTGCATGGGCGTGGCCAGCTTTGCTATTGATCATCACAAAGAATTAGATCATCAGAAGGTGGACACTGAGAATGGCCTGCTACTCCCGAGCATCATTCTGATGGTTCTTTGTGCAATTTCGGCTGATGATCAATCGCGGGCAACTCACGGGCGGTAAAACTATGCTATGCTGCATCTCTTGATTCTTCGAATCAACTGTTTGCAATTCGTGGCACTCCAGTTATTTTTGGCTACCAAGGAACTCAAAATCCCGAAGAAATCTTCGATTGGGCGCACTGAGAAAGATATCTCGGGTCGTGGTTTTTGAGTACAAATGGGATCGAATGGGTATTCAGGAACGATTGTTTGGCGCAATGCGATGATGCTCTATCCGGCCAAAGCACGCACTGTCCATCTGCATGATGTTTTTGTAGAAACTGGTTCATAGTTTTCCTCAATATGCTGCTTTAAATCAAGCTTGGAGTCGAATAGTTTCCCCAAGTCCTTAACAAAATTGTCGCTGTCTGATGGTGGTGTAGTCGAAGATATGACGCTTTAATTTCCTTGAGAATGTAATAATTTCACATTTTTCGGTATTCGGCAGTTGTCTTTACATCATTTCGTAAAAATTGACACCTGCTCCTGGAGAATAATGCCATCGGATTCTCTACTTTCACATACAGCTTAACAACGTTGGCAGCAAACGAGAGCTGCGGACACTTAAGCAGGAAGCGCAATCGTTGTTGAAGTAGATGAGGAAAACTATGCCTGAGTTGGTTGCCTTGTGGGATTCCAGAGTAAGCAGTAAAAGATCTGGAGATAAAACCGTCGATATTGAATATTACTCTATCGATTGGATTGTTCATCGGATGTTATTTTACTAGCCATAAGAAAGATTTTTTTGCGATGATTTCGTCCACTTTTTTGACTTTTCTCCAACCTAAAATTTGAACCCACGGTCTCAACTTTCCACTTCAAATATACTTTGGTCATGATAAAACAATGCCGCTTCCTAGGAACAGTTTAGATGGTTCTGAAGGCAATAAAGTCTGAAGGCAAAATCGACCAACACAGTACTGATCCC
The DNA here is from genome assembly GCF_943734655.1 of Sabethes cyaneus. Lineage (NCBI taxonomy): Eukaryota > Metazoa > Arthropoda > Insecta > Diptera > Culicidae > Sabethes > Sabethes cyaneus. Next base: position 6,831,186 of record NC_071355.1, read on the forward strand.
TCAAGTTTTTAGTTAAACACTCTGGAAATGGAAATTTCGTTGCCAGTGTATGAAATCGAGCAACGTTAGGGTCGAGTTAGGAAATCTGTGTGAGAAGATGCAATCGACACCCTGATTGTGGACCCTCGTTGGTTCCCCTATTACCTGTTAGTTCCAGTTCATTATTGAACCCTCCGTACAGAAGAAAGACCCTCGTTAGTAATAAAAAGTTAATTTGCGAATAGAAAAAGACGTTGCAATGAAGAATAGTATGTTATGCTTAATTGTATACGTTTTAAGCTAATGATCGAAATAATAAACAACTGTACTAAGAAAAATAACGAAGGGGATATAACACAAAACGACTCCGGTTTAATTGTTGTTTTGTTGTACATGTTGTATTATCATTGTTTTCCATTTCACTACTAGAATAAGCTATACAATTTAGCCGGTGAACTGGCAGCTACGTTTTGTCCTAAAATTTTAGTAAAATTAAATGGTTGGAATTTTTCACATATTTTAGCCATAACATTTCATCAAAACGTGAGTTTTTTCAAAGTTTTAGTTTGTCCTTTTTTGTATAATTTAAAAAACACCAATGATTTTTTGATACAGAACTGAGTATATTTTTGCTGTTACGCAAACGGATTTCACTGCTTTGTGCGATGTTTCTGGTGCTCTTCTTACTTAAAGACAAACTGATCCAAATATCAACCGCTTCAGAATCGTTTGAATACAAGAGGCGGTAGTTTAGAATAGAGAGCCGGTTTCGGTTGTTCCAATAAAAACGCCTCATAATTGGAATAGTGAACAAAAAAGGTTCCTCATCAAAATTCCTAAACCAAATGCCGATTGATAGGATAGGTTTCATTTCTTGTGAGAACTTTCGATTGGATTTTCCTTAATCGTAAACCATCAATTCAATCACTGTTGAATTCTGATGCCGCGCAAATACTCACGTTTGGAATTGTAATTCAAAAAACAAAATCGAGCCTGGCAAGCAGAAACTTTTCTAAACCCAATTATTCCGTAAAAGCCATTTCGAATTGCCTTGTCTCATGAAACGATGACAGGCATGTTTAACGTAATTAAATCACATCAACCTGCAAACATTCTAACTTTTACTTTAATATTAAAATGTGTCAGCAAACTGCCAGAATTCAACCCGAATAAACGTTAACTTCGCCGCCGCTGGTTCAGTTCAGCAACCACCGCCTCAAGCGCCGCGCCGTTCGTAATTTAGCTACGGCCAAGAAAAGACTCGTCACGAACATTATCACATGCAGCGCCGGTGATTGCCGCACACACCACTCTTGGACTTGATCGATTCGTTTCTTTTCTCACTCTTTTACTGTGCTTTCCCCATGTTTCTCTATACTAGACCGTCCGCTTTTTTTTCTATCCATATTTTTATCGAATAGCAGACTCCATCCAGTTCCGCCAGCTTTAATTTGTGTTGGTAGCCTCGATACCGGTGTGTTTCAACCGACTTTACCTACACCGGCGTATAAACCCTGGTAGGTTAGTACGAACACATAAAAACCGATTATCCCCTCCAGCGGCGCGGCCGTGCCGTATCCATCCATACATGTGCGCTCATTTGCCATATTCAAACCCAAACGGTTCTACTTTAGACGTTCGGATATCCCTTCACCACATCCCAGGTTGGGATAAATGGTGGACCACCTTCTCTCGGTACCACCCACGGCCTTGTTATCACCGCACACCCTTGATCCTGATATGTTATACACACTGGCAGCTGCATTGCATGTACAAAACGTGATTGGCGATCGGACCGCTTACTACCAGATGGTGCTACGGTCCAGTGGCTTTCGCCTTCCCGTAGCCGTAGCACGGGGGCAGCAATGATTATTATTAGGCTGCGGGTGCGAAATATGCACACACATTGTCTGCGTTAGTCTGGGCAAGAGTTGCACATGATAAAAAAAACTGGTTGAATAACAGGCCTGTCGTCTTCTCCTCATGCATACGACGCTGCCGGCAGCCGTACGTGAAGGCGGGGCGGCGGTAAGTTCAAGGTCGTCGCCAAGGTTATATGATTTGACGACGCGAGACGTGTGGGACGTACGCGAGTTTAAGTACCTGCCTGCGGGTATCGGTACTCCGCTATTAAAATCAATCTACCCCGATAGAATTACCGAGCCGCGAGCCGTTTATAAACTGTCTGCACTTGATACCTGGCCGGTTAATTGTCGCAGTCAACGTTTTCGGTGCTTCGTCATGTTGCACACTTTTTACTCCTACCGCGAGGAAGCCGAAAAAACTTGCTGCCCGGCACCTATGTACTCAATCAACTAAGCTATAGCTATTCATTTCACTTGAACTCAACTTTCCACTCCATTGAGCAGTCATCGGTTCGCTTTAATTGAAAGGCTGAAATTGGTGCAGAATGTGCAAGACTGCCAGGAGTAGAGCTTGAACGGGGAGAAGCGGCGTTTGGTGTAGGTACAAAACCAGAACGGACTGACACTCTACCGGTCGGTGCTCGGTGCTGTGTGATTCATGAAATTGTCGGTTTGGCGTCATTTTCCACAGAAATGCAACGGAAATCATAAGGGTTAATTATTATTTTCGTCAAACAAGATATCGATTATCTGGAAAATCAGCGAAAACCTGGAAATTTTTTTCAACCAGGGAATTCCATTTGAAGTCACATTGCACATTGGCATTGAAAGTAAATACAGTGGTAACCCGATTTTGTCACCTATGATTTTGTCACGTTTTTACCTGATTTTGTGACACTTTTGATTTTTCAAAATGAACTGGTTTTCTTCTTAGATTTCATATGTTATTGCTTTTATGATGTATAGGGTGCAGAAGCGTAGCAGTAATTGGACTCTTAGAGAGAAAAAGCAGGAATGCACTGCCTATTTTAATACTAGTACTACGGGAGGAAGCGTGTTGGAAACAGCATTAAAAAAATATATGCAGCATGTAACTGGGAGGCTACCCTCGGCGTACGACATTGGGCTATAACAAGCTAGTCGTCGCATATTCGCAGTCATCGCAAACCAGCGGATTAAACTTCGGAAGAAAACGGATTCATAAGCCTATTTTTAAACAAAAATGCGTAATTTTTTTAAGGATGATATCTTTGGAGAAGTTTATTAACCTTTCGTTACTCGCGCCAACTTCGATTTATAGGCATGCTAAAACCTAACAGAATTCACTCGAATATTAATGCCACTTGGTGAAAAACTTCTTTCACCGTTTAAAAGATCATGGTCTGCGGATCAACTTTGCCGAAAACAGTAAGTTTCTTCATTTACTGGAATCCCGAGATAAACTGAGATAAAGTTAACGGTTCACAGGCGTTGTACAAAATACAACAGCGCGAGTAACGGAGGGTTAATAAAATATAGCGCATCTTTCTGCACTATCATAGGGACCGTGAATTCATCTATAAGGGTGATACAAACTTTTGTTTTTGTTAATAAGGCCAATGCAAATAATTTTGAAAGTTTTTGTCGACCGCCCTCCCCTCCTCTTGGAAATTGGCTTCAAAAATCGGAAGACAAACAATAATTTGTAGGATATGAGTTAATTTTTATTTATTAAATTCAATTGTCTGTGGTCAGCCTGAAAAACACGAAAAATGAGTGTACGAGTTGAGTTAAACAGAAATGGAAATTTTAACAACGGAATTTTCGAAAATTGGCCAAAAAATTTTTCTTTCGTTTTTGTCTTTTTTCGTAGATTTTTGCTTGGAAAATAATAACGTATGAATTAAAAGCAATAATAGGTTTGGTTTTCACGTAAAAATGCCTAAAATCAATTTTTTTTGCTCAATTAAAAAATCTTTTTGTTTTTTTTTTCGCTCCCGCTTCAGTGGCCCAACAGGACAAAAACTTTATAAAATATGGCCTAATTTCAAAAAAAAAATTTTTTCTTTGAAAAAGTTATAGAACGTACTAAAATAAGCATCTTTGCTGAATATAGTAAGGCTATTACAAATATTTAAAAAAGTTTTTGTCCCTACGGTGTTGGGCCACTGAAGGGGGGGGGGGGGGCGAAAAAAAAACAGAATTTTTTAATCGAGCAATAAAAATATGGATTTCAGGCATTTTTATTTTAAGTTTAAACGTGAAAACCAATTCTATTCTTGCTTTTAATATATACGTTGTTAATTTCCATGCAAAAATCTACAAAAAAAAGACAAAAACGAAAGAAATTTTTTTTGCCGATTTTCGGAAATTCCGCTGTTTGAATTTTCATTTATATTTCATGCTAGAAGCGGTAACTCAACTCGTACACTCATTTTTCAAGTTTTTCAGGCTGTAGAGCCTACAGACAATTGATTTTATGAAAAAAAAATTAACTCATATGCTACAAATTATTTTTTTGCCCCCCGATTTTTCAAGCCAATTTCCAAGGGGGGGGGGGGGTGACAAAAACTTTTAATATGATTTGCAATGGCTTAACTATCTAGGTGAATCTATATTTTGTCTATAAAAAATTGTCTAAAAAATTTCTATCAGAAGATCTCTGAAGCATCCGCAGAAAAAAACAGGTGAGATGTCTTCATCAAAGTTGCAGAACACATTAAAATAAACAACTTTGTTAAATACAGTACGAAAAATACTTCCCGCGTAAATTCCAAAATTCGCGTAAAAAAATCAAAATTTCGCGTAAAAAAAAGCTATGTGGATTTCAACACTACGCGTAAAAAATAGACGTTCCGCATATCCGCATAAATGCAGATATCAAGATGGCTTGACAATATAATTTTTTTTAAAACTTTTATCACCAATATTTAGTGGTTAATTTATGGTTTCGAAATCCAATTTGTGGTAATTTGTGGTTACGTACTTTCTAAGATTTTTTCAAAAAACTATGTCAAGCTATCTTTGAAATTGATTTCGCAATAAACACATCGGATTACGATATTTTATATCTTAATCGAAAGCTTTTTATTTGTGGTTCACGAATATATAGATTTTAATGTTGTTATTATAAGTATAAGCGCAAAAGTCCGCAAATTTACAATAAAACGTAAACATATCTGCTGTTGATGACGTTACTTGAGCTATTAGTAATGCTGCTATCTGCCGGTAAAGGCGCTAGCTGTATGTGACGCTCAGTAAAGCCCTATAAATGTAAAGTTTGAGTTTGAATGACTGTCATCAAGTAGTAGTTCAAATCGAACTATTAAAATTCGTTAGAATCGAAATGGGACAATGCTTAACGTTTCTTAAAAGCTCACCTAACAAAAAGTAATGCTAATTATTGTATAAAATATGAAAATTTACATTGTAAAGTCTAAATATTTCTATGACTAAATAAACCCGAATAATATAGATCAAGCGAACGGTGATGATTTTACGGCAAGTGTGAAGCAAATTAAAATTAAATAAAGGGCTGAAAATTTCCTGCGGACTGAAAATCTCACCAGCAGTCCTTCGAATGGAATAGAGCTCGGAAAGTACGTAACCACAAATTACCACAAATTGGATTTCGAAGCCACAAATTAACCACTAAATATTGGTGAAAAAGATTTACAAAAAAAAAATAGTGTTAAAGCTGACTTGACTTAATTTTTCTTTGGAAAACTTGGCTTGACTTAGTTTTTTGGAAAAATCTCGGAAAGTACGTAATCACAAATTACCACAAATTGGATTCCGAAGCCACAAATCAACCACTAATTATTGGTGAAAAAGTTTTACAAAAGAATATTGTAAAAGCTGGCTTGACTTAATTTTTCTTCGAAAAAGTTGGCTTGACTTAGTTTTTTGGAAAAATCTCGGAAAGTACGTAACGTACGTAATATATAACGAGAATAACCACAAATTACCACAAATTGGTTTTCGAAGCCACAAATTAACCACTAAATATTGGTAACAAAAGTTTTTTAAAAGAATATTGTTAAGGTATTTTGTTATATATGTCAAGCCATCTTGATATCACAATTATCTCCTAGCACAGTATTGTGCCTTAGTTCGTCTCCTTCTCGAAGATGCGCGGCTAATTTGGACTGTGCATAATCTTTATTGCAACGTTTGAATCGAACGAGTGCTGAGCAGGTTCATACGATAGATCCTGTGTAGCTTGTATTGGCACAATCTACCCCTGACGAAGATCGCTGTGCCAAGAAACTGGACTTCCGGTAAATCAAGTCTTATCGCTAGCAGGAAATTTTCAGCCCTTAATTTAATTTTAACTGGCTTCGCACATGCCGCAAATCGTCACCGTAAGCGATCTGGTATTATTCGGGTTTATTTAATCATAGAAATATTTAGTCTCTACAATGTAAATTTTCATATTTTATACAATAAGGTACGATACTTTTTGTTAGGAGAGCTTTTAAGAACGTTAAACATTGTCCCATTTCGATTCTAACGAATTTTAAAAGTACTTCATGACAGTCGTCCAAACTCAAACTTTACATTTATAGGGCTTTACTGAGCGTCACATACAGCTAGCGCCTTTACCGGCAGATAGCAGCATTACTAATAGCTCAAGTAACGCCATAAACAGCAGATATGTTTACGTTTTATTGAAAATTAAAAAAAACGGATTTTTGCGCTTGTACTTATAATCAGTGCTGTTAATATTCATCAGCATAGCGTTCAAACTTCTGGATTATCAGTCTACCTTGCATTGAAAATCTGCTTGCTTTGATCAAACGTACATAATAACTAAATGCAGCAAGCATGAACTTCATGCACGAGAATATACAATATCAGCGCCCTGTGATATTGTAACAAACTGATATTCACGTTTGAGCAGTGAAAATCAATAAAAAAAATTTATGTTGTTATTTAGCATCTATTGCGTTCAGCTGTTGGACATAAGATTTTTCTTTTCATTTACTGCATTTAAAATTGTTTTTTTCCTGAAGTGAATATCACCTTCTGGATTTGAAAATCACTTTCTCCTGTTCTATTTTCACGATATATTGAACTTGTATACTATGATGAAAATCACTGTGCAGTTGTACATACGAAACTCAGAGGCATAAAAAACAATGTATGCTAAGAAAAAAGATTTTCTGTTTTGTTTGAAATTCGGTGATAATTAAAGGCCCTGCTTATAATAACAACATTAAAAACTATATATTCGTGAACCACAAATAAAAAGCTTTCGATTAAGATATAAAACATCGTAATCCGATGTGTTTATCGCGAAATCAATTTCAAAGATGGCTTGACTTAGTTTTTTGAAAAAATCTCAGAAAGTACGTAACCACAAATTACCACAAATTGGATTTCGAAGCCACAAATTAACCACTAAATATTGGTGACAAAAGTTTTAAAAAAAATTGTGTTGTCAAGCCATCTTGATATCTGCCGCATAAATTCCGAAAATCGTGTAAAAAACCGCGTAAATTCCAAAATTCGCGTAAAAAAATCCGCGTAAATTCCGAAAATCGCGTAAAAAAACCGCGTAAATTCCGAAATTCGCGTAAAAATAGTCACGTAAAAAGCGACTTCAGTGTATCTCTCTATAACTTTCACATTTTTCAAATGATTTTTTCTGAGATTCCTTCGGAGATCTCCTGACGGAAATGTTTTTCTATTAATTGTTTCGAATACTTATTTGATCGGGATAACACTGTTTTTAAATACGCTATATTAAAGTCCACCGAGTAACAACTTTCAATGTAAGGGTTTCAATAGAGGGTCGTGCAGTATCAGGTTAATTTGTTTAACATTTTGTAGTATTTTTGTTGTACTTTCATATGGGTAATGAATGACTTGCCAGTTTTTGCATATTTGAGAGTTATTGCTATTGAAAGTTGCATGATTTTTAAGAGAAATTTTGAATTTTCTTCTCAAATATTGACAATAGCAAATCACTATATTCTATAAAAGTATGTAATTTGATTGTTTGAAAATTATTGGCAAACGCGTCAAATGTGTAAAAACACTGTGGAAAGAATTGTGTTAAAAAAATTGATTATCGTGGAGTTTCCACAAAAGTTGTTTATTATCTCTACAACTATAATAGCTAGAAGGTTATTTTCGCTGGAAAAATACTTTATAATTATCTTCTCAAAAACTTTGTAGAACATTGTTTTGCTCTATCGCTAAGGCCATTACAAATATTTTAACAAGTTTTTGTCCTTCCGGTGTTGGGCCACTGAAGGGGCGGGCGAAAAAAACAAAGTTTTTGAATCGAGCAAAAAAAATGGATTTTAGACATTTTTATTTCAAATTTAAACGTGAAAACCAAATCTATTCTTGCTTTTAAGGCCATTACAAATATTTTATAAAGTTTTTGTCCTTCCGGTGTTCAGCCACTGAAGGGGGGGCGAAAAAAAAACAAAGTGAATTTTTTAATCGAGCAAAAAAACTTGGGTTTTAAGCATTTTTATTTAAAGTTTAAACGTGTAAACCGACTCTGTTCTTGCTTATAATATATACGTTTTTGTTTTCTATGCAAAAATTTACAAAAATTAAGAAAAAAATTTTTGGACGATTTTCGGAAATTCCATTGTTTGAATTTTCATTTCTGTTTCGTGCTAGAAGCGTTAACTCAACTCGTACATTCATTTTTAGAGGTTTTCAGACTGTAGAGCCCACAGACAATTGATTTTATAAAAAAAAATTAACTCATATCCTACAAATTATTTTTTTGCCCCCCGATTTTTCAAGCCAATTTCCAAGGGGGGCGGGGGGTGACAAAAACTTTTAAAATGATTTTCAATGGACTAACTGCTCAAAGAATAAATTTCCTATCTAACTTTTAGGGGGATTAATCAAGGAATCGTTCATACCATAAGAAAGAGCTTTTTACACTCTTTTTCTGTACTAAGTTAACCAATATAATCAACCATTTCGGCGCAATTAAAAAAACACGTGTTTTGATACCTTTGGGACCTGTGCTGTTAAAAGGTAACAAATGTCCAAAGAGAGGTAGAAGGGAGTGCGAAATGTCCTAAATGTGGTCAGAATGGTATATATGAACACTTTTTACGCGGTTTTTTACACGGTTTTTACGCGACTATTTTTACGCGAATTTCGGAACTTACGCGGTTTTTTTACGCGAATTTCGGAATTTACGCGGTTTTTTACGCGATTTTCGGAATTTACGCGGATTTTTACGCGATTTTCGGAATTTACGCGGATGTGCTCAAAACGTCTATTTTTTGCGTAGTGTTGAAATCCACAGTTTTTTTACGCAAAATTTTGGTTTTCACGCGAATTTTGGAATTTACGCGGTTTTTTTACGCGATTTCCGGAATTTACGCGGGACGTATCCTTCGCGTCAAAAGCGACTTGAGTGTAGTTCCTTTAAAGTTATGAATATGAATATATGGTACTACCACCGTCCTTAGCAGAACATCCGTTCATAGCAATGAGCCTATCATGTCAAAACGAGTTGAAGATATTCAACGATTGGTCATGCTTCCCACCCCTTGTATGAAGGGCCAAAAAGGAATTGGTCGATAAGCTACATCACTTACACGTACCAGAGATTTAGAGAATCTCCTTCCAAGGGCTAAGTCGCCTGAGTCAATCGTTGAATAAACCGTTTTAATGCAGAATGACTCCAGCAGGTAGGGAGAAGAGCCCGCTCACTATCCACGATGTGTTGTTAATCGGGCCAAGATTAACCCTAGAAAGTTGACTGTTTCACTCTCCCTAAGCCCTAGGCTCTGATGGTCCCTCCCTCTTCACCATTCTAGTTTATTTATGAAATGTAGTATATATGGATAAAAATAGAACAATCTCACCAGCAGTCCTTCGAATGGAATAGAGTTGCGTCCTTTTAGTTTCCATAAGTGCTTCCAATAATTAGTTTAATTTTTTCTTCTGGTATCCAATACAGGCCATAATCCATCCATCGTCAAAAGAGCATTATCGGATATGGCCACGTAGAGGCGCTAGCTAGGGGCTTGGGATAGTGTGTAGTTCCTTTAAAGTTATCTGCAAAAAATGAAAATTGAAAAAATATCCGATTTTGTCACCCCAAAATTCATCATGGGGGTGACAAAATCGGGTCATTACTGTATACCGGAAAAGCTTCGTAAGGATAATGTTTATTTCAAGTACGCCCATTCATTAACACAGAAGTAATATTTTTTTTGCAACATCATTTCCGCTAGTGTCTGTAAATGATTTGAATTTAGCAGACGTAAAAACAACGGTTTCAAATTCATATTTTTTTCTGAACCAGTTGTCATTGTCACCCTGGCTGCTGGCTGGCTGGCTCCGTCATAAACTTAATCCGTGGTAGTCGCCATTTCGGACGGACCGGACGCGGTGTAAGCTTTAATCATGCGTTGTTGTCACCGTTACCGTCCGTCGCTGCTGTGCACATGTACAACTCACTCACTCACTCACTCACTGTCAACCGAAAACAAGCAAACTCTCACAAGAGACCCCCTAACTCACGCCACGCCACGACACACCACAAGGTGAAACGACCAGCTCCGGTCTGCTGGCACTGGCACACTCGTAACGTAACGAAAATCGGTACTCTTAGGTGGGCGATTATGGTTTTCTGAAATTCCTTCTGGTGAAAAGGAACGAAAATGGTCAACCGACGCCAACTGCCGATGCATGCATCCTACTAGGGAAATGACCCAAAATGCCTACCGATTCACAGTAAACGAAACAGAGCTGGTTTGGGGTGGGTGTTTGACGAATAGTTTTGCATTGCATTGACACGAGACGGTACAACAATGGAAATGCGACATGCTGATGTAGTAGAACTGACAGAAAGGGCCGGGCGGGGGCCCCCCCGTTGAAGCATCTTCCTACTAAATAACGGCAAGTTTACATCGAAGAGGAAAGTGTAGCACCAGGTGTGTATTTGTTGTCAGCCGGGGAGGCAAATGACACGGTTGATTACATCATCAAACACCATGTGAGAGGAGCGGTGACTCACGTTTACATACCACCTATCGGTTCAAACGGCAGCTCAACGGTTCTCTTTTGTCATGTTGAATAGTTCGGTTATTTAATATGCTGCAAAAGAACACGAGGCAAGCGATACCAGTCAGTGTGGCCTGAAAATAACGAAATTAGCTCTTTTTCATTTCCAATGTCGAGGGTTATTGCGTGGTACAACAACAACAACCAATGGAAAATGCATAAAAGCCTAAATTTCCTTCTTTCGTCGACGTACACAGAGAGTGATATGAAACATTTCTGATTGCTGCAACCAGCGTGAATAATTCAGCAAAACTTGATATGTGCTATCGAGTAGTGCTGTGCACACTTGCTTTCGAGCCTTGCTTTTTGATACGGAGGAAAAATCGATATTTCAAACTACAGCCGTTGCCACCAGCACCACTACTCTGCGTTCTCGAGAAAAATGTTTAGGCGAAAATGAGCGTTTGCTCTTGGGGAAAGTATTGTCCACACAAAACTCGAGACCATTCATCAATCGACGTTAAACGTTTTGCAAAGATACGTTTTTTTACTGTGTGAAAATAAGTATGATTACGATTCACAATTTATCATTTAATAGTTGGAGCGAATGAATTATAATAGGCATATGCATGCTAGCTTCATGAGCGATCTATGAAGTAATTTGAATACAATTCTCGCATTTTAATTCATGGAAAATCTGGGTAAAAGTTACATGATCGTTAGGTCAATTACGTTACACGTTCGTTCTATCAGCTTTAAAAGAGGAATTACGCGAGAAATGTAACGGAATTTGTAGTGTCTTTATTCGGGCATCATGCGTCAGTCCAAAAGTTCCGGTAACTCAATAACTGGTAATCAATTCATTGAGTGTTATGCCAAAATCTTCAGACTTTTATTAAAATTCCAAGTAAGAAAAACTCGAGCCATTGTTCCTAAGATTGAAGAAATACATTTGGAGGTCTTTGACTCTCTAACCAAAACCAGGCCTTGCTAAAAACGATGAAGTCCTAAAAATCTCGCCAGTTTGTGAAACCCAAGCAAGTAGATTGGAGAAATTTTTTTTCGTCAGGCTATGTTTTAGGACGGCAAGCCAATTAAATTAAAAAAATTTCAATGATGTTCACCGCTACTGCTCTGTTGTGACCGATGTAATTCGTTGGCGTATAACCACAGCGACGATAAATGAGAAAAGTTTTCAACAACCTTGATAATGTTGCTAGACTATTACTAACAAAAGTTTATCCTAAATTATTGCGATCATGATTGCCACTTTAATGGCATTCGCATTTAGATTGAAATGCGCTGAAACCTTGAAGTCGTTTTTTACGCGAATTTTACGATTTCCGTAAATTTTAAAAGCCAATCTGCTCTACGTGACTATTTTGACGCGCATTTCCGGAATTTACGAGGCGCCTTCTTGCTGGCCTCAAGGTTCGACGTTGGTCCAGCAAAAACTAGTCATATGTTCCAATCCCGGCTGGGTGAGACTTTTCCCAATGATCCACCATGGAGTCTAGAGAATGCAGTACCACGCGTAAATAACAAATCATACGGAAAACTGAACAGCTGACAACTGTGATACGAAAAACATTATATAGGTACTGTATTCGTACCTCCACTATCGCATACAGCATCTTTACATTGCATAGACTCCCTACTTCACGAAGATATAATTTTGCTCTTGATTTTACACGAGAAATCGGGGGTTGATTGCTTAAAAACGCTGTATTTTGAAATCAGTACGGCACACTTCGCAGCGATAAATGATTCTAAAATGGATAATCGTTCGTTCGTTCGATTAGCACAAATTTGGTCGAATTCACTAAATTCTGTATCCGGAATATTGAAAAAAAGCTCAAGTGGATATTGTTTACACTGATATTGTCATCGTCTGCTTTTAGCAAAGTTAAAACGCCTGGGAGCGTCTGATTCATTCGCACGCTGGCTAACATCGTTTCTCTCCAATTGCTTTCCATCAGTAAAGCTCTGAAACTTCAAGTCTCAGGAATTCCAGATTAAGTCGCGTGTACCGCAAGGTAGTAATTTGGGACCGCTGTCATTTTCGCTTTTCTTCAGTCAATGACGTGTGCCCAGCGCTTCCACTTAGATCGAATCGAATTCTTTATGCTGACGACCCGAAATTCTTTTCCGTCGTACAGTCGAAGGAAAACTACGAGCGGCTTCAACTGTTATTTCATTTATGTTCATTTGTTGACTCCTGCTGCATTATTAATACCCAGCCAATTTACCGTGAAACAGTAGTAAAGGACCTTGGAGTGTTGTTGGATACCGAATTGATTTTCCAGTGCCACTATAGCCACATTGTCACAAAAATAAACAAAAACTGAAGGTTCATTATGAGAATTGGAAAGGATTTACGTGACCTCTACTATTTGAGATTATTTTAGTTAGTCAGTCACTCGTTAGTTCAGTCTACCCTTGAAACAACTTCAGTAGTTTGGAGTCCTTTTACTATAACGTGGTCTGTACGGACTGCATACCTTGGCAAACAGAATGTTCTGCACGTATGCTGTATTTATCAATAAATTTGGTGTCACTGTGGTGAAATCGACGCTCCCAACAGTTTGGCGCAAGAGAAAATAACTGCAGCTTCGAGATCTCTACGATCCAGTAACTTTAATAGTCAAATAGTCAAATGACTGACAGTCACCATGCTATCGAAAACCAACGTATGATTCAATACTACAAAAAACAACCACTACATGAGCATGGTAGAAGTCGGTCGGACTCCGTCCAATACAAACGAACATTTTGCTTGCGTCGGACCGACTCCGGGTGACAAACTATTACTGTATCAGGGTGGCAACTACCTGGAGAAACCTGTAAAACCTGGAATTGTCAGGCAATTTGAAATTACCTCGAAAAACCTGGAATAAACAGAGAATTTTTAACAAAATTAGGGAATTTTTCAAACAACCTTGAGTAGTCAATTTTTCAAACAACATTGAGTACGGCACACAAGTGATAGATTGGGTTATCGATAATTAGCTCAGTGTTTTGGAAAGGACCTTATTCTGTGAGGCAAGTGAAGTGATATAACAAATTTGGTTTGCACTCACTTTGCGCGTTTCGTTTGGCGTTAGTCAAGTCGAATCGAATGACATTGAAGTTTCAGGACGGATATTTTGCGGCATGTGACACAATTCGCAGAACATCGAAGTAAATGCCAGTGGCACCGCAGCGAAATTCGGTTTTCGAGTAAAATGGCTGACTCATGGCAGTACATAAACTTGCCATACTGTTGTAACAAGTTGTAACCGAAATGCGGGTGTAGCGACCGTACCTTCCACGTTACGAATTTTTGGCTCTATCTTGGACCCGGAAGAGTAAATCCCGATCAATCCATGCAAAGTGAAATAATCCGCGTTGGTCAGAAATCAGAAAGTAGAACAGCCTCCAGTGGTAAAGCGAAATTAAAAATTAGCTCAACTAAACTGCTTTTTTGCATGGCTCGAAGAACGAAAATTACGCATACGAACATTTCCGCTTGGCTGGCAGGAAAAGCACCACGGCGGGTTCGAGAGCTAGCCGCAATGGGCACTAAAACTCCGCTTGCGCCTGAATTTGCGAATAAACTTGCGCGGGAAAAAGAACAGATGAGGAACTCACGGGAGGAGTGTGATTTGCTGGTCGGTAGAATAAGAGAAAGTGATTGAAGAATTCGCCTGAATGGAAATAGAGTAGGTGGGGAAATTTTTCTCAATACCTCGTAGATTGATAAACAATTCAAATATCAATGATCGAAACACATTTTCAGTTAAAATTATATCGCAATATGAAACCTAGAATTTTATTAAACTCCGGGAAAAACCTGGAAAAATCAGGGAATTTGGTTTTTCATATCCAGTTGCCAGTTGCCACCCTGTGTATGATTCTTCGATATGAACGCGCAAAGCGGGAGAGCGACTGTTGGCTTTTCCTGGGAGGCCGCATGAATTATAAGATGCAAGCGGCAGATTAACTGGATTCAAAATATAGAAATGATCGTTCAAAAGCGCAACTTAAATGCGGAAAGCGTAGTCATTCACGCAGTCACATTCAACTTGCGATCCCTTTTCAAGCCCTGTCTCTGGTAACTAAAGCAAATCAAAGCCTTATTAAGCCAGCATCATACCTCGAGGCCAACTGGAAGGCGAGATCTCTGATAATTAATAGTTGTAAATTAATCAGACTATTGTCTTGAATACCCTTTATTCTCATAAAAATCCTTTCTATGGATGGGGGCGGTCAGGAATTTGATGTTACTAAACGATAGTAAGCTGAGCAGTCACGATAAGCAAGGAAATTCAAGTAAAACTAACTAGGGAGAGGGTGCGAAGAGGTAAAGTGAACGACTGAACAAAGATAGGTGCAAAATATAATTTTTGTTGGTAATTTTATTAATTCAGAAGGGAGAAAAAACGTTTTGAAGTCTATGATTGGACAGTCGACCATATTACGCAGTTGCAAACGTATATTTTGCAGGCTTAGGGGATTGCGGGACGCTTAGCAGTGGTCGGTTTTTGGGGTTTGGCGATGGATTCCCGTTATAAATATTGCGCACTAGCTGTTTAGTCTCAAGGGTTGGAAGGCGGGTGCGACTCTATGGTTTAAAGCTTCTGTCGACTGCCGTGAACACCAACGTTGTGCTTCGCTCTATTTATTTTGAAGACCTATCTTGGGACAGTGTATAAATGCTAAGGGGATGAAAGTTGAAGATTATTTTAAGAATCGAGCCCTAATAAGTTGATAACCAGTGATGGTCCGAGTTTTCTTTTCCTGTTGGCTCATTTAAGGTTGTTTGAGTTGGAAAATTGATGCCGGTTGGTGTAACATGCCGGCCTTTGGCAGAGCGATCTCAGAATCAATTCATGGAGTCCGCGCAGAGCCGGAACGCTTCCGCCTGCTTGGGGCTCTACCTGTGTTTAGTGCCTCTACCTGTGAACAAAAAAAAAATAAAAACTGCTTTTGAAATCCCAAAATTAATTCGTGCTTGAATCTTGAGTTATGGTCCAAACAAAATTGATGGATTCTGATTTTTTTAGTACATAGTTGTTTTTAAAGCATTGCTCATTTTCAAGAAATCGAAAAGGCATATAAACCTGGACCTTAAAGAGCGATAACTAAATGCTAACGTCCACCAAGTGAAAGTTAAAAGATCATGTTTAGTCGAACCCCTTATGTGGTTACCGGAAAACAGTGAGGTGAAATCTGATCTTTTCGAAGCCGAGTGTAATGGAGAAGAACAACAATATCGTCCGAGTCAAGTGACTTTGAGCTACTTCTCCACTTTGTTTCTCGCTAAAAAAAATATATGCCAGATTAAAATACAAATGAATATTTTAGACGCCTGGTTGATTAATAATCCTGTGATAAGAATTGAAAATAAAAATTTAGGTAGAAAATTTAATAACATTACAACAAAAATTAACTATTTCGTTTTCTATTTTCCCAATTTCAGAAATGGTTGAAGCCATGAAGAAGGTCGCCTCCCTGGATGTCGAGCTCACAGTCGAGGAGCGAAATCTGCTCTCGGTGGCCTACAAGAACGTCATCGGTGCACGACGCGCCTCCTGGCGGATAATTTCCTCGATCGAACAGAAGGAAGAGAATAAGGTATGTTTTCAGACGCGCCGGGGGTCAGGGTGCATTTCACTGATAATTTCATACCAACCTCTCTCTATCTACCTACCAGGGTGTGGAAGAAAAGTTGGAGATGATCAAAAACTATCGCTCCCAAGTGGAGAAGGAATTGCGCGACATCTGCTCCGACATTCTTGAAGTTTTGGACAAACATCTGATCCCATGCGCGACGACCGGCGAGAGCAAAGTGTTCTACTACAAAATGAAGGGCGATTACCACCGCTACCTGGCCGAGTTCGCCACCGGTGGTGACCGCAAGGACGCCGCCGAGAACTCGCTGGTTGCATACAAGGCTGCCAGTGATATCGCAATGACAGACCTTCCACCGACGCACCCGATCCGGTTGGGCTTGGCACTCAACTTTTCAGTGAGTATAGATGGGAATTCAAGTTCCTAGCAAAGAAGCACACGAATATTGGCCTTCCTTTCTCCCTTACAGGTATTCTACTACGAAATCCTGAATTCGCCGGATCGTGCCTGCCGCCTAGCGAAAGCTGCATTCGACGATGCAATCGCCGAGCTCGATACCCTCAGTGAGGAAAGCTACAAAGACTCTACGTTAATCATGCAGCTTCTGCGAGACAACCTTACATTATGGACATCCGATATGCAGGGTGACGGTAAGTCTCGTCCAATCCCTTTTCACATCTGTCCGTTTTTCATCGTTATTCTACGCCACATTACCGTGCTCCAATAATAGAGTCAGTGTATCCATACTCCATACAAGGAAGGTCACCGTTTCCATTTTCCCACTTCCTTTGCCTCAGAAATATCGTCCCCGCTATCTTGACACGCGCTTATTTTAGCCATAAAAAATCAACTGACTTGCACTTGAACAACGTTTTTTTGTGAATATTATCCAGAGTCCGTATTTTGAAACTATACGGTAGAGTTTGAGCATTGTTGTTGAGTACCATAATCCAAGAGCACTGAACTGGAATAATTGTTCACTGATCAACGTGGTAGGTACTGGGCCCTATACTAGAGGCTACATTGTTATGTTTTTTTATGTACCGATAATAACAGGTTGGGGCCACAAAAGTTTTGATGAAAAACGCGAGATAAATACGTGGCTTGCGTCGGAATTCTAATTAGGTTGGGGAAGTCACGGTACAACGGCGCTCGAACGGCGGGGCACCACATTTGCCTACGTCAAACGAAATCGTAGGTATAAGGAGCCCCTCAAGCATGAGAATACCTACATGTGAGAACATCGCGTTACCACGATAGTTTACACAGCAGCAGCTTGCAGATAAACAGACGCGTCGAAATTGAGGATTTACATAATTTACGACAATTGATTGTTCTGAAAGCGAAAGATGAGGAGACCCCCCAAGCGAGCCAGCGTGGCTCAATTTAAGCGTAAGCGTAAGCCGTCATTTTTGCACTAATCCATTGCTAAAATTTTTATACTTTATATTCGACAAGTTGTTCAATTCAGAGGGGAAAATAACAGCACAGCTGTTTTCCGGCGGAGTATGGGTGTGTATCAAGTAGCAAAGAAAATTGATCGTTCGCTAGTGAGGGTGATGCTACTCTAGGAAAAGTATCACTTAATTGTTAACGTCAGGTTGTAGTATAGAAACCTCTTTTTTTACAACGGCAATCACTTTGTTGGTTTAAGGTAATTGGTTAGCGAGCGCGTGAACTAGCTTGTTAGTGGCGATACAGGGCAATTATTTACTGAGATAAGAATTATCAAACATGGAAATACACTGAAGCAGAAGTGTACCTAACACAGAAGACGGCATTACCTTGTGCTTACGATATTGTTACAAACGGAAAAAATTGAGCACTTATTGAAACTGATCTTCCAACTTTATATCCATCCTATGTCCAGCGAAATTTCCTTTTCCAATTACAATTGCTCCTTCCAACGAGGCAGATATTGTTCAGCCAAATTCCACATCGCGAACT
The DNA here is from genome assembly GCF_943734655.1 of Sabethes cyaneus. Classification (NCBI taxonomy): domain Eukaryota; kingdom Metazoa; phylum Arthropoda; class Insecta; order Diptera; family Culicidae; genus Sabethes; species Sabethes cyaneus. The sequence goes on from NC_071355.1 coordinate 6,849,566, forward strand.
GGCTAGGTGTTTGACATGTGTTGGTAATGTACTTTTTTCTTGGTGTTATTTTTCACAGGCGAAGGTGAGCAGAAGGAACAAATTCAGGATGTTGAAGACCAGGACGTGTCGTAATTTGTTACACAACTGGTTTATGTGTGAATTTATTTTATTAATTAAAGCAACTAATATTAAGCATTATTAAATAAGCTATACATAAGACAGCAACAAACAACAACAAAGAAAAAAGAAGAAAAAAATTCATTACACTACAGATAAACAGAATATCAAGAAGACGATAAACACACATTCATGTAAAAGCGTGACAAAAACCAGCCACATTGAAAAAAAATCGAAAGAGTGAAACAAAAGCAGATACTATTCACGAACATATTGAATTGCAACAGGAGAATTAAGAGAACCAGGAGTCGAGCCAGAATGTTAAAACGAGAGCAATTAGAATAAAAACCGAAATAGAAAAACAAAGAGATAATTGACACCAGTAAAGATCCTCTTGGCATCAAAATCCGATCAAAAGAATGCAGTATCAGCCAACAAAGCACTCGAACACACACACCACACTTAGACACACACACAAACATGCACTCATCTTCACACACTTGCAAACATTACACGAACACATGAATACTTACTACTATTACATCAAAAACAGCGTATTAGAGCATATTAATTACTACAACTACTACTAGTAAAAAGCTAATGAAAATTCAGCTGAGTGGTGTAAAAAGAGAAAAAAATCATCATCCATTAAATGTGTATTGTTTTTGTCAATATATATTAATAAAAAATAAATAATGAAAAGTACGAAAAAATAAAAAATGGAAATTTAAAAGCATAAAAACGAGAACGAGAGTAGTAGCAATGTCCGGGAAGAAGAGAACGAAATGGGAAGAAAACGCTGTAGGCGCGCGCGCAGTGTCACTTCAACTTCTAACTGAAATATACTACCAGCTGAGTCAGTCAGTCAGTCAGCGGTGGGTGATGGCGGCGGTGGTGACTCGGAGTTGATGAGGCGCAGAGCACCAGGCACACACTTTCAAGTTGTGGTGGTCCTGTTCGTAACCATCCTTCTCCTCTAGTTTCTAGCTTCGTTGTTGGTGACGTGCGAGAAGAACATTCCCAATTTTCCAGCGAAAACCTGCCGCTTTTGTTGTGGCGCAGCGTCGGAAAACCATTGCGACTATTTGTTCGTCGCTATCTGTCAGTATTCCAGCTTTTATTCCCTGAAGAGTATTCTTATTGCGTGTGGGAAACCATCACCAGTGGTCTTCCGACTTAATTTTTGGCTGTTTGTGTAGTGAAGCGACACCGGCCCTAATAAACGTTTCCACCGTGTGTAACCCCGTTTCTACTCTTCTCTTTGTTCGTCCGGTTTTTAGAATGGTATAGCTTTGTGTTTTTTCCGCGCCGAAAATTATTTGAATCCCATTGCGCTAGACAGTAGTGGCCCCCATCATAGCTAAACGAGGGAATTACTAGCATGGTAAAATTAATGATTAATAGTAGTACTATGACTAGGTGTAAAAAATTCAATTCGAAACTGATACAGTATATGCAGAGAAATTCTCGACCGCAGACTTAAGCATGCAAGCAAACAAACGTCTAACGGAAGGACTTTTTTTTCATACTTTTTCCACTAAAAATGAGCATTTTATCTAACGAGTCATTTCCATCATTTTTGAGTTTCTCGCCATTCATAAATCTACCCGCTCGGTAGGACCATTTCACAATTTGTCCCCCTTCAGGTCTGTATTTGATCTTAATTTGACGAGAAAAACAGTAAAAGAGCAACTAAAGCAGGGAAATACGAACGTTTGAAATTTGTCCATCTAAGGAAGTGGATTTTTCCAGCCCAACAGTCCATCATTGAATCTTACCGCGGTAAAAAGGAGCACAAACATTTCCCAACAACAAAAAATTCTCGGCTGGTTGAATTCTCTACCTTAGTGTGAGTCAAATTTCGTGAATAAAACAAAAATATGAAAAAGTGCGAGCGAATTTTCTACTGAATGATAAAAATCAACCAAAAATGTGAAATATACGGTTTTCTGAAAATGAATAATAGTGAATTAAACCGAAATAGTCTAGTAAATAATGGAAAAAAACAAAAGTCATTGCATTTATTGAGAACACAAAAATGACGGATTGAGAGGGAGAAAAAAATACCCACGATGAAATACGCATACCAACCGGCGACGAAACAAGCAGCAACATTAACAGACACTTAAGAAAGCTATGTTTTAATCAGCAAAACAGGACACGCAAATAAGACAAAAAGAAATAAAATATATATGCAAACAAAAAAAAAACCTTTTCTAGTAGTAGCCATTGGAAGCAGCTTTTTAATTGCAATTTTCAGATTACGTATTCAAGTGTGTTTCACACTCATAGCATACCTTAATATTTCCCCGGGAGCTGATTTAAATTTTTTATTATAAACTGTCTTTCCTTTCGTTCCAATGCAATATTTTAATTGAGCGATTAGTACCAAACAAAGAAAATATCCGACGTATCAATTTCCGAATTAAATTTAAGGCGGTAAAGTAATACAGAATAATAATTACTAAAGAGAAAACAAGAAAACCTATTGATTATTATGAGTAGAAGCATAAATTTAAAGGTAAATTAATTAAATAGAACCATGCAAAACTACTTAAAAACACTAATTATCAACGCAAGAAGCCAAGACAGCTGAACCCAAAATCCACACGCGCGTACAAAACAAGAGAAAAACTTCCACACCGAATCAAAAATAATGAAATCTCGACATTTTCTTAATTCTTCTAGTTTGAGTATTGACAAAGAGAAGTTTTATGGCCGGCAAATTAGAGGAAACCCTAGCCTTGCAAAGAAAAAAAAAACAAAGCCGAAAGCAGCTTCGGGTTTTCGTTTATCAAATTCGAGCGAGTGCTACCCATGAACAAGCGCAACTTTTGTTTCCTCTCAAATTTTCGATCACTCACCTATGTTTCCGGTTTTTCGAATGACAAAACTAAGAAAGCAGAAAAGACTCTTTTGAAGAGAGGAGCGTGCGAGCAAGCGAAAGCGAGAAGCGAAACAATGAACGGTTTTAATTTGTGTTCTACTAAGTTTATACACCTTCGAAAAAGCAAAAGCAACAGCTCAGCCCCAAAAGCCTAGCGGTTGATTTTTGATTCAGAGCCGAAGAGAAAATGTAAGAATTCACACACGAACAGATGGTAACAAAAACAAATGAAAAAAAAGAAAAGAAATGCAAAACAACAAACAGAATTAAATAAACATTACACGAGACGAAAAAAAACTTGGAGAATTAAGAAGCATTCTCATTCTAATGAATAAATTATATGATTGAAACAAAAAAAAAACAAAACATGGAAAAGCAACACAACAACTATTAAACAAAACACGTGAAAAGAAAGCAAGCAAAAACAATAGTGAATAATATAAACATGAAGAATCCATCAAGCAACAGCAAGCAGAAAAATGGAAAAATATTGAAAAATAAAGCTCTAAGAAAAAAAAGATTGATGTTATTATTGATCCGAACTTCAAAACCAGCGCTTATTAGATTATCAGATCATATTTGTCAGAATTTATTCAGACATATTAAATGTGGAAACATATTACAACAAAGACAAACATCGAAATGCCTAAAATTTGGACGCCTTCCGCTCCGTTCAAAGTGCTATGTTGAACAGCAGGCATGAGAAACCATCACCTTGACGAAGCCCTTTGTGTGATTCGAATGAACTCGACAATCCACTCGGAATCCAAGCACTGTGTACCATCCATCGTAGATTGAATTAGTTTGAAGACCTTCCTGGGGAAGCTGTTATCGCCCATGACACAGTTCTTTTCGGTCGATGGCATCATTTGCGGCTTTGAAGTCAACGAACAAATGGTGCAGGTGAAGTATGTATTCACGGCAGTTTTGGAGGACCTCCTGCAGTGTAAATATTTGACCCGTTGTTGACCGTCCTTTAACAAAACAGGTTTTATAAATTCCCAGAAATCTGTTCGCAATGGGATAAACGGCCGAAAACGATTTGGGACAGCGCTTTGCAAGCGACATTAACCCTCCGTTACTCGCGCTGTTGTATTTTGACAACGTCTTTGAACCGTTAACTTCATCTTGGTATATCTCGGGATTCCAACAACAAAGAAAATTAGAGTACGGCGGGGCATTAGTGCGATGTTTGAAGTTGTCATCAATTTTCGTGAGATAAAAAAAAGGACAACAACAAAATATATTTTATAGTGATGCAGTAACTTAATGTCTTAACATTCAACTATAAATGATCTGGAATAATAGTGTTATGCGAAATAAATTCTACGTTCTTCTGATCAAGTGCCGTTTCGCACTTTTACCCCACTAGCGGGGCAAAAGTGCGAAGCTCGAATCCATGAAATTAGCACAGCAGTATCTAACAAAACCATATTATCTTCAATCTGCGGCATGTTTCAGTACGGAATATTCTCAATTTGTACCTTTCCTATTTTACGCTGGTGTATTGCAGCCTCCGTCAGATCGAAACTTTTCCAAACGTTTGTTTTGTGTTTCATCAGCGGAAAAACATTGTTTTCCTTCGGCCAACATCTGTAGAGCACACAGTTTTCTGTAGATCTTCCATTTCTAGTTCCTTAAGCTGTATATAATTAGCTATACATTTTTGCGTCCGAGAATCGTACTTTTACCCCGCTAGGCGCTCGACGAGGTTTGATTAAATTATGGAAAACCGAAATATATTTTGTAAATCCTTTTCATCGTATTTTCAAAACAGATATGTGAGTGATGTAAAACGCTGCCACAAATTTTCAACATATAATATCCTCCTGTTGATATTGTATTTGCCGTATAACGAAAAATTACATCAAAACCGTCCTAAAATAACATTTGCACATAACTCAGCAACAATGCTTCGTAAGCAACCAAAGTTTACGTTAGATTCAAGCTGTCAAAGTAGTCACCCATCCATGCCAATGTAGTCAATTTACTCGGAATCTGTACCGATAAATCATTGAATCGCACTTTCACCCCCATCGCATTTACTGTTTTCAGTAAAAATGATATGCAGCCAAGATCTTTCAAACGGGGGAAAAAGTTTTATAACTTTTTCACCAAGTGGCATTAGTATTCGAGTAAATTCTGTTAGGTTTTAGCACGCCTATAAATCCAAGTTGGCGCTAGTAACGAAAGGTTAAGAACGGTATTCGTTCGATAGGTCTCACAATCCAACTTGTCGCCCTTGTAGGTTGGGCAGATATCTCTAGCTTTCCACTCCCGGGGAAATAATAATAATTAATAACCCCATCTTTCCCAACTGATTTATTTGTTCTTTAGCTGCATGATGGCCTCCTTAACTTCGCCTATCGTACAGGCTGGCAACTCTTCCCCGTTTGTTGCACCATCGAAATTGCTTTCCCTGTCGCCATGGTTCTCCGCCTGTGCGCCATTCAGGTGTTTAGCGAAGCTGCTTCCTCCTAGCGGTAAACTCACGATTACCCGTCAGAATAGTGCCATTCTTTTTATTCCGACACATTTCAGCTCGCGATAATGTCTGAGAAGTGGCGACAGTCGGTCTAAACGTGGTCGATCTGTGATTCTGTCTGATTTGGTGATCTCCAGGTGGACTTCTGTAGGACTCTAAGTTGGAAGACGGTACTATGTACGGCCATGTTCTTGGAGGCGGCAAATTCCTTGAGTTTTAGGTCCTTTGAGTTGGTCAGTGGGTAAGGTCTTTAGTAACAACAAGTATTGGACAAACATTCCTTCCCATCCCACCAGAACCCGCATTCGGACGTGGCCGGCGTCGGTATTGATCAGCATGCAGAGACCTGATAAGGTTGCACAATGAGGAATAGCGTTCTGTCCCAAGTATGCTTTTTCCAGCCATCATTTTGCAATTTTCATCGGTCCTGTGCTGGTCAATAATGGAGTAGTAGCACACGGGCGGTATAGGAAGGAATGATAGTCCAATACTTGTTGCTACTAAAGACCAGAGGATCCTCTGCATCTTCATTTCATCTTCAGTATTTCGGGAAAGGAATTGTTGTTAGTAGATGGGGGGAGCTAGATGGATAATGTAAGTATGTAAGCACCAATTATATGAGACTAACCTGGATATTCGAAAATTTTCTTGTAAAGTCAGTAATTACGAAAATTATGAGATAAAAAGAGGTGGAAGCAGTATTATGACGAGCACCTTAACAGCGATGTAGCTGAACATGGAGGTGACGATATGGCAATAGATCTTGGAGCACGTGCAGAAGACGACAGAATACCAGCCCACTATGGGCCAGAAATTAAAATTTCGGGATAAAAATATTTGCGGTTGAACAGCATGTCTCAGCTCAATGTGGTCTTCGGCAACTTTGGAATAAAAAATTGATGCATATTTTGAAGGGGTCGTCCAACATTTAAGCGTTACTTAAAGAACAATTTAAGTAATAACTTTTTGAGTAAACTTTTTTTCACCTTTTTGGTTTCAAAAAATTAAAGATAAACCAATTTCAAGTAATTTTTCTGAAGATATGAAAATTCTACCTTTTACCCATTTTCAGCAATAGACCTTTGTTTATAAACGACCCCTCAAATCACATCTCTTGTTGTAACATGTTTATTTCAACAGACAGCTCAACGTGATTTTCTAAACAACATTTTGCACATAAAAGAGGAATATTTTTGCGGAAGACTGTTTTGCTTTTTCTGCATTAATTAATAAGATATAACTAATTTTAGGTTAAAAACCATCTGATGAAAAATCCGAATATCTTAGCCATCTGCAAGTATCTGCAATTAGTTTGCATACCAATTTGTAGGGAATTATTAAAGCTATCTGCCCAAATGTGTATTTTAGAGAATACCTGGGAATGCCATGGCTGGGAATACCTGGGAATAGCGCGGATTTTTTTTCATACATTTTATAACTTAATAAATATGCGTCCTAGCGTGAAACTGTCTTCACAGAAAATATGTATTTCAACATACTAAATAACTTTGTAGAACATTTGAAAGCAATAAAATAATCGTGTGCAAAGTTATTGAGTGTAATTGATTTTTAAGTGCTCTTTTTGAACACATCATTATATTTCGTAACCGGTAAAAGATAGACAGTTACTTTGTTCAGCAAAGTTGCTTATTTTAGTATTTTCTGCAACTTTTGGAGAAAAAAACTTTTTTTTTAAATTATTTAAGAAAACAAAAGTTTGTATCACCCTAATAGGTGAATTCATGGTCACCCTAATAGTGCAGGAAGATGCGCTATAGTTTATTATTTTACTTCTCCGAAGACACCACCCTTGAAAAAACACATTTTTCATCAAATGGTTTTTGGCCTAAAAACAGTTATATCTTATTAATTAATGCAGAAAAAGCAAAACAGCCTTCAGCAAAAATATTTCTCTTTTATGTGCAAAATGTTGTCTAGAACATCACATTGAGCTGTCTGTTGAAATAAACATGTTACAAGAAGAAATGTGATTTGAGGGGTCGTTTATAAAAAAAGGTCTATTGCTGAAAATGGGTAAAAGGTAGAAGTTTGATATCTTCAGAAAAAATACTTGAAATTGGTTTATCTTTAATATTTTGAAACCAAAAAGGTGAAAAAAAGTTTACTCAAAAAGTTATTACTTAAATTGTTGTTAAAGTAACACGTAAATATTGGACGACCCCTTCAAAAGATGCATCATTTTTTCATTCAAACAATTGCCGAAAACCACATTGAGCTGAGACACGCCGTTTAACCCCGATATTTATCCCGAAATTTTAATTTCTGGCCCATAGTGCAGCCCCTGACCTCCAGGAGGTAGCAGAAGAGATCGGTCGGCTGAAGAACAATAAAGCGGCTGGGGCTGATCAGCTACCCGGCGAGCTGCTGAAATACGGTGGTGACGCACTGGCTAGAGTGCTGCACTGGGTCATTGTCAAGATTTGGGAGGATGAGCTACTACCGGAGGAAAGGACGGAAGGCATCGTGTGTCCGATCTACAAAAGGGCGACAAGTTGGATTGTTGCAATTACCGCGCAATCACACTGTTGAACGCCGCCTACAAGGTACTCTCCCAACTTTTATGTCGTCGACTATCACCATTTGCAAAGGAGTTCGTGGGGCAATATCAAGCGGGATTCATGGGTGCCCGTGCCACCACAAACCAGATTTTCGCTCTTCGGCAAGTGTTGCAGAAATGTCGCGAATACAACATGCCCACGCATCATTTATTCATCGACTTCAAATCGCCGTACGACACGATCGATCGAGATCAGCTATGGCAGATTATGCACTACTACGGATTTCCGGATAAACTAACGCGATTGGTCAAGGCGACGATGGATCGAGTAATGTGTGTTGTTCGAGTATCAGGGGCAGTATCGAGTCCCTTTGGATCTCGAAGAGGGTTACGGCAAGGTGATGGGCTTTCATGTTTGCTGTTTAACATCGCTTTGGAGGGTGTGATAAGAAGAGCGGGTATAGACACGAGTGGCACGATAATCACGAAGTCCGTCCAGCTTCTTGGTTTCGCTGACGACGTTCGTTGACATCATTACACGTACCTTTGAGAGGATGGCGGAAACGTACATCGGCCTGAAAGATGAAGCCAAACGGATTGAACTTGTCAGTAATGCATCGAAAACAAAATACATGAAAGGAAGAGGTTCTAAAGAAGTGAATGCTGACCTCCCTCCCCGGATTCATTTAGACGGTGATGAAATCGAGGTGGTAGAAGAGTTCGTGTATCTGGGCTCACTGCTTACCGCAGACGACACCAGCAGAGAAATACAAAGACGCATTATGGCAGGAAATCGTGCCTACTTTGGACTCCGTAGGACGCTGCGATCGAACAAAATTCGCCACCGCACGAAGTTAACAATCTACAAGACGCTGATTAGACCGATAGTCCTTTACGGCCATGAGACATGGACTATGCTCGTGGAGGACCAACGCGCCATTAGTGTTTTCGAACGGAAGGTGTTGCGCATCATCTACGGCGGAGTGCAGATGGAAGACGGAACGTGGAGGAGGCGAATGAACCATGAATTGCATCAGCTGCTTAGGGAACCACCCGTCGCCCACACTGCAAAAATCGGTCGCCTGCGATGGGCTGGGCACGTCGTGAGGATGTCGGACGACAGCCCGGTTAAAAAAGTTCTCAATAACGATCCGACTGGAACGAGGCGGCGGGGCGCGCAGCGAGCAAGAAGGATCGATCAAGTGGAAGGCGACCTGCGGACCCTACGTAGACTACGTGGCGAATTGCGGCCATGGACCGAGTGGAATGGAGATGACTTCTTTGTACAGCAGAGGAAACTACGGCCTGGAGCTGATTAAGTAAGTAAGTAATGATATAAAAATGCCTTTTTTACAAATTTAATATAATGCCAATAGTACACATATACAACCATAATTTAATTTATATCGAAAAATACTACGCACATGCGAAATTTACGGCTCGAAGTGGACGTTCATTTAGTCATTAACGAGTTACTAGCGTTGTAGCGCCGTAACTACAAAAGGTATAGCAAAACTTTATTTAGCAAAATTATAGAAAATAACTAATTCTACAAATGTCCCAAACCTATAAAAAATTATTCAAAATTTGCTTGACTGAGACAGTACTGTCAAATGAATGTGAATTGTGCCAAAGTGATCGTGCCATCCCGGCCATCCCTGGTTCTACTTCATGTAAAAATTTCAAAATATGTTTTCTCGTTTGTTGATTCATATATGTAGTCTTGCAACGATAAAAATATCGCAGCAGCGTTTTTGTCGCTCCTGAATCATGGTAGAAAAATTAGATTTTTCTGAACAGGAGTCCTCCTCTTTTTTTAAATGTTGTTTTTACGGGCTTACCGTGTATACAATACCATTTTTATGGAATTCTGAGACCATTCTGCACATCGATAATTAAAAAAATAGCCATGTGTCGATCAGAATTCAGAATAGGATTAATAGGAATCTCTGTGATAGGAACTATTGTAATTTGTTTGTTTATTTGTTACGGTAACCTTTAGTTTACAACTTTATATCAGGTCAAGGAAAACACAAAAACGAAAATAGATACTTGACGACTAAATCGAACACACAAATTAATAATTAATACTAATCAAAAAACATTAAACAATTACACTAATCTCTTTGTAAAATTTTTAAAGGTCGATATAGTTGGCTTTAGTTTGGCGTCTATTGGGAGACCGTTCCAGCATGTGGCTCCGTATATGAGCACGCTTTTTCCACTACTAGTTGTATGCCTAGGAATGATGAGACATCGCGTACGTTGCTGCTGTCCAGGTTGCAGGAGCTGTTGAATATAATCGGGCTGGTTGCCGAAGTAAGCTTGTCGTATGAAGCAACATATTCTAAGCCGGTAGTTAGCTGGTAGATCGACTCCCAGTATAGTATTTCGAACGGCGGCAGTTGTGTCTCGTCGCTGTAGCTTGTATACAAACCGTACAGCAGATTTGAAACAGCGTTGTAGTTGGTCTTTTAGGGATGCCGATAGTCCAGGATAGTATACGATGTCGCCGTACATGAAGATGGGCATTACCACCGCTTTCACCAGCTTGCGTCGTGTTTGCAAAGAAAGCACCGAGGAAAATCGGCGAAACGTGCGCAGGACGTTATAGGCTTTCATAACGACGTCGTTCACTTGATGAGTCCAAGTCAAATTGTGATCTAGCTTCAATCCAAGATTCGTTACTTCGTTAGATAGCGGCACTGTTTCGCCACAAAAAGTAATGCTGGTTTGTGGTAAAATTAGCCCAGTCTTACTGAAGATGATGGCTTGAGTTTTCTTTGGGTTAGGCGCCAGCCAGTTTGCATCGGCCCAGTGCACGATGGCTTCGAGGTCTCTGTTGATGGCTTGTACAAGTCTGTCGACATCAGAGGCTGGACCAGAAAAGTAGACCTGCAGATCATCAGCATAAAGATGGTAGTTGCATTTTAATGTCGTTGGTAAGCTGTTTATGTAGAAGCTAAATAGAATCGCGCTCAGACAAGACCCTTGTGGCGTCCCGTCGGGGACATCTCGCTCATCTGATATGATTCCGCCTAGACGGACCGATTGCTTTCTGCGTTGCAAGAATGAAGCCACCAGGCCACATGCTGCATCCGAAAAGAAGAACTCATTCCGAAGTTTAGTCTTGAGAATTTCATGATTTACGCAGTTAAAAGCGAGGGAAAAATCAACAAGGACCATTACCGTGCACGTGTTGTTATCCAGGTTGGAATACAAATCGTGTACTACCTTAGCCAGAGCGGTAGTAGTACTGTAAGCTTTTCGGTAGCCAGATTGAAATTTTGCCAACAAAGGTAGAGGCGCTTGCGAATTGTCCAGGTGCTCCGTGATTTGCGTGAGGAGTATTTTTTCAAGCACTTTTGATATGGCAGGTAAAACACTAATTGGTCGGAAGTCCTTGGGCTGGGTAGGGTTGGATTGTTTTGGGATGGGAGTAATTATGGCTTTTTTCCAGTTGGTAGGAAAAGATTTCGACTCGATTATTGAATTGAACAGATGGGACAGGTGTGGGAGGATAAATGGACATAGTAACTTAATGAAGGAGATAGGAATTTCATCCGAGCCCGTTGCATTCGAATGGATTTCGAAAATTTTTCGATTTATTTCATCGGTGTTCGTACGACGAAAGTTGAACTCGGCTGCACCTCGATCAATCGAACGGTGGAGGGGTGCGAACGATGTTCTGGCTTGGCTTGCGCTCTGCACTTGGCGATGGCCATCACTGAAAAAACGGTTTAGGTCATCCGCATTACTTTCTTCGGTAGGTGAGTCCTTTTTTGCATTGTTGTGTATGCCTTCTCTTCTGAGGTTACACCACAGTTGTTTCGCTGGCAGAGTATGATCGAAATGTTGTTCGGCATAGCGTTTTTTGGCTTCAAAAATGAGGCAGTTGACCCTGTCACGTTTTCGGACATAGTCCTGCCACTGGTTATCTCCTCTGGTTCTGTTAGGGTTACGTGAATACAGAGTGTATGCTAATGATTTCAGCTCCACAGCATGCTTGATACTTTCCGTGATCCAGGGTGTACGTTTGTCACGCACGACGATTGTGCGCTCGGGGGCGTGGTGCTGGAGTAGATCCTTTAGTTCGGCAGTAAGTAGATCTGCCTCAACCGAAGAATCCTCAGCAGCGTAGATGTATTGAAGGTCTCTTGCTAGAAAATCGGCTTGCAGTTGCAGTTGATTAATGGCTCGGATGTTTCGGACACGCATTGTGTGGGGCGCGGTTCTCTGCAACTTGATGTTCGCTAGCAAGTACACTACTTCGTGATCCGAGATGGTACTACCGGTAAAAGTTTTTGATTTAATCACTGAACTAGGACAGTCCGTGATCAGCAGATCAATAGTTGTTGAGGTGTGATCGGTGATGCGTGTAGGGCCCGTTGGAAGGATAGTTAAGTTGAAAGTATTGTTGATACGATTCAGCGCTGTATGGTTTATTGTTGGTTGAGTCGAAGCAACATTAATGTTGAAATCACCTGTTACAAATAGTCTGTCGTACCCATTGTCGAGCAAATCGAGAAGTAGTTTTTCGTAACACAGCGAAAAATGAGGGTTAGAACAGACGGGATTGTAGACGGGTACCACACAGATATTTAGCTGATTGATTTTCACTCTTACGGCAAGGAATTCAAACCTTTGACCGACGGGGATTGTCGGGTCGAATGTTGATTTGAGTATCGGTGTCGCTTTGATTCCCTTACGCACATATAGTCCGATTCCGCCACATGTTTTTGCACCACGTCCTCTACCGGTGGGCAGCGAGTGTCTGATGAAATTGTATGCCGGGATACGGATGGGTCCCACAGGAGATGATGCTTTGAGCTTGGTTTCGGTCGTAGCAAAGAAATGGTACTGGTTTTTATCGAGGAGTAGCTTCACACCATCAATATGGTGTTCAAGGCCTCGGACGTTGAGATGCCCGATACGCAGGTTTGAAATATTATTATTGGACATGTCAGTTAACGAACGGTTGGAAATCGTCAGTATTGTAGTTTGGAGGGTTAGCAACGTGAAGAAGACATGTCGGACGAAAGAGCATCTAAGAATACAGATGATTCGTTTATGCCTTGGTCTTGACCAGTAAGCTCTAACAGATGTTCGGTGCTGTCAACTAGTGTATACCGCTTATGTCCTGGGATCAAAACGGAGATGTTGTCATTACGTACGAAGACGGATTGAATGAGCTTTTTTTGCTTGAGACGAAGAGCGAGATTTCGAATCCGAAAGGGTTTTACCGACAGCATTTCGTTTAGTGTGAATCGGTAGTTGAGGTCAAGAGCAAGATTCAGATGACACAGTTTGGCGTCTTTGTGTCTGTCGAAATATTTCCTGAGTACACGATCCCGCACTTCCCTACTGTCAAAGATTGCAACTATTGCTGGAGATATGTTGCGATTGGACCATTTTGATGGTTTAACTTCGATTCGAAAGCAGCTGATGACGTGAGACAGCTCTTCATGTGTGCCAAGGAAATTAAGCACACTTTCAACGATGCCGCGGACATTCTCTCCTTCACGGCATGGGATCTTGTTGATAGCTAGACGACAGCAGTTCACTGATTGTGAGCAGGTGCTAGCGAGCTTTGCGCCCGTTTCGATAATCTCGAGTTTTTTTTCGATGCTGGTGATTAGTTCACTATGGGCAGTGCATTGACCATCACGCTGCTTGGCATTGTTCAACTTACTCTGCAAACGGTCGTGCTGCTTTTTACCTATTAAGCGGACACTATCGATCTCTTGTTGAAGCTTTGCTAGTTGCGCTGTCAGATCGTGAATGGTTTGATTGAGCTGTGTGACTTCTTCCTCCAGGTGAAGATCGGAGCTCATTACTGTTTTAACTAGACTACCTCGGATAGTACATTTCTCACAGAAGTACTTGTAGCTCTGCAAGTCACTCATTTCCGTGTCACTGATTCGAACACAAACGGTGTGGCACCACACAGAGCACTTATCACAGCAAATCCAGTTAATTTGTTTCGCTTTCCTCCCCCTTTGCTTGGACGGAGGATTAGGAAGACCACACAGACCGCATTTTTCTTCTTCCATGATTATGGATGCGATACGTACTTAATACTGACGATTTTTTATTTTTAGTCTATAGAGACATACGGAAGTTCACACTGAACAGTAGTATGGAACTTTTTGACACTTGATGTGTTTGAGAAAGTCGGTTCTGCTTCCTTTTCAGTTTAAGTGCTGTAAAAGCTAAACTGCCTTCGAGTCTTTTTTCTTTTGTCCGAAACGAACTGATGACGGACAATCAGTTACACTCAAAGAAACCGAAAAACAATAGCAACCGATGCGGCGTCACTGTATGGCTTGGAGGTGTTCATCTAAAAGTTCGCGGGATGCGGATCTGTATGATCATTTAAACGACACTTCACGACGGGCTACAACAGGAACCATTAAAGTTAACGTTGCACTCAAAATTTGTGTAGTTTAAACGATTTTAGTATGAATAATCCACGAATTAGTAGCGGGCGAAAACGAAGTGCTACTACTGTGTTTCCCAGTGTTGCCAACTATGACAGGCACATCTGCAAAAACGTGCAACTACGAAAAACGCTGTTGAAGTCACGACAATTTTTCTTTAAGATTGAATCGATTTTGGAAACAAATCGTCCAAATCGTCATAAAATCACTTGAATGTACATAACAGAATACTTTTACAAGCAATTGGTTCACAAATGACCTAAAATTTGTTCCAAAACTTAGAAAAACTGCCGAAGTTACTGGTATGCGTTCATTTGCGCTTGATTAAGCAAGAATAAACGCATAACAGTCACAGCCACAGCATGCCTTGATCCTTGCGTTGTCGGTGACTCGGCAGTACTTTCAAGACCACGTGTCGTTGTTGTTTTGATAATTCACGTGCTCGTTCAATTCAATTGTTCAAAATGTCCTTTTTGACTCAAATCTCTTCCTGGCATTTTCTCCTTTTTATTGTAATTTGTTATCTTGAGTTTACAGTGAGGTCCCATGACGTGTCCGAGTATGACCAATGTGATCCTGGGGACTATATGTGACAATAAATGAACTATTTCAAACTAGTTTTGCAATTTCGGGTACCAACTTAGAGAAGTCACATGTTGCATTTTAGTTAAATTCAGAAACTGATCCCCGTAGAGGTATCTGGAACATTCACGGACATGTTTAGATGTGGCCAATGACGTCTTGAACACTTTATACGACTACCAGTAGTCTAGATTTGCAAATCCGTGTATTTGTAGGTGTCACATGATGGGTTTGTTGTGATTCAAGGTGTTGTGATTGTTCCCACTGTAACTTCGGAATCGTACATTCGATCCAAATTCTCCTCAATAGTGTTCTTCTAGGCCATAAAATCTTCCGTTTGGTAGTTGCTGCAGTCGAATCGGTCCAGGCATTTCCAAAAAAACAGATACTTATTGATATATTTTTACTACTGTGACTGTTATGCGTTTATTTGTAATTTGGGACTGACATAGTTTGATATTTTTTTCAACATCTTGGGAACAAGCACAACTTTTTTGTTTGAAATATTGAAAAAACAGTTAATTTAAAGATGATTTCCAGGTTTATCTCAAAAGTGGTTAAAAGTCAGATGGGACTGTTATGCATTTATGGGCAGCGTAGAATCGCTGCGCTCGTTTTCGTTCAAATGATATTCGCTCGAATGCATGGGTAATCAATTTGTATTCTTGTTTCTAGAGCAACTTGCGTTGAGAGATCAAAGCAACCCGCGGCCGCAAATGGACACGATTTTTACGTTTGAATATTCTTGGTGTTTCTAGTTTTTTGGTAAATGGAAGAATCATGGTATAGAAAAAATATTATAAATTTAATCTCTTTTCCATACACGTCTGTTTTGAATTAAAAGCTATTCTAAGTTCATATGTCAAATGTGTGATGTGGGGTTTACAGCCAAAAATACCGGTACAAACCCGTCGAAATCTGAGAGTCGGAATGTTTTCCAACACCGATAGCAGTGAAATAAACAAACCGCCTCAACTCATACTGAAACCACTGGGATCAACACAGGAATATGGTTCTACAGTTGCTGGTGTGGTACAGACGCAGCAACAGATCACCACCAACTGATTCAGCAGTAGATAACAGCGGCGGTCTTGTTTATGTTTCGAATTATAAACAGAAACTCCAGCGTTGAACCGATGCGACACAAGTGAGTGAACTCAGTTTTGCTTCGAGAATAACTTGCCAAAGACGACGACTCGAGTGCTTTCTTTGTGAAGCACTTCCAATCACTCCATCCAGCAAGAATTAGCATTTTTTTTCCCGAAATTACTAATCGTATGGGAACCTATGGATCCCATGGTAATAGAACAGGTAAAATGGTCCCATAGTTTGCTGATTGGACATACCGTTGATGTTGTACCAGATCACGAGGCCCAACGGATCAGGTTTACGGTAATTTCCTTTAGTCTTAGTCAGGCAAAGCCTTGGCGTTACATTCCGGATTCGGAACTTTCGAAATTTGTCCTTCTCTTTTTACATGACAGACTTCACAGCCAGCTCATAGAGTTCAGTCTCTCATCCAGTCAAGATTCGAACCTACGATTGCTGGCTTATGTTAGACCAGTGCGGTACCTCGAGGCCAACTAGCTGGCTCATACAACACATTTAATCAAAAATAGCTCATCATCGGAAGTAAATCGGCTGGCGCCCTGTTGGACGTTACCTAATGGCAAATGAACATTAAATCAATTACTCTTCTCCCCCATTAAAACGCACACCCACCAAACACGTACGTGCGAATTTGATTACACTAAGCGACCACTAGTTTTCTAGAGACAGTCCAACCCTCAGGGCGTACCATAACAATAGCCATTGTTAATTAAACTCGCTCGATAACCGGGTCGCGCGTTCCACAGTTCAATCTTATCGAAATGCTATCATAAGTGTAAATTACTCCAATTGCCTACAAAAGTAACTGCGCCAGGTAAACGAACGGACTGTTTCATTCCGGGTTCAGTAGGAAATGTAACGCGATTGTGTAAGGCGATGGCAACGCTCTATGTCACGCTCTATCTGCTAGTTTCGGTGTCCGTCGTTTGTCACTGTTTGGTTGTGGATTTCTACGAAACCTATTTCATTGAGCCAACCATGGATGGTCGTAATGCCCTACGACTGGCCGCCTATAAGTGGCCCAACGGTATTGTGCCATATCTTTTCGATGAGAACAGTTGCGATCAACACTATCGAGACACAGTTTTGGATGCAATGAGTGTCCTCGAGCAGGCCAGCTGTGTACATTTTATCCCGAAGACTGACGACCAGGTGGAGCATATTCGATTTAACAAGTCGGAGTTGGGATGTGGTTCGTCGATTGGATATCGACCGGCTCAGCGGGAACCGCTGGATGTCGTGCTGGATGATTTCTGCCTTAGCCTGCCGGGGGCGGTGCAACACGAGCTGCTTCACGTGCTCGGCCTATTCCACGAACATACTCGACCGGATCGGGATGAGTATGTGGAGATTCTGTGGGACAACATAGAACCAGGTGGGGTGTTTAATTCGGGGGTTTGTCATGTGAGTGATGGTTTGTGATTTTTTGCTTAGAATTTCGACAGAATTTTCTCAAAGGATCGTACGACTATATGGAGACGTTTGGGTTGCCGTATGATTACCGCAGCGTGATGCACTATCCGACGTACGCGTTCGCTCGGCCAGGTACCACCGAAACCATGGTTTCCCGCCAAAATCGCAGTGCCACGTTGGGTCAAACCGAGGCCGCCAGTACGCTGGATTTGGAGAAGATACGACGAATGTATGAGTGCTGACCAATAGGGAATTTTCGGATGTGATGGTTTGTCGGACTTTTTCGAGGGTATCTTTTTATTGCTAAAAATAGGGCACTAATTCGCTTTGATATTTGATCACATCAAATGAAATATTGTTTGCAGTAAATAGATGAATAGTGAGTAGTACGTAGTTGGATACATTATTACATGCGTGATTTCATCTTCTCCAGCAGCAGCTGGAGACATCGTTTCTGTGATTCGAGCTGTGTAACCTCTGCGAGATGTTCGGTGTAGGAAAATATTTGTTGCTGAAAGAACCGAAACGAATCAGTTAACATTAGTATTTAAAACATTGACCAAAATTCAAAAAATTAGAAAAAATAAAAATAGAAATTTAAATTATGAATGAAGACATGAGTAGTAGTTGACAATCCCAATGACAATTGAACAATGAGAATGTCATTAATTATAATTGCACAAAAGTAATGGAAAAAGAGAGAAAAATGAGTCAACCAAGGCCACTCACCAGCTGTTTCGCATCCAGCGTGTTCCTATGTTTGGCCGCCAGATTCCACAGGTTGTAGGTGAGGGTAAACATGCGATCGACGGTGAGATCCGCTCCGGTTATTATCTTAAGAAACAGTTCCAGCGCAAGTTGTGATTGCTGGCGTAAATTGCCACTCTCGAGAAGCTGTTTCAAAATCTGCAGCAACTCATCGCAAACTTCGCAACCTAGACTGTGCACCTCGGCTAGAAACTTCGGATCGGAACCGTACAGTTCATCGTTGGATATGACGTTTACGATGTGGTACGGATAGACCTCCTGTGCCGCTACCGAAAGAAAATCCAACACGTGGAGATACACTGAAGCAAGAGTGTTGGAGCTGGAGTCGAACGGGTACTTTTTAATTACTTCCAGTAGTAAACGCAGCAAATACAGAACACCTTGAGTAGGATTATCTGGCACGATAACCAGTGTGGATAGGAAATTGACGAGGAATGATTTGAGGAATGGTTCAGTAGATTGAGCTTTTCCGTCCTGCTCGAAAGTTCGCGGTATTTCCGGAATCAAATTCAAGGCAGCTTCGAAACAGGAATCCGCCTGCTGTAGACAGACATTCAGCAGAGCTACTTGGCCCGATTGCAAATATAGCTCCATTCTAGTACTAACGTCAATGATGGATGGGATCGTGATGAAGCAATAGGCGGCGCAGGCTTTCACAAATGCTGCCGTCTTTCCCGTGTGCTGTCCTTTTACGATGCGTCTCGTACTGGTCGCTAGCCGATTGACGCAGTGAATCAGCGTGGAATATACCGAGTCCAGATTGGAAAATGCAGCCCGTGCTTCAACATAGAACGAGAGCTGCTGCTCGAAGTCGCGTCCAAAATCGACTTTCCGAATGAAATGACTGATAAGACCGCTGATTTGTCGACATTCGTCCTCGCTAGTAAGAGCGCTGAAATTACAAAAGTATGGGTTTAAAATATTCTGCAAAATTTTAAGTCTTACTACTAACTTTACGGAATCATTTAGCACCTTACTGATGTACATCAGTGCGTTAGTAACAACCGGATCGCTAATGCAAAGTTCTCCTGAAGCCGATCGATAGCTTGTGAGAATACTCTTTCCCACGTCCAATTTAATGGATTCTTTTTGAAACAGATCCAACATTGGAAGGAAATTTTCCTGCAAAAGGGAAAAATCCTCCTCGTTAGAGTTATATCACGATAAAACAGAAAACACCAATTTACCAGTGCTAGCACACCATGTATATCTTGAGAATTGGAGACTATCTTCTCTACAATCACTTGCAACTCGTGATAGTGCCGCTCGTAGGAACGATTCGGCGTCATGTGGTACAGGATGTCACCCATCAGTGCATTTATCTCTCGAAGCTGCAATCAAACAAAAAAGGTAAATTGATTCTAATGCAACAACATCCAAAGAAGTCTCCGCTTACCCCGAAATGTTGACTGGTGAATTGCGACCACATTTCCGCACACTGAATGTACTCTTCCGCGTTGGCCATCGAGCTTACGCTTCGCCAGGCAGAATTCAGAGCCAGCGCCCGTTGCTCCGCAGGCGGCGACGTGTTGCTCAGGATGCTACCGAGCATTCGCAGCAGCTGTCCTCGCGATAGTCCCTCGACCGAAATGGACGATAGTATTTCCACGAACTGTACCGCACGCAGTGCTATATAATCGGCCCTAAACGATTGCAATATGGATTGCATGAGGAGAGCCGGATTTTTCCGGTCGTAACACCTGCGCAGGATGTCGTCCAGTTCGGAATCCGTACTCAAAATGGTAGCTCCCTGTATGATCCAATCCAGCGCCGGTAAGAACAAAGAAATATACCCATTGAGTGTGATTCTTTGTTTCGCTATTTCAGACCGTATTCCACCGTTGAAAACGGTGTGATAAATCAATAGTATATCGTTCAAGTTTTCTTTAAGATATTCTCTATCGGTTGTAACGGCCATTCCCACCCGGCAAAGGTAGCAGCGGGCGTAAATTGCCACTAACGGATCGCCAACACCTCGTATCATATGCGTTAACCGCATAAGTGTCGATTTAAACTCTTTTGCCGTAATAAACCGATAACTTTTCAAAATAGCCATTTCAACATACAACCTGGGAAGCAACTCTCGAATAGACGCAATCTTATAAAACCAATTCTGGCACGTTTCCCTGGCCGATTCCGGTACCATATCGGGAGTAAAATCGTCCGGCAGTGTCGACGTCTTGCTGCTTCCATCCGCCGTAGACGATTCTCCTTTGACAAGCAACCGATCATAAACCAACTTGCCAAAAATGTCCAAGATGTCGGTAATAAGCACAAATTTGGATGGATAGAACTGTATCACCGAGGTATCCGCCAGCAGCTTCGAGCACTGGATTGCAATCTTCAGGGCCTTCACCCGTTGATCGGTGTTCCAAGCTTGAACCAGCTCGTGGTTCAATTGCTCGATTTTCAGCACGTATTCCTGCTGGGACAGATCGAGCATCTGCCGGACAGTACCTTCCTCGAATTCGTCCAGTTGCTCCAAACGGTGCTTTACCTTCTCGGACATTGTTGTTTGGGATTTGATAGTTTCGCCTCCGTTCAGGAAGCTGGTTACAATGGAGAGCTTTTCGTTGGTCGTATACTTGTTGAGAATAGCAACTCTGCGACTTGCCCACGGTTCAATCAGATCCATATCAAGCAAATTATTCACCTCTCTCGTTTTCTTATGGGACATTTTATTGGAACTGACATTTAATACACCCTCAAATTCGGCAGCCATCTGCGACAGTGGATCTTGTGCTGAGTCCTGTCGAGCGAACTGACTGAGAGGATCTTCGCCATCTAGTGCCAAACTAAGCGGGTCCAGTGAAATCGTTGAAGACGTGCCGCTGTTAGTTTCGTTCATATTATTGACGACTTTCATACGGGTTCCTTTACTTTCCAGTACCTAAAAATTTATTCATTTCAAGTAAAAAATTTATTAATTTTGATCCATCAAACTTACGGTGATGGTTGACTGCTTCAAAGGATGATCGAAAACTTTAAACTGATCCAAATAACGTCTGCACTCGTCCTGATTGCGACGAACGCATCTCCTGATTTCGATTTGTTACAAAAATTATTTGTTAGGTTGTGAGATCTTACAAAGCAAGCAGGAATCAAAAATGTAATACAAACCATTCAGCCGACATTTTTGCTCTTTAATTTTACCGGCAGATTATTCAACACTTTTCACTATCATTTCATAAAAGTAAAAACTCCTATTTAATTTGCTAAAAGTAGTGTGGAAAGGAATTAAAATTTCATGGATTCCGCTATCAACAGCAAACCGAAATAAATACTCGAAAATCATCAATCATTAATTGTCAAGTCAAGTCGAGGACTCTTTCGTGAAGTACTAGATTGCACATTATAGGGCAACAGTGTTCATTATGACCGATCCGACAAATAAAAGCAAATGAACAGAAAAATTAATCCACTTCCAACCCGGACTGAATAAAAACAAATTCGTAAATGTAAACAAATCGTTTTATTACACCATCAGCCTTAAAAAGATTGATAATATCCATGGCAAGATTCCTTTTGAAATTATTTCTTTTTCCAAGTTGTCGGAATAATTTGTTGCTCTGTAATTAAGGTAATTCAATTTTGAGCAGGACAAATTGCAGGACGAATTGCAAAAGATTTTGCTGATGAAAGACTTCTGACGTTTTCTACGGAAGCTAAATAATCCAAATATTATCTTCGATGCTACTGGAAGGATTTATTCTACGACTTTTAACGTACAAAGCCGTAAACGGGTAGATAAAACATAACTACCTATAACTCGCGATTCAGATAGGAGCTTCACTTACACTTTAGCGGCCGAGATCCGGGGTGGCTCTTGCCGTATCAAGAATTCCTCTCCATTGTACTCGATCCTGGGCTACTCGGCGCCAATTCGTTGCGCGTCATGACACACGCAAGTCGGCTTTAACCTAGTCGAGCCATCTAGCACGTTGGGCCCCTCTATTCCTGTTGCCGGTGGGGTTCTTGAAGAAAACGCATTACACTGCACAGTCGTCCGGCATCCTTGCGACGTGGCCGGCCGGTCGTGGTCTCCCAAATTTCGCCAGGTGTATGATGGGAATCTCTCCAAGCAGTGCCTGTAGCTCGTGATTCATACGCCTCCGTCACTCTCCACTTTCCGTTTGTACTCCGCCATAAATAGTCCGCAACACCTTTCGTTAAAATGCGGCTACTTGGTTCACGCATGTCCTCCGTTAGCAAAGTTACTGTCTCAAGTCTGTAGAGGACTACCGGTCTGATAAGCGTTTTGTGCATCGTCAACTTTGTGCGGCGGTGCATACTCCCAGATCGAAACATCTTGCGGAGGGAAAAGTAGGCTCGATTTTCAGCTTGAGTGCATCTTTGGATCTCCTTACTCGTATTATTGTCGGCGGTGGCCAGAGATCCCAAATAGACGAACTCATCAACCACTTCCAGTTTATCCCCATCAATAGTCACTGTCCGTGGGAGGCAAACGTTGCTTTTTCTAGAGCCTCTTCCTACCATATATTTGGTTTTCGACGCATTGATTTGTAACCCTATCTTCCGTTTTTATTCTGGCGTAGATTGCCGCCGCAGTCCCAAGGTTCCTAGTAATGAAGTCGAGGTCGTCTGCGAAGGCTAGGAGTTGACTACTCTTGCTGCAGATCGTTCCTCTCGTTTCGATGCCCGCTCGCCGGATCACTCCTTCAATAGCGATATTGAATAACATACAGGACTGTCCATCCCCTTGCCGCAACCCTCTGCGCGATTGGGAAGGACTCGAAAGTGTCCCCGAAACGCGCACGTAGCACATCACTCGCTCCAGAGTAGCTTTGATCAGCCGCGTGAGTTTGTCCGGAAAACCGTACGCGTGCATAGCTGTTCTCGTTCAACTGTATCGTATGCTGCCCCGAAATCCACGAAAATATGATCCGTGGGCACGTTGCACTCTCGACATTTCTGGAGGATTTGTCGGAGAGTAAAAATTTGATCCGTAGTAGTACGGGCCTGCGTAAAGAGCCACCCTGATGCTGCCCTAGGAATTCTCTTGCTTTTGGAGATAGACGACGCAACAAAATCTGGGAGAGCACCTTGTAGGCGGCGTTAACTAACGTGATGCCGCGTTAATTACAGCAATCTATCCGGTCGCCCTTTTGTAAATGGGACGGACTACACCTTCCATCCACTCCTCCCAAATCCGAAATTTTCCAATGAAGTACCGTTGCTAGCGGTTCTTGGCCATTTTTGTCGAGCTCTTCCGGGAGTCGGTCCTTTCCGACGGTTCTATTATTCTTCAGCTAACGAATTTCTCGCCGGATCTCTTCGAGATCGGGAGCCGGCTAGCTGTTGTCGTTTGGAGGCACTCCGAGGTTAATTTCCATTGCGTCTCCTGCTGCTATATCGCCGTTGAGGTGCTCATCGAAATACTGCTTCCACCTCACTATGAGATATTAGGCGGACAAAAATCAGAAAACTGACTTTTACTAATCCGCTTAATGAAATTTTCTGTTGATAGTAAACACTTCAATTAAGAAAAATCCAAAATAGCACGTCTCAATTCGATGTTGTTTCTGAGATAAAGGTCAAAGTTGAAAAGCAGAGGTGGGCACCGCTAACCGAAATTTTAGCTTCGCTGACAGCTAAGGCTGGCAAATGAGTGAACATGTGCAAATATATCACCTCTGTTTTCTAACTCCTATCTCTACCTCCACGAGGTGCCGGCTGGGGTACGGTAGCCAAAGTTGCGCACCTGGTGGTACGCAACCTTGGTTGTCGTATGCAGACAGAGAAGGTGGAACACTCGCCGTGTGGTTTCTGGCTATCTAATCATGCAGTTCGGCGCAGGTTTTTCGGAGGGCGCGGCTGCGGGGTGTGGGCACACCGGGAGAGAGTTATTTTCTCAGCTGGCTTAGCACAGAGAGAGAGAGAGAGAGAGAGAGAGAGAGAGAGAGAGACTCTAAATCGGTCTGTTTTACACAATCTGCAGTTAGGCCCTTTGGCGGTTGGTGCCGAATTGTACGTTTGGGCAAAAATTGAGCCACGGGACCTGATCCTGCCGGGAGTCGGCAAATCAGGAGCCCCTAAGTCAAGGTCTACCTCCGTGCCGATGACTGAATGGCTGGAGGGGTGAAAACATGCCAGTCGCGAACGGAGTGCTTTGGGCATCTTGCCCCTACTGTGCCATGCGGGGCTCTGGTACGGTCGATCTTTGTTGTCCCTTGCGTTTCGTGGGAACAGCATAGTAGTCCTGCCCAATTTCCCTTATGGGTTTTACACCAAGTGCGTTCTGGCCAATATAATTGGCTTCGCTTACAATTTGCTGTCTGATCTGTGTTGGAGATTGTTTGTGCATATACTCCGCTAGTCAAATAGTTAGGGTCGCACAAATAAATCTTCAACACAAACGGGCAGCAAATTTGTATTTATGCGAAAAACTTTTTAATGGCTCTGTCACCATCGCATTGGTTCAGGAGCCATATTTTCGCAAGGGGTACTTTCATTCGACGGATATTGGAAACCAGAACTTTGCTGCTTTCAGCAAAACTGGTATGACAAATCCTCGTTTGATGCCCAGGGCATGCATATTGTTGCATAGGTCAATAAGTGCATGCCTTATCTCTGAGTTGACTACTCGAGATATTTGTGCAGTCACAGTAGAACTCGTCGTGGATGATGTCCATAGGCGCTATGTCTACTGTTCTGCATACTTACCACACGATGAACCGTCTCCCAGCGACGATTTCAGAAATGTGGTGAGATACTGCCAATCTAATGGGCTTCCGCTCATTGTAGGCAGTGATGCCAATGCCCATCACATCATTTGGGGCAGCTCGGATATCAATCCGAGAGGCTCTGATTTGATGGAATATTTGAGTAGTACCAACCTTGGAATACTCAACATTGGCAATTGTCCAACTTTCATACGAGCTGGTAGAGAGGAAGTGTTAGATATAACACTCTGCTCTAACAGGATCAGTCATGAGTTGGCACAATGGCATGTTTCAAATGAGACACCAATATCTGATCATTGCTTTATATATTTTGATCATTTGGGTGTCTCTTTGAACGCTGCAACCTTTCGCAATCCGAGATTTTCTGACTGGGAACTCTTTGAGGAGGAACTGGCGACGAAATTTCAAGGATTCGAACCGACGATTGAGTCATCGATCGACTTGGATGTGGCTGTAGATGTCACAACATCTTTTATTGCGGAATCTTTTGAAGTAGCCTGCCCGCTAAAAACTATTAAAACGACTAGAGGAACACCGTGGTGGAACTCTCATCTTGCGGTTCTAAAGAAACAATGCAGGAGAGCCTGGAATAGACGTCGGAGGGATGGCGTGGAGCCTTTCAAGCAGGCCCGGAAAGCCTATGCAAAGGCTCTACGGTCTTCAGCACGCACGAGCTGGCACAGGTTCTGTAGCAACGTTTCCAGTTTCGGCGAGGCAAGTCGACTTAATAAAATCCTGTCAAAATCGAAAGATTATCAGGTTAATAACATTCGAAGTTCGAACGGTGAATACTGTTCGAATGACAATGAAATCCTGGAATGTCTCTTTTATAGTCACTTTCCGGGCTGTGTGGAACCTGAAGTTCGAAACGATCCAGAAATCGTTTTAGGTGGCTTAGACTCATGGGCTTTTGCTCGGAGACTTGTCACAACTGAAGCGATTGAGTGGGCCGTGAACAGCTTCTCTCCATACAAATCTCCTGGAACAGATGGAATATACCCTATTCTACTGCAGAAAGGATTCAAGTACTTCAAACACATTCTGAGAAGGATGTTTGTGTGTAGTATTGCTATTGACTACATCCCAACTCAATGGCGTGAAATAACCATTAAGTTCATTCCTAAAGGTGGACGCGCGACATACGAGCAAGCAAAAAGTTTTAGACCAATCAGTCTAACGTCATTCTTGCTTAAATCACTTGAGCGGATTGTTGATCACCACATCCGCGAAACAAGCTTAGTAGAAGTTCCTCTTCATTCAGCACAACATGCTTATCAAAGTGGCAAATCTACAACCACTTTATTACATGATGTGGTGGATAAAATTGAGGTTGCTTTTTCACAAAAGGAATCTTGCTTAGGAACTTTTTTGGATATTGAAGGCGCGTTTGATAACGTATCTTTCGCTTCCATTTTGGAGGCTGCTCGTTATCATAATGTGCCTTCAATAATCATAAAGTGGATAGAACAAATGCTTAGTAACCGATTGCTTTTTTCGTCCTTACGGCAAGCAAGCATTTGGAAGCAAAGTGTTTGTGGATGTCCACAAGGTGGCGTTCTCTCGCCTCTTTTATGGAACCTTGTGGCGGACGGCCTATTGAGGAAACTCAATGGTCTAGGCTATCCGTCATATGGTTTTGCGGATGACTATCTCATCCTAGTAGTTGGAAAGTGCATAAGCACATTATTTGACTTAATGCAGCAGGCACTACGCGTCGTGGAAACGTGGTGCCGAGAAACTGCACTTTCGGTAAATCCGAGCAAAACATCTATCGTCTTATTTTCAAGACGTAGAAATACCAATGGAGCTCGCGCTCTGCGCTTTTACGATTCGGATGTTGATGTTGTGAACGAAGTGAAGTACGTGGGGTTGATTCTCAACTCCAAGCTTGACTGGTCCACAAATATTGACTTCCGAATTAAAAAAGCGTGCATGGCCTTTGGGCAATGTAGACGAGCAATTGGCAACTCTTGGGGGCTTAAACCCAAATACATACACTGGTTATACACGGTCGTTGTCAGACCAATACTGGCGTATGGTTGTCTTGTATGGTGGCAGAGAGGGGAAGTTGTGACTGTCCAGACAAAGCTAAACCATCTTCAAAGGATGTGTTTAATGGCAATGTCTGGTGCATTTACTACAACTCCTACTGCCGCCCTAGAAGCTATTTTCAATATTAAACCTCTACACTTCCACCTGAAGCAAGAGGCACTAATATGTGCTTATCGACTACACGCGATTGGCCTTTGGCAGTCTGTGGACGGTTCCACTGGTCATACTCGATTGTGGTCGCAAATTGTTGCTGAGGACAAGTTTGCCCTTGCTCCTAGAGATGTAACGCTCATGCGTGCTTTCCCGTATAGGACTTTCTCAAGTGACTTTCCTCCTAGAGAGGATTGGATGTCAGGCTACATGGAAAGGAAAATTTCCGACTATGTGGTCTGTTATACCGATGGTTCCTTGTATGAAGGTCGCGCGGGTGCTGGTGTTTACTGCCGTGAGCTAGAATTGGAGGAATCCTATTCGTTGGGTAGTTACTGCACCGTTTTTCAAGCTGAAATTTTTGCAATTATGTGCGGAGCTCAGTTTGCACTTCAGAAAGAACTGATAGGCAAGATTATCTACTTCTGTTCTGACAGTCAAGCCGCTATAAAAGCGCTTTGTGCGGCTAATTCTAAATCTAAAACAGTCATCGCCTGCCACACCCAATTAGAAGAACTAAGCATTCTAAATGCCGTTCATCTGGTTTGGGTTCCTGGCCATTCTGGTATAACCGGAAATGAATGGGCTGATGAACTAGCAAGATCTGGAGCAGAAAAGTCGGTTTTCGGACCGGAACCTGCTTTACCAATTGCGGCATGTTGGATAAAACAAAAGATTCGATCTTGGTTTTCATCTGAACATGTACGTTATTGGGAAAATCTTGAAACTTGTCGTCAAACGAAAATTTTCATTGTTAAGCCTTGTGAGAAGGTTGCGAAATTTCTTTTGCAACACTCAAAGGTAAAATTGCAGTATTCTTGTCAGGTCACTGACTGGTCACTGCAGGCTAAATTATCATATGGCTACGATTCAGCGAGCTGAATCGTTTCATTGTAATTTATCTGAATCCGACTACGGTACACCATATCACGTAATTTGCAACTGTCCTGCAGTAGCACAATTGCGTCATAGGATCTTTGGATCCTACGTCTTAAATGAATCGGATTTTAGGAAACTAAAATTACGAGACATTTTGATGTTCCTTACCGAAAGCGGTATTGAGCTATAAGCTCTTATTTATCATGAGTATACCCCCCAGGGGGTGTACTTTTGATAAGTTAACTACCAAGGATTGCAGTATCCCTTCGGGGGTACAAAAATCTCTCGGTATATATATGTTTGTGTTTGTCCAAATTCCTCATCCACCCCTTCCTATTCCTCCTGTTTTCCTTCCCGTCCTCATCAGGTAAATGATGACACGGGCAAGATGGGCAAGGCACAAATCTTCCACATGATTGTGAGGAACGTGCTGCTCGAGCCAAAGATGCTGATACCTGATACCTGATACCTGCTAGCGGTTCTTGGCCATTTTTGTCGAGCTCTTCCGGGAGTCGGTCCTTTCCGGCGGTTCTATTATTCTTCAGCTAACGAATTTCTCGCCGGATCTCTTCGAGATCGGGAGCCGGCTAGCTGTTGTCGTTTGGAGGCACTCCGAGGTTAATTTCCATTGCGTCTCCTGCTGCTATATCGCCGTTGAGGTGCTCATCGAAATACTGCTTCCACCTCACTATGAGATATTAGGCGGACAAAAATCAGAAAACTGACTTTTACTAATCCGCTTAATGAAATTTTCTGTTGATAGTAAACACTTCAATTAAGAAAAATCCAAAATAGCACGTCTCAATTCGATGTTGTTTCTGAGATAAAGGTCAAAGTTGAAAAGCAGAGGTGGGCACCGCTAACCGAAATTTTAGCTTCGCTGACAGCTAATCCGCTAAATCAAAACGTTAGCTTCGATAACCGCTAAATCAACCAAAAATTTAGCGAAACCTAACGCTAACCGCTAAATTTATTAGTACTGTAGATTTAGCATTACTTTGATCACCGCTAATTTCAGTAATAAAAGAAAATTATTGTTGCAAAGGTCTAAGCAAAAGTTCATGAATTAATTGCGTGAAACAAATTGCAGGCAAAATGTTTAAAGCACATTATCGCTTACCACATTAGCACATTAAAAAGGGTAAAAAATATTTACATGTGGCAATACAGATTTCTCGATTTTTCATTGGAGTTTTCCATCGTTGTGAAAAGTTTTGTGAAAGCTTTCCAAATAACATTTTCTTAGGATTGCTAAAAAAAGTTACATTAATTTTCCTTGGTTGTTGTGAAAACTTTATTGAATTGATACTTGGCCCAACACTTATCTATACCTATAAAGAAGGATTTCTGTCTGTCTGTCTGTCTGTCCGTATGTTCCTTATAGAATCGAAAACTACTGAACCAATCGGCATGAAAATATGCATGTAGAGGGTTTTTGGGGCCAGGAAAGGTTTTAGTGCCCCACTAAGAGGGGGGGCTCCCATACAAATGAAACACAAATTTCTGCATAACTCGACAACTAATCAAGCAAATAGAACAAAATTTGGCATGCGGGTGTTTTCGGTGACAAGAATTTATTCTATGGTAAATTGAGACCCCTCCCCTCTTTATAAGGGGAATTATAACTCCTCTCCTCTTTAAAAGGGGGGGCTTTCATACAAATTTCCTCATAACTCGAGAACTAATCAAGCAAATGGAACCAAATTTGGCATGTGAAGGTTTTCGAGGGCAAGAATATTTTCTATAGTAAATTAGGACCCCTCCCCACTTTAAGAGGGGGGGCTCCTGTACCAAAGAAACACAATTTTCCTCATAACTCGAGAAGTAATTAAGCAAATGGAACTAAATTTGGCATGTGGGTGTTTTTGGAGACAAAAATTTTTTCTATGATGAATTGGGACCCCTCCCCGTTTTAGGAAGGGGGATCCTATACACATGAAATACAAATTTCCTCATAACTGAAGAACTAATCAAGCAAATGGAACAAAATTTGGCATGTGAAAGTTTTCGAGGGCAAGATTATTTTCTATGGTGAATAAGGACCCCTCCCCACTTTAAGAAGGGGGGCTCCTATACAAACGAAATACAAATTTCCTCATAACTCGAGAACTAATCAAGCAAATGGAACAAAATTTGGCACATGGGTGTTTTTGGAGACAAAATTTTTTTCTATGATGAATTGGGACCCCTCCCCACTTTAGGAAGGGGGGCTCCTATACAAATGAAACGCAAATTTCCTCATAACTCGAGAATTAACCAAGCAAATGGAACCAAATTTGGCATGTGAAAGTTTTCTAGGGCATGAATATTTTCTATGGCGAATTAGAACCCGTCCCCACTTTAAGAGGGGGGGCTCCTATACAAACGAAATACAAATTTCCTCATAACTCGAGAACTAATCAAGCAAATGGAACCAAATTTATCATGTGGGTGTTTTTGTAGGCAAGAATATTTTCTATGATATATATTCTATGGATTTCCCCACTTTAAAAGGGCGGGGGCTTGATTCTTTTTAGCTTTTAGGGTTTAGGTAAGTAGCCGTACCAAGGCCTACGCTACCGAGTCTCGTGATGAGGCTGCCATCTTACAGTGTCGAGACACACTGTGCCTCCTTCCCTGTTGGTATACGACCTTAGCTTCAAGAAAGTTGTTATTACTTTGCCCTCCACAACCTCGTAATTATTTCGCATAACTGAGAAATAGCACTTAATTTGTGCAAATTTAAATAGTTATAAGCATAATTATAAAAATCCTTTTATACTAACTGAATGACAATTATTTATTTAATAATTGAAACTAAAACGAAATTTTTTAAATTTTACTACCAGAGCGGACCATATAATAGCAAATATTTTTAAAGATACTAGATCATAGTTTATTTTAGCGCTGAATGTAGTAATTTCAAGTGCAACTGATGGCTGAACTATTAACTTGGTATTGTTATCAGAGGCACTATGAAGCATGGTAGTTTTCAACGCTTACAGCTTGACCTGGTTGTTATAGTAAAATCTAGAGTAAAATACTAAAATATACAAATTCCCTTTTTGAAATGAATACCAAATGATGTCTGCGCAAATCCGTATTGCCGTAAAACGGGGTAAGATTGGTCATTGGGGGTAACTTTTTTTTATTATTATAGTCACTTTAACAGCTTAGGTCATTCGTGACTTCTACTGGGTCGGGATTGGAACCCGGGTCCTCGGTGTGAATGCTAACCACTACACCGGGACTGATCCCTGGGGGTAACATTGATAAGTTCAGAAAAGTTGGGCGAAGTCTTGGGCGAAGTTGTTTATTTCACTTATTTATGCGCTATGGTCGAAAAAGCAAAAATTCCAGACAAAAATCGATATCTCGAAAACCATTGGCTCTACATATTTCATGTGTTCAGAAGATTTTGTTTAGAAAAAATGACCTATCTTTTGGTAAAATTAGTCATTAGGGTGGTCCACTTTTACTCGTTATAAATTTTTTAACTTTTTAGTCTTGCGATATAGAGCAATACTTTCTACTACAAAGTTGTAAATAATTTGTTTTGCAGAAACTTTGCTGAAGGAACAAAAATTGTATCTCATCTCTGTATCGTGATACAACGAATTTTCTAGATTATAAGTCAGGGTGAATCTTGAAAAAGCAGTTTTTTTGCTCTAACTTTTTTATTTGAAACCCAATTTAAACACTGTGTTCCGATGACTTTTAGAGCGTAAAATGATGCATTTTTTAAAACTTTTAGATAGTTACTATCTGTTGTCTGAAGCAAGATATAGAGGTTTTCGATTCATAATATTATAGTTTTCCAATATTTTTTTTTATAACTGTTTTTTAGAACGGTAGTTTTTTTTACAATAGATGGAGGGGACGGTAGAAGAAAGTAATGAACCAAACGTGTTTATAGCGTCTCCAGAGAGAAAAACAGGTAAGGGATAGCCCTTGAAGCAACGCTTACGGGTCCATGGAACAGAACAAGCTAGAATGGGAGCCAATTATAACAGATTTTGAACCCAACTTTTCCCCATGCCCTGCGGATCGTAGATATTGGTGAACCTTTGGACCACTGCGGGCTGAATATGGAAAAATACTCACTTTTCAAATGCGTTTTCTACAGAACAGGAGAAGTGTGGAAAAATGTCAATACATGCATTTTGTAGATCCAAATACGTACTTTTAAACCATTTATTTCGTTTTCGAAAATATGTGCCAACGGAGGTGTGAGACGCCGTGGACAACTATAATATTATGAATCGAAAACCTCTATATCTTGCTTCAGACAACAGATAGCAACTATATAAAAGTTTTAAAAAATGCATCATTTTACGCTCTAAAAGTCATCGGAACACAGTTTTTAAATTGGGTTTCAAATAAAAAAGTTAAAGCAAAAAAACGCATATTCGCACACTTAAAATAATCCGCACATAACTAATGGAAAATTTCCATATGAAAATCCTTATGATTATTATGTGCCACATATAAACACAATCCGCTCAGAAGTACACATGAAAATTATATGCATATGAATAGTATGTGCAAATTTTAAAGGTAAATTTTAAAAACATAAATGGTAACTGTTTGGCAGATAAAGTTCATTTACTTGGAACGTGGATAAAATCTATGTGTGAAACACATAGAAACTATACGAAAAGTTTTCTCAGTGGCAGTGAGTCAGGTAACACAGTAGAATATACAGTGGACCCCCGTTCGTTTGAACGATTCCTCTCGCAAACTAACGGGGTTACTGTGTTACCTGACTCACTGCGCATAGCGTTGTATTCGCGGTATCGTGTTGGTTCGAAAGGTTTCGAAAAATATCGCCCTTGTATCGAAAATATCGTTGATTTTGATCACTAAAAATAACGTACTTAAACGTTATATTGCAAGTGCTAGTAGTACGCAATAATTGTATTGTGAAACTGAATTGTTATTTATGCAACTTTTTACAAGTTAAATGCAATAACAAAAGCACAACTTATAAAAAATCGGTTGTTATCGATATTAGCTGCATATGCGTTATAAACGAATAAAACGCATGGTGACGTTTTATTTCAATAACACGCATATTCGCAGTAAGTCAGGTAAAACAGTAGCTTTTAATTTGAACAACTGGTAACCCTAAACATGCTGGAGCTTGTGTGAACTGGCTGTCCTGTTCTTTGTTATTGTTTTGGTGGTTTGATTCAGTTGGCAGTTGCAAGCAGCGAATATTTCATTCTCAGATCAGATTTTTACCATAATCGTTGGGAAAACGCATTGTGAAACAGATTAAACACGCTAGATCAGTACAAACAAATCGTGTTTATGTGAATTGTCTGCATAAGCAAATGATGTCATATTGAGAATGACATTTGAACCATTTTTAATTTGCACATCGTGCAAACCAACGGGGTTCAAATTAAAAAGTGTTCAGATTAAAAACGGTCAAACGAACGGGGGTCCACGGTAGTATTTTCTACTACGGTACTGCTCTCAGTGTACAAGTAGTGATTACGACTTCGAAGCGTTCGTCTGTTGGTCTGTGGTCATTGTCAAACACTTGAATGAACTCGAAAAATCTGTAAAATTTTCTAAACCATAATCTGGCAGCTCTGGCCTGGCGACTTAGCGATTTTTTTCGGAAATCGAATTTTTCATGGAAGTTTAGCGAAACGAAAATTGCAAATTTGCGTTTGACAGATCAAAACAGAAGAAAACCATCAGAGTTGCTGACGGTGAAATATCTGCTGTGCTGTGTTGTGTGTAATCGGGTAATCGGAAATAAACCCCATAGCGCTAGACATAATTAAGAGGAATTTTTCTTCGTACAGCGTTTTCGGGACGTTCCACCGAGGCGACGATGGTATTCTTCGTGACACAGCAAGTATTTCGGTACGCCCGTCCAATTTGCTTCAAGCTTTCCGTACGCTACTTTTCGGTGTCCGATCAGCAGCATACTCGGTGAGTACAATTAACTATTTTATCTTGACTTGGCTGCTAAATAGGTCAAAATGTTAGCTTGCTAACTTTAATTACAAATTCATCTTTGAAATTTTATTGATTCGTTACGAAATGAAACTTCCGCGCAGTAGATTATATAATGGTTCGTTTGTTTGTTTGCTTGTTGTTTAGCCTGGCAGAGGTGGGTAAGCTTGAGCTTCCCAAAGCACAAGGAAAGTACGAAACAGGACAACTTTTTCTCCACCGTGTCTTTGGATACCGTGGGGTAATACTGTTCCCTTGGTTAGCTCGAGTGTACGATCGTGATCTACCAGCTCAGAGTAAAGCAGGCCAAAATGATACCTCAACTGTGGCAGCTACGTCTTCCGGAGGGGATTCATCCACACCACCCAACGCAAGCAAGGAGGTGCAAAAGAAAACGCATACGTTTTATCAAGTGCTTATAGATCAGCGGGATTGTCCGTACATCCGGGCTCAAACGGAAGCGGTTACCTTCCTGGGTAATCAGGAATCGAGCCGAAGTTTGTATGCAATTCCCGGTTTGGATTATGTTGCCCACGAGGATATACTACCGTACAGCTCGGGTGACCAACATCCGTTACAGCACGAACTGTTCGATAAGTTTTTGGCACATAACCCGGATAAAGAGCCACCTTTTAGTGCCCAAGATACACTGCGAGCGTGGCAGAGGAAAAATCATCCTTGGTTAGAGCTGTCCGATGTGCACAAGGAAACCACTGAAGGCATCCGTGTCACCGTGATTCCCTTCTACATGGGTTGTCGCGAAACACCGGCAGCTTCTGTCTATTGGGTGAGTAGCGCGAACAAAATTCTACTTTAAAAAAGGTTCAAACGTCTGTTTTGTTTTGAAACAACAGTGGCGCTACAGCATCCGTTTAGAAAATCTTGGAGAATTGAGCGTGCAATTGCGTGAACGCCATTGGAGGATTTTCTCACTTTCTGGTACGTTGGAGACGGTCCGTGGCCGCGGTGTGGTCGGTCAGGAACCTGTGCTGAGTCCGCGATTGCCTGCGTTCCAGTACAGTTCGCACGTTAGCCTGCAGGCACCGAGCGGCCACATGTGGGGTACGTTCCGTATGGAGCGTGAAGATGGCCACATGTTTGACTGTCGCATACCGCCCTTTTCCCTTGAGAGTAAACCCGATGATAGCAATAATCCTCCAGACGACTCCACCACAAATCTAGGCGGTTCCAGTCCTTCATCAACATCTACAACGCCATCGGGTGCTGGCACGCACCCCGGCAATGGAGGAAGCACTTCGGGATCTAGTGGTCCTAACTCTATTTGAAAAAAGCAGTCCTAATTATGAGAAAGCTAAGCAGCGGTATATTCAAACGATATTTATTCAACCACTTCTGGATTAATCAAGTAGATACATCAATAAGCGGTAACACAAAAAGAATTTAAAAATTCTATTATAGAACGAAGACGATTACGATGTAAATATGGAACTTTCCGACGAGAAGTCATGAGTGAAATAAAACAATTACGGTCAATTTACTGTTGCGACATAATTTAATCGTTTAGTCATGATAATATCGACCGTCATCATCATCACAATCGTCCGGCTCCGGTGGATCGAAATCTCTCGTTTTAACATCCGCGTCTTCCCCATACTGTATTACGTTATCGATCATTAGCAGCAAATCGGCAATATTTTCTTCGTCATTAATATTCATAGGAGTAAATCGTACCAAGCTAAAGTCTTCAATAAGCAGCCCAATGGTTTCCGATAGTTTTCGGTATTTCCTGCCCCAAGACGATTCATTTGTAACTTCGCCCAGCAAAGCTTGTGGATCCGGTTCCAAATACTTGTCCAATTGACCCTTGCTCGTCTTGCTTAGCAAATCCATTTTGCTAAGAATATTAACATGAGGTAATTCCATATTAACCATAACGCTAAGCGCTGCCATCGTTCCGGACAGAAACTTAGATCCATCAATCATGAATTGTGAATCCACTAGAAAAATGGAACAAAGTCTAAAGTTCCACGATTCCAACAGCTTCGCCAGTTGTTTTCCTGCCTGCAAATGGGTGTACAGTTCAATCTGTCCCGGCATATCGAACAATATATAGTCGTCATCTGGTTCTTCAACACCCGTGGCGCCTTCTTCTTCATCGTCCGATCCTACCCCGCACAGCTGATTCCTAAGCCAATCTGAATTCTCCAGTAAATATTCGATGCAAAACACTAACCCCCCGTTCGGTCCGTAATGCAGCTCTTCGTCCTCCATGGCATCGTCCAGCTGAATCAGATCCCGTATGTCGATGAAGGGCTGGTAGTCGAACGATTCCGCCGCCGGGTCCAGGTTAACGACTTTGATCAGCCGTTTATCATCGTAACCATGCCGCTGCATTGTGGCGCAATAGGTGGACTGCATCAAAGTAGAACATTGGGAATAGAAATTGAAGCGCACTAGATGTTGTATTTATACTTACTTTTCCGCTTCCGGCGGGACCCATCACTAACTGGCCGTAACGCATTATGCTGTCCTGTGGTTCGGTTATTAAATACCGACAATATCGTTCAAACTTTCAAAGGTAAATGTCTCTACGCTCACTATGCTTCTGCTGATACTCCGGCTTTGTTTTATGTTTTTACATATCGTACGAGCATGGCTAGGTAAGGTCCTCTATTACTACTACTACACCTACTTCACATCGCAAGCATGGGAGCATAAAGAGCATAAATTTTTTTTTTGTTACCTATAATCTCATACTGTAGTGTAAATGAAATGACAATGGTAAGTTTGATTGATTGAAGTCTTTGGTTTATACGAAATGACTGATGCGAAAAAGAGACATTTCAATATGTAATATGAAAATAAGGGATGTATTCACCTATACAGTAAATAAACGAATTTATCAAACGTCATATCGGACCATGTGGAATAATTGTGGAGGTATGGAAGAAAGTCAAATTTTAATATTGTCAATTGCAAGGAAAATTGTACCATCCTAAGAGCGATATCGCTCATAAAAGCGCTATTTTGCATTAAATCGTTTCGGTATCTTCAGCGCACTTATTGCTTGAAAGATAACGAAAAAGTGCGCCGAAGATACCGAAACGATTTATTGCAAAATAGCACTTTTATGAGCGATATCGCACTTTGGATGGTACAATTTTCCTTGCAATTGACAATACGAATATGTATCAAAAAGTTTTTTGGTTTTTTTTTTAATCTTTTGAAAGCATTTGGAAAACTGAAGACTTACGCATGTTTTTGCTAAGGGCAGCATATATTTTTTGCTTGAAACGAAAAAGTTATAGCACAGACAAACAGACATAACGCTCGTTTTCTATTATTCGTACCGATTAAACCCAAGGGAATGTTCCATTAACGAGAGCAGCGAGTACAAGTCCAGTTTTGGAAGCGCGATGCTATCCTCTGACAAATACATAGCAAGGGATAGCACAGCGCATCCCCTCGATTAAACCGTCATTTCAAATTTGGGCTTAGTTGGGAATGTCTCCGTTTTGGTTAATGTGGCGCTTTTTGACGAAAGAAGGGGAATTCCCCACCCCATCGACATCTCTATTTCGAGCTGCAGTGACAGCATGTCCTGGGCTTAAAATTTGACAGCGAGCCCACATCGAGTGAAACGAAGTGATGAAATGCTATTTCATTTTCGCTCGCGCTGAGTTGTTGGCTGCAAAAGCATGGTTGCCTGCCGATGGGGTGAAATTCCCCATAAAAAATACTTGCCACTTCGAGGGTTACTATTGTTGCTATTTGATATTTGGGAATGTCTATCATAGATGGTGCTGGTGTTCAGGCTAAATGTGAGGTACGATAATTTTTGTTGATTTTTCTTCCAAGAGTTATGTCTGTTTGTCTGTGGTTTTACGAAGGGCAAAGTAGGCCCGATTACCCGCTTGGTTGCGCCACTGAATCTCTTTACTAGTGTTGTTGTCCGCGGTCACCAGCGATCCCAAAACACACGAATTCCTCTACCATTTCTAGTTCGTCGCCGTCAACGGTTACCGTCCGTGGGAGACGCGCGTTTGTTTCCTTTGAGCCTCTTCCTTGCATGTATTTGGTCTTCGACGCATTTATTTTTAGCCCAATTCTCCTAGCTTCCGCTTTCAGTCTGGCGTAGA
This sequence comes from Sabethes cyaneus, assembly GCF_943734655.1. NCBI lineage: Eukaryota > Metazoa > Arthropoda > Insecta > Diptera > Culicidae > Sabethes > Sabethes cyaneus. Next base: position 6,887,705 of record NC_071355.1, read on the forward strand.
TTGCTTCCACCGTCGCAAAGTTGCTGGCTATCATAACCGAAGTCGTCTGAAAAACCTAGAAGTTGGCTACCCTTGGTAAAAATCGTGCCTCTCGTTTCAATGCCCGCTCGTCGGACCTCTCAAGAGCGATGTTGAACAGCATGCAGGATAAACCGTCACTTTGTCTCAACCCTCGCCGCGTCTCGAAGGGACTCGAGAGTGTCCCAGAGATGCGTACGAAACACATCACTCGATCCAATTTAGCTCTGATCAGTCGCGCCAGCTTGTCCGGAAAACCGTGTTCGTGCATTATCTGTCATAGCTTGTCTCGATCGACTGTATCGTATGCTGCTTTGAAATCAATAAAGATGTGATGCGTGGGCACGTTGTACTCCCGACATTTCTGCAAGATCTGTCGGATAGTAAAAATTTGGTCCGGAGTTGCGCGAGCCCCCATGAAACCCGTCTGACAATTCCCTTGTGCTATCGGTGACAACCGGCGTAACAAGATCTGGGAGAGTACCTTGTAGGCGGCGTTTACCAGCGTAATACCGCGATAGTTGCAGCAGTCTAGCCGATCACCCTTTTTGTAGATGGGACAAACCACTCCTTCCATCCATTCCTCCGGTAGCTTTTTCTCCTCCCAAATCCTCGAAATAACCTAGTGTAGAGCCTTTGCTAGCGTTTCTCCACCATGTTTATAAAACTGCCGGTAGGCGGTCCTTCCCAGCGGCTTTATTAGCCTTCAGCAGCCCGATTTCTCGTTTGACTTCTTGGAGATCAGGTGCTAGGACATTACTATCTTCCACGGGCGCTCCTAGGTTAATTTCCGTTCCGCCTTCTTCTGCGACTTCGCCATTGAGGTGTTCATCGAAGAACTGCTTCCATCTGTCGACCACCTCGCGCTCGTTTGTAATTAGATTCCCTTTCTCGTCCCTACACATGTCAGGTTTCGGTGTGTAGCCCTTCCGAGTTTGGTTCACCTTCTCATAAAACTTGCGCGATTCATTAGCTCGGAATAGTTGCTCTAATCCTTCACGTTCTCTGTCCTCCTTTTGGCGCATTTCCTCCTCAGGATCGTGGCCAACTGGTTCCTAGCTCGTCGGTATTTGGCCAGTTTCTCTCTAGTGGCAATACTTAAATAATTTTTCCAAGCAGTTTTTTCCCATCCAACGCTTGTTGGCATTCCCCATCAAACCAATTATTTTGTGTACTCCGAGGCTCAATACCTAGTGCGGCCTCTCCGATGGCCGAGCGTATTCTACCCCAACCGTCTTCGAGGTTTGAAGCACCTAACTCCTCGGAAGAAGGCAGTGCCTCATTCAGTACTCGCGCGTAGTTCTAGTTGCCTGATGTTCAGCCGAGGAGGGCGGCTTTAACGTGTCCGGTATACGGTGGACAGCTTTGAGCGCACATGTACTGCTACTAGGTAATGGTCAGAATCAATATCCGTACCCCGACGGGAGCGTACGTTCGTGATGTTCGCGGCCCTCTATGAGAACGTGGTCAATTTGGTTCATTGTACGTTGGTCAGGTGATCTCCAGGTGGTATTATGGATATCCTTGCGCGGGAAAAAAGTGCTTCGGATTACCAGGCCTCGGAAAGCTGCGAAGTTTATACATCGTTGGCCGTTGTCGTTCGTGTCGATGTGCAGGCTATGGGGTCCTACCACCGGTCTATACATTTCTTCTCTACCGACCTGGGCGTTCATATCCTCGATGACGATCTTGATGTCCCGTGACGAGCAGCTGTCATACGTTGCCTCCAGCCTCGCGTAGAACGCTTCTTTCTCATCGTCGGGTCTACCTTCGTGCGGGCAGTGCACGTTTGTTCGCGCAAAAACTTTATCACCCTAATGTATAGCATAATATTGTACATTCTCACGCTCTTAAGCGTAATGCATTCTATCAGACACTCACTCTCCCGTTATCAATAGATCGAACGTAGTCGATCATAGCTATATGTACCGATCAGCATTAGATAGAATAAATTAGTTATTATCAGACTGACCGTGCGCGCAGATCTATATCGCTCTGTATCCGATTAAAGTCGAGGATAAATATATCCACCAGTTTCCTGCATTAAAAGTGTTTTAGTTAAAAGATCAGTTTTTGTGTGCAGTTCTATAGTCCGAAATCCGGCTCAAGGTTGATCCTGTCGAAACATTTTTGGTCCTTCGAACCGGATTTCGGGACCATTTGAAGTTCCTGCGATCGGAACGATCGCTTAGAAAAAAAAAACCAGTGACCTATGGACCTTGAACAATTGAATCGAAGAAAGTGAACAATTAACTTTACGAATTGTGAACAATTGGCATTTAATGTGAAAACAATTGACATTCGTGATTGGGTACAATGCACTATTGTGCACCATTGAACATGTGCTTAGCCTTTGACGGCTTTTAATAAAATCAGTGAACTGCATCTGAAGAGCAGTGAAATAAAGCGACTTTAACAGTGGAATAAATAGTTACCGTTTGTAACCGATAATAACTGGTGGTTACAGAAACTTTCACCGGGCTGTTTGCTGTACATCACTGAGACGCTAATACGAGCGGAGCGTGAAGACGACCATCGCACCGAGATTGCTGTAACCGGGGAAGTAGAATTTGCATGATTTGGTTTGGTTTGTGGTGGCTTGCATGTTACGCTGCCGAAAAATTGCATGTGGTTAATAAAGTGATAATAAAGTTGAGCATATATTCGTCGAGTTTTTTTGCATTCTTTGGGATAGAGCCCTGGCATTTTATGCGAATTGTCCCCGGGTTGGAAGGTCGGTCTTGGAATTGTTGGCTTCTTTATCTAATTGATTGTGATCTGCTTTGTTTCACGAATTGCTGCTGTCAATCATTATCTGTCTATTACTTCGCAAGGTCGCGCGGGACGTCGAGTCGATTGTGGGTATTTTTGTAAAATCAGTGCACAGTGGAATTGATACATTACCGGTGCAAGTGAAGTGTTATCATTATTGCTTCGTTCGCTGATATAATATCCAGTGCGGTGATTCATTAACAAGTGATCATGACCAACGATCTTCGTGAGCTCGAGAAGCAGGAGAGAAATCTCCGGAAGACATTGGAAGCGATGCAGTATTTCATTCAACATTATACTGCTGACCAAGTCGATCAAGATTCGGTCCGTGCGGAGAGATTGGAGCAAGTCTTTCAGGAATTTCATACTGTCCGTCGTAAAATAGAGCTATTAACCGATGAAGTTTTCCCCGATGAACCATGCGACCAAAAGGAATCCCAAGAGCAACGTATGGCTCGTATTTCTGTTTTAAAGGAAGAAAGAGATGATGCAAATGTTAGAATCATCATGAAGGTGGAGATGATCTACTATAATCTTAAAGCTGCACTTTCACGATTGTCGATAAAACCCGTTGATGCCATGCCAGCTGCCCAGCCTGTGTTACAACCTGTCCAAGCTAGTGTTTCGAAAGTGAAGCTGCCTGAAATACGATTACCGAGCTTTAGTGGACAGCTTAAGGAATGGGTCACCTTCCGGGACACTTTCTGTAGCCTGATACATAAAAACCAACAATTATCAGCTATGGATAAGTTCACGTATCTGAAATCGTCGCTGAATGGAGAGGCTCTGCAGGAAATCAATTCTGTTGAGATGACAGAAGCGAACTATGATGTGGCCTGGATTACACTGGAGCAGAAATATGAGAACAAGAAATTAATAGTGAAGGCTCATTTGGATTCGCTATTTTCAGTAGAAGCGATGAAGAAGGAGAGTTACGAGTCACTAAGTAAACTAATCAGTGATTTCGAGAAAAATCTATTGATGCTGGATAAGATTGGAGAAACTACAGCGAATTGGAGTACCATAGAGATGGTCGGGTAGCGGAAAATTTACCCGAAACCCGCACCCGTACCCGTACCCGCCGGGTACGGGTCGGGTTCGGGTATTGAAAAAAAATAATTTGCGGGTTCGGGTCGGGTACGGGTTTGGTTTTGAAACCGGGTACGGGTCGGGTCGGGTCTATTGACCTCGTTTAACACTAAAGATTGTCGGGTATCCGGACCCGTACCCGTGCCCGACGGGTTGCGGTCGGGTTCGGGTATCAAAAAAAATAAACTTGCGGGTTCGGGTCGGGCACGGGTTTTTATTTTTTTTTCCTAATCGGGTACGGGTCGGGTTCGGGTATTCAAATTTTCATACCCGACCATCTCTAGAGTACCATACTTGTACACATGGTCTGCTCACGATTAGATCCGACCACTCTCAGACATTGGGAATCCAACCATAACTCAAAGACGGTTCCCACGTATACGAATTTGATTAAATTTTTACGCGAACACTGTTCGGTACTGCAGTCAGTCACGACGAATAAACCAACTACAGTTCAAGAAAAGTGTCCAAGGTTTGGTGTGAGTAATGCTGCAGTTGAATCAGGGACTAAGTGCATATTTTGTGGAGGAGCATTTCATTCTGCATTCCGTTGTTTCAAGTTCCTGAAGATGAAGGTTTCTGAACGGTTTGATGTGGTGCGGCGGAATAAATTATGCCTCAATTGTCTGACTGCAGGCCACCAAGCGAAATCGTGTCAAAAGGGCTGCTGTCACCATTGTCAGCAGAAACAACGTTAATGATGCTATAATTGAAGAAACGGCCCTTTATCCTCAATACACACATTCTCTCGTTGATCGCCTTCCAATCAATCACGCGATCCTGCATTCCGCCCCGCACTACAAAGCCCGTCCCCAGTTCGTTGGTAGCGCCACCGCTCTGGTAAAACTGGGCCTTTCCGCCATGGATCTTCCATACCTTCTCTCCTTTGCGACAGATTTCCTGCAGAGCTACGATGCCGAGTTTGCGGGGTTCAAGCTGTTCAATCAGCACCCGCTCGCAACCTGTGAAATTTAGCGATCTGCAGTTCCAAGTACCAAGTCGCCATTCGTCGTCCTTGTTCCGTCGCCTAGGTCGATGCCGAATATTCCGCTCCGAATTTGCTTGAATTTTGTTAGTTGTAATTTAATTTAGGATTGTAGCCGTACTGGGGCAACACTACCGAGTCTCGCGATGGGGCTGCCATCTTATAGTGCCGAGACTCACTATACCTCCTTCCCGGTTTTAGTATACGACCTTAGTTTCCACCGGGGTTGGTTACCCGATCTTTGCTAAGGTTGCTCGTATTCCGGCTGGTACCACGAGGAGGTCGGGATCGGAGTTGCTGGATAAGAGGCTAACGACCACTATGGGGTCTATATTCCGCATTATCCAGCCGTTTACCAACTTATGGTTGGCTCCCAGTCGAATCCCAGCTCCCAAATCTTAAAAATAGTCCAGTGAAGAGCCGTTGTCAGCGTTTCTCGGCCATGTTTATAAAACACTGCCGGTAAGCGGTCCTTACCTACAAATTTGCTTATTTGAGACGGTACTGTCCAATGAATCAAAATTGAGTCAAAGTGATCGAACCATCCCGAGCTACAGGATCACCACAACCAACAAAATGATCGGATATATGCAGCACATCTTTCCGATATTTATTCTTCGGGACAAACTGGCCGTTCAAAGGTTCCAGAATGTCTTCAATGTGATGGTATGGGGATGTTTCTCCAAAAATTGGAAGGTTCCATTGCTGTTCATTGAACCTGGTGTTTAAATAAAAACTAAATATATCGTCCGTCGTCAAAGAACACTACAAGAATGTTTCCAACAGGATTCTTCACCGTCTCACCAACTGAAAGTTACACAGGCTTGACGTGAGGACAATCTTTCGGATTTTATTTCTTCGAAAGAGTGGCTTCTGCCTCTTCTTCTGAATTGAATCCTCTCGACTTCTATGGATGGGGTTACATGCTAGACAAACTTGGGAGCACAAAAGGTTTTGACTGTGGGTACTTTCAAGCAACGTTTGGCGAAGATTTGGGATGAAATGCCTTAAGATATCGTGTGTGTTAGCTGTAACGCTTTTCCACAACGATTGCGATTAGTAATCAAAACTTCTTCAGCCGCTCCTTATCTGGAGCTTCCTAGAATAAGGAGCATCGCCCGTTCACTAATATCCACCCTACCTTTAATTAAAAAAAATTATTCGTTCGCGGAATCTTTCTCTTTAAACGCTAATGCAAGACGGTTTGTTTAGAATGCACAACTTTTATTAAGTAAGATTAGCGCAAAACCTTACTGAAAGTTATCTTATACTTTGAATAATTTATAGCTAGACTTTTAATGATTTACAAAATAGATTAGGTAATATAATTATAACGTCTTCCAAATGTCTCTGGAGAATAGCGCCACCCTTCGGTTCAGATCTCGACATATATTAATGTGTTAGTATCGGGCGGGCGCAATAGCATTATTATATCCTATTTATCACGCAAGCAGAAGTTTTAACCCCTCTCTAGATATCCCCCAATAGAGCGCCAAAACAGTTTATACAATGAATGAGTAATCATATCAAAAAATCATCATTATTAAAACCAATTGTTTACCTAGGAAGCGTGATACAACTATCCTGCTCTCGTTCTAATACAAAGTGTATCGTGGAGAAAATATCTAATTGACATAACCAAATATATACAACTTACTGTACTAGTAAAAGGACTTGCTTGTATCTTCAGTAAATGGCTTGCATAGAGTTTCTGTTTGTTTTTTTTTTTTTCTTCAGTTTTCAGTGCTGTTGCGTGTAAAATCCTATAAAAAGCGCCCCCTGCGTTCAGTATTTTCTAATGTTACCCTATTATTATACGAATTATACAAAAACTGCATCAATTGATTTATGATGATAAAACTGCGTACCATATCAAAAACTGTCTTCGAAATTTTAGGCCATCCAACTTGGCCGCGACACGATGTCACATAATTTAATTATTTTTCATCACAATTGCGGTCGTTTGCTTCCACAAGTATAATTAAAGTAGTCTTCTATAACAATATTATCGTTCTGGATTATTTTTGTCAGTTCCCACTGCTGCTGTTCGGCATCGGAGGTAGATTCGGCGGAACATACTCGATAAAGTTGGCTGGAAATTGTCCTCGCTGACCGTACAGTTCACCGTACAACCACTCGACGTTGATTCGGTACATCACGGTCACATACTCGTTCTCCTGCAAAGGAAAAATCAAAAATATTCTAACTATCCCTAACGGCTCTTGATTGGCTTGTGGCTGATGAACGAACACCCTTACCGCAATCGTCAGATCCTCCGGTGCTTCGGCGTTGAACGTGTACAATACACGAACTTGTGGATGGTTAAAGCTATCGGTTGTTCCACTAGAACTAATATCACCGCAATGGCCGCTAGCACTGGGACTGGCGGCGGCTAGTCGCTCCCCGGGCAACGGTACCCTCACCTCCAAGTAGTTGGCCGGAAACATCCCCTCACAGCCGCGCCGGTTTCGTCCGAGCAGCCACTCCTCGTCCAGTCGCTTCAGCAGGTAGATCTTTTCGTTTGTCTGAGGAAAAATGGTTCGAAAGAAGTTTGTATTGTAATTTCCACTGCTTACTGTTGGATAATTTCACTTTCATCGACTCAAAGCTAAATGTATTCGTTGCTGTGGTTACGACCTCTCTACTTCGATAAACAACTTGCAGTTGCAATGAGGTATTAGCGTTTACTGAGAACAAATATTGCTGTAGCAGTTGAAAACCGTATTGATTGACCACAGACGTACGAAATTTGGCATTATTCTTCAAGTTCAAGTGTTCTGCTGTATAGGGTACGCCAAAGAACCAGGAACTATTCAAGAAGTTCGGAGGCCAAATTTCGGATAAAGGGAACTCTGTGCAGTAGGCATATTCTTTCAAGTACAGTGGCGATAGAGAGGCAGAACATGGGGTCGTTTTCGTAGTGTGTCTGAAAGCAAAAGCAACGAGTTGTCCGGTGGAGGCCCGCAGCTGACCGTAAATGTGTGAGAGAATTGAGAGCAAATTAAGGACAAAATGATAAAATCAATGATCATTTTTACATCACTGCTAGGACGAGTTCTGGCAAAGGGTGAACATGTGCATTCCATAACCTCTGTTCATTAACTCCTATTACTACCTCCACGTGCCGGCTGCGGTAGGCAACTTCGGTTGTCGTATGCTAACAGAAAAGGGGGCACAGTGGCTCCCGCCCACACTAAGATGGCAGCCCCATCAGCGGGATAAGGACCTTAGATTAACAGTACCGGAACACAAAAAAGTTGCCGAAAATGAAAGAAGAAATCTCTCTGAATTATTGGCAACGACCTTTAGCATGAAAACACGGACACGAATCGGAACATGGAATATACTGACCCTTGCCCAGCAGGGCAAACTGATGGCTCAACTTGCAAGGGAAGCTAGCCGCCTGAAGCTTGAAATCTTGGGGCTGAGCGAGGTCTGCTGGCCGGATACTGACGAACACAGGACATCATCCGGGCAAGTCTTGCTCTACTCTGACATACGAGATGAAAATGCTACTCGAGAAAGAGGAGTTGGATTCCTACTGAGCCCAGGGGCACATGCGGCCCTGATGAAGTGGGAACCGATAAATGAGCGAATAATCGCTGCCAGATTCAGAACACGGGTTAGAAACCTATGCACCAACAGATGCTGCCGACCTGCAGGAGAAAGAGTTTTTACAGCCAGCTGAACAGCGTGGTTGAGAAAATCCCGAAGGGGGACATCCCAATCCACATGGGCGACTTCAACGCGAAGATCAATGCGGACTTTGAACGCGTCATGGGACGCCATGGCCTAGGAGAGATGAGCGAAAACGGGGAGCTGTTTACAGAATTCTGTGGTAATAACAACATGATCATTGGTGGATCGCTCTTCCCCCATAGACCAGTGCATAAAGTCAAGTGGGTTTCCCGCGACGGCGGAACAGAAAACCAAATCGACCACATCTGCATCAGCCGGAAATGGCGAAGGAGCCTTCTTGATATACGCAACAAACGCAGCGCTGATATTGCATCCGATAATCATCTTGTTATCCCTGAGATACGACTGCGCGTCGCACGTGTCCAACGACGGGAGGAGTAAGTTGGGTGCCGCAACGACATCCGCAGATTGGAAAATCCTGAGGTGAAAAGGGCCTTTGTCGAACAACTTGAATCTTGAGCCTCGGAGCTGCCACCTGGTGAAACCGTCGAAGAGCAATGGACCGGCATCAAGAACGCCTTCATCACGACCAGTGATAAAACCCTCGGCAAAGCGCGCAGCTGGCGGAGGGAATGGATTTCGGATGAAACTTGCAGGAAGATCAATGAGCGGAGAGAGGCGAAAGCCGGCATTGAGCAAGCGCGGACCAAATCGGCTGCCCGTCAACGATACGCCGAACTGGAGAGGGATGTTAAACGTGCTTGTAGGCGGGACAAGAGAGTCTGGACTAACTCCCTAGCCGAACAAGGAGAAACCGCCGCCGCCAATGGGGATATCCGTTTCCGTTTGTTGTACGATATTTCTCGCCGCCTTAGTGGTGCCAGGATGAATACAAAGATGCCGCTAAAGGACTGAGCTGGTCAGCTACTGACTGACCGTACAGAACAGCTTAAGCGGTGGACTGAACATTTTGAACAACTCTTCCGAGTTTCAAATGTCAGAGATCAACAAAACCAGCAGCGTATGACGCCTACAGTACGTCGAATTAATCGCGTCAACTTGGAGGCGCCATCGCTGGATGAAATTGTAACAGCCATCAAGAGTATAAAATTCAAGGATAGATTGTATTTCAGCCGAAATGCTCAAAGCTGACCAATCGTTGTCAGCCCAGATGATGCATCAGCTTTTCAGCAATATATGGGAAACCGCAACTTTTCCGGTGGACTGGATGCAGGGCATATTGGTCAAAGTCCTTAAGAGAGGAGACCTAACTGGATGCGGTAACTGGCGTGGCATCACGTTGCTCTGTATTACTCTCAAAGTACTCTGTAAGGTAATCCTCAACCGGATCCAGGAAAAGATCGACACTACTCTCCGGCGGCAGCAAGCTGGATTCCATATCACAACGCTCCGCATTATATTGGAGCAGATCAAAGAATTCCAGGACTCTCTTCTGCTGGTGTTCGTTGACTTCGAAAAGGCGTTCGACCGACTCAACCACGAAAACATCTGGGGCGCACTTAGGCGTAGAGGAGTTCCAGATAAGCTAGTCCATCTCATCGAGGCTCAGTACGAGGCGTTCTCGTGCAAGGTTTTGCCCGACGGCGTCTTGTCCGACCCCGTAAAGGTTACTGCAGGCGTGAGACAGGGCTGTATTTTATCACCGCTTCTGTTTCTCATCGTTATGGATGAGATATTAGTTGGAGCAATTGACAGTAGTTCAAATCGAGGATTGCCTTGGAATCCTCTAACGATGGAGCAGCTAAATGACCTCGACCTAGCCGACGACATTGTCTTGCTCGCACAACGCCGAAACGATATGCAGAGCAAGTTAGATGGCCTCTCCGAGAGCTCCCAGGCAGCAGGTCTCACAGTCAGTGTAGCGAAAACTAAGTCCGTGGTAGTGAACACTGACAATTCCACCAACTTCACAGTAGCGGGAGTTGAGCAGGTAGACGCCTTTCAAACGCCCGATGGTGGTACCAAGACTGATATAGCCACACGGATCAGGAAGGCCAGGGGTGCCTGTGCAGGTCTGCGAAACATTTGGCGCTCAAACCAGATCACTCTACGTACGAAAACCCGAATCTTTAATTCAAACGTTAAATCCGTACTGCTGTATGCCTGCGAAACGTGGTGCGTCTCAGTGGAAACAACGCAAAAACTGCAGGTATTCAATTACCGGTGCCTACGATACATCATTCGTGCCTGGTGGCCTGATAACTGGATATCCAATGAGGAACTCCATCGTCGGTGTCATCAACGGCCGATAGCGACAGAAATTCGTGAGCGTAGGTGGAAGTGGATCGGACACACCTTGAGGAAAGGAGCGAATGAGGTTTGCAGAGAAGCACTCGACTGGAATCCACAAGGACAGCGTAGAAGAGGCAGACCCAGAGGCTCATGGCGACGGAGCTTAGCCAACGACATCCGGGCTGTAGACGAGAACCTGTCCTGGCGACAGGTAAAAGCCATGGCGGGTAACCGTCAGCGGTGGAGATCTGTGATCCCTTTGTTCTGCCGGACAGCAACTTTCAGATGCTGTTGAGTGGAGAGGTAAACACGAAGGTTCGACAGGAAGAGGATAAAAATTGTGAGTGATGATCAAGCCTTTGACACAGGAGGAGGTTAAGAAGCAATCCACCGGATCATGGTCAGGATATGGGAAAAAGAACAAATGCCGGAGGAGTGCTTGGTTGATCGCTCATTTGCCCTATTTTGAAAAAATGACATCGACTCGAACGCAAAAACTATCGAGGCATTACATTGCTCAATTTCGGCTATAAGGTGCTTTCCCGTATCCGTATTCTGTAGACTGAGACCGTTAGCGAAGTCCTTCGTCGGCCAGTACCAAGATGGTTTGCGTGAGGATCGCTCCACGATGGATCAGATGTTTACCCTGCGTCAGTTCCTAGACATGCTCCGGGAGTACCTACAACTTGCAAACTCATCATCTGTTTGGTGTGGATTTTAAGACGGCGTACGATTCAGTCAAACGAAAAGAGCTGTGGCAAGTTCTGGTAGAACACGGGTTTTCCAACAAAACTAATTACGCTGATTCGTGCGACGAGGGAAGAGTTTAAAATCATGCGTCAGAATTGCCGTCGAAATTTCAGACGCTTTTGTGACGTTGGATGGACATTGCCTTCAAAGATGCAATACGAAGAGCAATGGGACTATCATCACGAAATCTCACATGCTTCTTGGTTTTGCGGATGACGTCGACATCATCGGAACTAACCGTAAAGCAGTGGAAGAGGCCTGTGGGTGTTTTAAACGTGTACGCTCGTGATATATGTGACAACGGTGTAAGCTTCGAAGTAAAACGACGAATTGCAGCCGTAAATCGGGGTTTCTATGAATTACGTAGTCAGCTGAAGTCCCGTAGTTTGCAAATTAATACAAAATTACGAGCCTTTAGACGCTAGCAAATCAGTAGTACAGCGCGAGAAGTGTTGGGTACTACTGCTGCAGCCACTTCCAGAGTGGCAATAAGTGACTGATAAGAAGAATCGAGCCAGAAGTCACATATTGGCTGCAACTGTGACACGCCAGAGCAGAGAGACATATCGAGATGCTAGAACTGCCGAAAAGAGACTTTAAAAGATCGTAAGAAACGCCAGCACTGGGATCACGATCAATGGAATCAGGAACCGGACCATTTTTTTTTTTGTATGCCAGAAGGGCATTGGGTTAAAAGGCCACTGCGACAGTCTTAATGATCGTCTTTTGTGGCAGGCCCCGATTGCTGTACACAGTTTACGGATCGCTCATACCCATTGATGGAGTTGAGCGGAATAGTTGTAATCCTGTGCCCCAATTCGGTACTACATGGTTTATAAAGCCAATGACCGTTTTGGGATTTAGGCTCCATACCTGATATGGAGTAAGAAGGAAACTTCCTAAGAAGTTGTGCCTTGATAATGCAAGAGCTCCGCAATAGCAGAGCAGATGCGCTGAACTTTCAGGTTCAGAGTTACAAAAGCGGCAGGTGTCAGATGATACCTTGCCGATATTCTTTAAATGATAAAGAGCGGGGCTGTGTCCTGTTAGGAGTCCCGTGATCGTGCGTAGTTCACTACGAGTTAAATGGAGTAGTTTTTTAGCTACTGCAGGGTTTGGGTAGATAAACTGTTTAGCTTGTCTACAACCCTGTGTTTGATTCCAACGGGATGCTATTTCTAGCTTTTCCCATGTCATCAGTTCGCCTTTCACGGCGGATGTGGAGGTGCCCAGAAACGGTTCAGGACCAATAAATTGCTGAGCTGGTCCTTGTCTTGCTAGGTTGTCAGCAAATTCATTGCCCTCGATTCCGCAGTGACCGGGCACCCAAAGTAATAAAACTTTGTTTTGGCGGGAGAGTTCCCTCAATGCTGTGCTGCACTCCCAAACTAATTTGGACACGCATTTGGCGGACTTGAGAGCCAGTAGTGCTGCTTGGCTGTCCGTGAAGATACCGATTTTCGCATGCCTGTACTTTCGTTTCAAGCATATTGTCGCACAGATGTATATGGCATATACTTCTGCTTGAAAAACGGTGGGCCACTTTCCTAATGAGATAGTTTCCCTGATGCCGGGTCCGTAGACTCCGGAGCCTGTGCAGGCCCCCATTTTTGAACCATCTGTAAAAAAACAGATAGTTCCAGATGGAAGATCTGGCCCTCCATTATTCCACATTGAGCGATCTGTTTCAATCACCTCATATGGAACGTCCATATTGGGCCTGGCTTCCATGCAGTCAGAGACTGAAGTTACTAAGGGTGTCAGATTGAATTCCCGAAGTATGCGAAGATGACCGATTTGGTCACCTTCGAGTATGGTTTTACTCCTTTGCAACCGTAGTGCGCCGAGCTCTGCTTCCTTCTTCACATGAAGATGCAAAGGCAGTAAGCATAGCATTGCCTCCATGGCTGCAGTAGGTGTTGTACGCATGGCACTGGTAACTGTAAGACAGGCCAGGCGCTGAACTTTGTTTAGTTTGGCTTGGGCTGTCACCTCATTCACCTTTGGCCACCATACGAGTGCAGCATAGGTTATCCTAGGCCGTGCAATAGTAGTATATGACCAGAAGGCTAGTTGAGGTTTCAATCCCCAGGTTTTGCCAAATAGTGACCTGCATGCCCAGATAGCCGAAGTTGCTTTCTTAACAGCATAATCTACCGACCATACCAACTCGTGTTATGTGCGCAACGACAAGGAGGGTAAGTTACCCTGGGTAACCTGATTACCTAAAGATCAGAGATGGCCAGGCGTTCGAAACAATATTTCGATATACTGTTGAATGGTGTGTAGGAGATATAGTAGGCATAGCGTAGAGGATTAGTATATATAAGAGTGACATTAACTGTAAAATAGATCATTAATATTCTAACAGTTCACGAATAAACATTGTCTTAAATAAATGGCTGCAAATTTTGCTGCGTCGCTGATCGTAAATAGGCCACTCGAATGGGTATGGAGGATAATCCCACTTTTGATAATTGTAGAGGATACTTCGGGAAATTCTTTATAAAACGTTTATTCGTCCGCTTTTCGGAGGTTAATGAATCATTTTTAAATAAACGTCGCCTTTATATAAACTTCTGTTGTGCGCTACGCCTACTGTTTCTCCTACAGGTGAATAAGATGTGGTTAAAAGAAATAGGAACAAGCACTGGATGCACCAGCGAGGCGAGGTTAAAAAAGCAGCTAGAGAGCTGAAAAACGGCGACGCAGCTGCAAAGGATGGCATCCCCGCCGAACTTTTAAAAATCGGGAGCGAACGGCTGTATTATGCAATCCATCAGGTTATGGACTGAGGAGGAATTACCTACGGACTGGTTGGAAGGTCTCATAACTATGGCCTATTTACAAAGAGGGACACCAACTCGAATGCAGCAATTATCGAGACATTACTCTACTCAATTCTGCATACAAAATTCTCTCCCGCATCCTGTTTCTCAGACTGAGGCCGTTGCAGGAAATATTTGTTGGCGAATAGCAGTGCGGTTTTCGAGGGGGACGCTGCACGACGGCTCCAAATGCTCACTTTGCGACAGATGCTCGATAAATTGCGGGAATTTAACTTGCAGACTTACCATTTGCTTATAGACTTCAGTTCCAACCTAACTTATTTTAGGCTGATACGTGCTACCCTTGATGGTTCAAAACCATGTGTCAGGATAGCGGGTGAGATATCGGACTCGACGTTGTGACGTTAGATGGTTTGAAGCAAGGTGACGGACTATCGAATTTGCTGTTCAACATTGCATTGGAAGGTGCTATTCGAAAGGCAGGCGTGCAGAGAAGCGGTATCATCAATCCGAAAGGTTCACGGAGGACATCGATATCATCGGTGTTAACCGTAGACCTGTGGAAGAAGCGTACACGCATCTTAAGGAGGAAGCTGCGAGGATAGGACTTATCATAAATTCTACCAAAACGTACCAAAAAGTATATGGTGGCTGGTTCGGGTGATGGAACTGCGGTGGGTTTGAGGTGATCGACGAATTTACCATTTGTTGAAACAACAATGTGAGCTGTGAAGCAAAAAGGCGGACAGCGGCTACCAACAGGGCCTTCTATGAATTACGTAGCCACCTGAGGTCCCGTAGCCTGTAACTTCGTACGCTCGTGCTCTATAAGACGCTAATGCTCCCGGTGGTACTCTAGGCCATGCAGCGTGCACGTTAAAAGAGGGCGACCGACGAGCTTTTGGTGTTTCTGAGCGTAAGATCCTGCGATCAATTCTTGGCGGCATATTAGACGAAGGAGTGTAGCGCAGGCGCATGAATCATACCAAGTATACAAAGATGCGAATATTGTGAAGCGACTAAAACACGACAGGCTATAATGGGCTGATCACGTAGCAAGAATGCCGGATGAGAGACCAGCGAAAACAATATTTAGCACCCGACAGAGGCCGACGATTTCGAGGCAGACCCCTTATCCGTTGGATGAGCACTGTTGATGCGGATGCTAGAGCAGCGGGTGTTAGGGGCGACTGGAGAGCGGTTGCCCAAGACCGAGAAATGTGGAGACGGCTCCTGAATTCGGCATGGATTCGATAAGTGGATTGTCGCCGAAAACGTAAAGTAACAAGTAATTTATGTCCAACGTTCAATGTTTCACCGTTTGATTTCCTTTTTGAATGTTGCAGTGTTCCAGTGTTCTGCTTTCTCTTTTTGGCGAAAGCGTTGCATATTTTAGGCGAAAACATAAATTTACACAATGAACAAAGACGAGCAAATAAACTTGAAAAGAATCAATCCCGGTATAGCGGAAGACTTAGGCGGGTTCCAATCACAATCCCGAAGAAATCACGAATGGAGCTGAAATCTGAACTGAAATGAATGTAAATCGAGATAAAAAACCTGAAAGCCGCTCTAAAAATTGTGATTAAAAACTTGAAAGAAAACTTATTATGCGGATAATTTGTGAAATTCCTGACTTTTTCATGGCTGTTAGTGATTCCCAGCGGCAAAAAGGGAACCGGTTTCCTAACCACAACGTGATGAGTGATGAAAAATTGACTTATTACAGCAACCCAAAGAATATGCTGAATTAACTAGGTCGACGTTATTTACTATGAGCTGTTGAAACCGAACGAAACCACCATTAGTGAGCGGTATCGATATTAATTAATGCGATCAAGCCGAGCACGAGAATGTGATTCTACAGCATGACAACGCTCGGTTTCACGTTGCCAAACCTGTTAAATTTAAAACCTACTTGGAAGCACTAATGGAAAGTTCTACCCCCTGGTATTGCGCCGTCCGATTACCACTTGTTCTGTTCGATGATACATGATCTGGCTGAGCGAAATGCTTATATTGAGCAATAAAAAGTGGCTTGATTCGTGAACGCCCTCTAAAGGGGAAGACTTTTACGGTAACGGTATAGAGACGAGCTCTACCAGAAACACAGGAAAAAGTTTCAAAATAAGGTTGTTAAAAAAACAATAAGAACTATGACCACATCACATATTTTGATTTGATTCGTTTATCTTATAAATAAGACAATAAGACACTCTTTAGACAAATTATTTTACTAGTCCTTTCTTTTGTAAAAGTTGTGCAGATTTGCCCTGCTAATTGAATTGCATAGCATTTATATTATTGGCAAACAGAAATATCTCTGCGTAAAATTTAGAAGCCTTGCAGACTGCAACCGATAGCCAGTGCAACTGGAGAGAAATGTTAAAAGTAATCGAGTGAAACTTACGACATAACAAAAATTTCTAAAATAAAGAACTACTAACAGAGTGGTTTGTGTTGTTCAAACAACACATTCCGCCAGCAACACATTACGAGCTGTTTACTGCTTTGGCCGAGCGAAAACACGTTTCCTTCTCTTGTATGGGAAAAATAAACCTCAGCGAAATCATTTTTGGCAAAGGTTCAAAGCCAACCGCGCGCGCGGCACCACGTTACTCCGCTGTACAGTGAAGAAATGGGCAGAAAGTCTCGCGAAATTTTCCACGCCCCCGCGATCACGAATCGAAACTCTTCTGCCGGTATTTTCCTCTTTTCTTCATAGTAGGTAGGTACATGATGATAGAAACTGCGCAATATTTGTCGCTTTCTTCGTGTCCTCATCAGTTCAAATAAAAGAGGGTCAACAAAATCTCACTTTTACGATACGAATGATAAATCAGTAGTCAGAAAGCAAAAAAAAAACAATAACAGAGCTGCTTGATCGGAGATCAAGGTCGCACACACCAGCAGATCGCAAATTTACGCATGACACTTACCCTGAAGCTCAGATCCTCGTCCGTTTCGCCGTTGAAATCGTACATCGCAATACCGTAGGGTTCCTCGGTTCTCGCGGCCGGTTCCACACAAGCTGGTGGCGGTGGCGGTGGAATGTTCGGCATCGGAGGTGACGGTAGGGAATCCAATGATTCCTCACCGTCGTCAAAACCAGCGCCAGTTGCTGCTTGATGGAAAGTGGATGGTAACGGAGCGGGTGGCTTCGAGGCCCACACCGGGTGCACCGGCGCGAGCAAGGGTTTCGGTTTTAATGCTGGGCTGGACTTTTGACTGGCACTGCCACCGGTCTTAATGATAGTTGGCATCGCGACGGTTTGTACTTTCGGTACAACGGTTTTGCCGTTGCAAAGCGGATCGACGAACTCGGACTCGTACAGTTTGCTGTTGACGGCAGGTGCCCGTATCGTTGCAGAACTCAGAGGTGCGTAGATGTTATGGCTGCTGCTCGACTTGGGTGCTACCGCCGACGGTGGAGGTAATCCGAATGGGTCAGAAAGATCCCACAAATCCTTCGTCGCAGCCGGAGTTGTCCTGTTTGACCGTTGATTATCGGTTTGACTGACGAAATCATCCTCGAAGCCGCTCTCAGTTTGCGACATGCTTCCATTGTTCGGGGACGAATAGTTCGAATCGGAACTGAAGCTATCGACGCTGATACAATCGCTGCACGATTTCTGGGTGAAGGTAGGGGAACTGGGAGGTGAATCAAAGCTGATAAGCTGAAGGTCAGTTGCCCCATTCGAGGAACTGACGCCACTGCTAGGCGTTGACGCTGTCGATCCGTAGTTGTGATGCCCGTGATGACCTAACGGTGGCGGTTGCTTCGGCGGAGGCGGTAATTTCACCGGAATTTGTCCTTTCTGTGCTATCGGCGGCTTTGGTCCCGCAGTATGATTTCGCTTTTGACCGAATAGATTGGACAAAATGTTAATGGATTGTGGCTGACCGGGCTTCTTCAGTGCTGGGACAACTTTCGGTGGTGGTGGCCTTGGCGGCGGTGCCTTTTTGGGCTTGTGATTCATGTGAGCATTATTCACGAGAAAGGGTGCTTGTCTGGTGGTGCTCATTCCGCCACTACCGGCGGATTGCTGCGCACTGAACGGCGTATCATCCCAATTGGTGGCCGGACTGTAACGGTTGGTACTGTTGGACACTGCCTGGGGCGGCGGAGGCGCAGGTCTCGACGGAATTGTCATGTTTCTAAGAAAAAATAAAAATAATCAAACATTAATATGACGAATCTCAAAAGAATAAAACACATCTGGTGGGAACGGTGAGGAGGCGGTAGAGAAAGCGCAGATTAAACCAAGCTGCGAAAAAACAGTGGCTTAATGCAATCACAGCGCGTTGAAACCGTTGTGCTGGCTGACTCACACGGGTAGTGTCATAATTTTACGCACTCGCGTAAACTGGCGAGCAGGTTTACGCCGCAAAAAAAGAAAAGCAAAACAAAGAGCTAGTGTTTTAGGTTTCTCTAAACTTGTCTTCATACCATATTTTAGAGGCATTCAAACTTGAACCAAGACCGAGCAGTACCGATTTTACATAATTTGTTAATTGAAAAGTACCTACAGCATGTTTTTTACAGGCGGGTGCTTGTGAGGTTCAATAAAACATTCGTGGGGGCGTTCCGCTGGTATGGTATTCATACAATTCATACAACACACGGACTCTTGATATATTGAAAACAATTTTCCCTACCTATTAATGACGACGGATATCATTTTGTTTGAAAAATATCAAAAGCTTTAAAACTATTCGACTCGTCACACAGACACAATTTCCTCTGCAACTGGCCGCGGAGAAGCAAGAACTAAAGATCTCAGTCGTCTATTTTCCAGTTTACATGTTTTATCAGAACACTGGCTTCCTTGATAACAGCATAGACTGGCGTCACGAACGCCTCTCTTTGCTTCGCGATAACAGTGTAGGACGCGTGATACAAACTTGGCTCGTATTTCCGTATTATTCTCGAATTTTAGTTCAAATACGTACATTTTAATTCTTTTCTTTGGCCTCTCCTGATGGTGTGGATACCGCCCATAGGACAGAGCCGACAGAATGTCGCACATTGTTCAATTATTGATCACAGTTTTTTTGCGCACTGGCTCAATTCAACTGACGTTGGAAAGCGTTCCAATCCGATAACTGCTAATCAATTTGATGGAGTATCACAGGTTCACTTGTACTCAGTGGAAACCTCGCACGGTAATATGCTAATTAATGACACTAGAGATCACAACACACGGTGACAATGGCGGCCAGTCACAGTTTGTTGACTCTGCACGAATAGATCGTCTCCCTGGCTCTTGATGCTCTCCCTTCACTATTGACTGTGATATTTCCCGGTGGTAAATCGATGGTTTTATATAGATTTTCCGCTCGCTACTTGGGAGCAGCGTCGGCATCGTCGGCAGTGATGACGACGTCGTTAGATGCCGTGCGTTTTATAAATATCGAGATCGTGGTACTTTTTAGTGAGTGTGTTATAAGTAACACTGTGGGGAGCCGAGCCGAGATGTTGTTGTTTACACGTGAAAAGTGAGCCAAGGTAGCAAAAAATTTGACACGATGATGCGGGAGTCGAACACATTATTGTCCAGGTTGAATATAAACGCTGGTATTAGTCCTAGTCCCAGTTTTTTATTGATTGAATGAATCTTAAATTTTTATTTATTCATCTTCCAAGACCGATACAGAATAAAAGTTTGCTAGAATGTTTTTGGATAAAACAATCCAAAAGTGCACACATTTTGCATACCGATTTTCTAACCGCGACGACGGAACTGTTTAAACACTGTTTAGGCACTGCACCCTGCACGTCCCGTTGTCCGTTCGGGTTAGATTGTTAGCTGCTTTTGGTTAAATACTTCATCTGGTCATCGATTAATGATATTTTCCTTTGAGCAGCTGCGAGTAGTTGGAATGTTTTGGCCTCAACCTCTTTAGCTTCTTATTTCACCTAGCAGCTAGCACTTCTTTTGAGCTTGGATGTCTATTTCGGTTCGGTCTTTTACTTTTGGTAGCTTCGATGTATCGATAATGTGAGATTCTAGCGTATTGCAGTAAACTTTTAGTAATTTCTACTTTTGCAGTGCCCTTAGCATCTAAGATTGCATTATGTACGATACATTAAGCACCAAGGTCTTAGTCTGTCTAATCACTATACACTATTTATTTATAAAGAATACCCACTACAGCGCACCGTTCACATGGAAAATATTAGAAACCTCTTAACAAAGTCTATAAGATTTGAGTTATATTTTCATGCGAAATTTAGCGGTTGCAACGTCAGGATAATTTGAAAGCTCCTCCTCTGTAGTTACAGTTTGACGTTGAGGCCATCCTGCCTCCTGTTCGTGCAGAAATGCGGGGCCTCTTATCCAGACGCTATCTGGACGAAAATCGGGACCCTTTTTCCACTGCGTGGCCTCGTCCGCAAGGTTCAATTTAGTCGGCACCCATCTCCACTCGGTTTGATGACTCAGACTAAGAATTTCTCCAATTCGGAAGGCGACGAATTTGTTATAACGATGATGTTCCGACTGAATCCAAGCGGTGCTTGAATCGCTCCAGAAATATCGCTGGTGAATTTGCAGGGTATGGTTGCTGGCAATAGATTCTGCAAGGCGAAAACCAATAACCGAGTCTTTCGTTTCGAGCCTAGGAACAGTTAAGGGTTTTACGGGAGCAACTTTAGATTTCGCAGCAACCAGCGACACTTCGAATCCCGAAGGGGTTTCTAGACGGAAATAGGCTATGCAGCAGTATGCCACCTCGCTGGCGTCAACAAATACATGGAGCTGCAGTTGATAGTCGATCGAAAAATGATTGAAGTAGCATCGAGGTATGCGAAAACTACCCAACTGTGGAAAGAGGTCCGTCCACTGCCGCCATCGAACCGTTGGATCGTCGTTAATACCGTCATCCCAGTCGGTTCCTGAAACCCAAATTTGCTAGATGAGAACTTTTCCGTGAATGGTGAAGAACGAAAGGAATCCAAGAGGGTCGAATAGGCTCATAACAACCTTCAGGACTTCTCGCTTGGTGGGTACATGTTCACTCCGGAGGATCAGAAGTAGATCGTAGCGCATTGCACAGGCGTAGGCGAATTCATCGTCTCTCGGAATCCACTTCATCCCGAGAACTGATTCGGAAGATTCGCCTCTTTCAGTATTTGGACTCCTTGACGAAGGATTCCCCGATTCCTTGTAAAACTTCTGTATAGTTGGAAAGGAAGTTTCTTATTTCGAAACCTCCGTACGAATGAATGCTTTTAACCTGATTTACGACTGTTATCGCTTCGTCAGTGGTTTGAAAACTATCCAAGTAGTCGTCTACATAATGGTTTTCCTTGACGGCTGCTGCAGCGCGAGGGAACCGGTCCGCAAACTCCGAACCATTCAGGTTCTTTACGTACTGGGCGGACGCTGGCGAACAAGTAGAACCAAACGTTGCGACGTCCATTATCTAGACCTGTGGCTTTTCGGAGGGACTTGAGCGATACAAAAAACGTTGGGACTGGCGATCTTGTTCCCGGATTTTGATTTGGTGGAACATTTCCCGTATATCTCCACACACGGCGATAGGAAACTGACGAAAACGGCTCAATACGGTAGGAGGCGGTGATAGCGGTTCAATAATTTCGAGTTGAATGAAACTCCCCCGACCTTAGCTGCCGCATCCTAGATCAGTCGTACCTTTTGCGGCTTTTTCGGGTTCGTTACGACTCCCAGCGGTAAATGCCACACCCGTTTTGGATCCGATGAATCCAGTTCTTCAGTAGTGGCCTTGTGTGCGTTTCCTTTACGCTCGTACTCGGCAATCTGTTTGCGAACTTTTTCTTTTAGCAACGGCTCCTCCTCTAATCTTCTTTCCAACGACTTCAGACGGCGCAGTGCCTTCATATAACTATTGGGGAATTCTGGTTCATCCGCTCTCCACAAAAGGCCTGTTTCAAAACCGGTTTTCACTCTTCTGGTTGTTTCTTCTAACAACTATCTCGCTCGTTTGTCGTCCTCAGACTCCAAGACTTCGCTGGCGGAGCTGATTCCCGTGCGTTCCAGTGTGAAATAATCCCGCAACTGTTCATTCAGTTCCGAGTCGGGATTCGAGGCCACAGCAACATGAAAATTGGAGATTGCATCCGGTGACGAATAGTGTGGTGCACAACCGTAAATTGTCAAGGCGACATTTAGCTGCAACCGGTTCTCCTGGCTGCCCTTCTCGCACCAGTGATGGAACCCAAAGTGAAGATTGTCTAGCCCGATGAGCAATTGCGGTTGGAGTAGATCATAATCTTCCAGAGGGAGACATTTTAGATGAGGATATCGTTGAGCTAAATCGTGGTATCTTAGCGATTGCGTCGGTAAAACGAGGCAGTTGACGGTGCGTGCTTGAAGAAGTTTACGTCTCGTCGTGCTGCCCTTCCCGGCAATCTCCAGTTGTACTCGTTGTGAGTTTGACTCCTTGCGCGATACGTTGCCTGTCCACTTTAACGTCAACGGTTCTTTCGGTCCAGCAATAGCAAGTTGCTTTGCGACTTTTTCTTCTAGCAGTGTTAGCGAAGATCCTTCATCGATAAAGGCGAAAATGATGTGCGACCGATCACCTTCGTACAGAACGACTGGAAGTATTCGGAACATCGGGAGGGATTTCTCTGTTTGGGTGGTTGCTGGTGAAAACGTTGACTGCGTGCGGTACTGTGGCCCGTGAGTGTAGAAGCGAGTGGTGCTTTTGTTGGCATCCTTCTATATCACATCCTTTCCATGACCTGCACGGCCACTTCCCGTGATTATTCAAGCAGGTCTGGTACAATCCTGCACCTTTTACAAATTTCCAGCGGTCATCAATCGACATCGATTTGAATTTCCTGCAGTCTGCAGCTCGATGTCCCGCAGCATTGCATGACGCGCCTCCTAGGCAAGAAATGTGTTGTCATATCATATACGAAAGGCGATAGATCTTTCGTTTTACGGAGAAATGCTGCACAGTACTATTTACAATTTTGTTACTGTGCTTTCCTACGTAATACGTTTAACTATGGCTTTCATAGCCGGAAAGATCGTATAGGCATAGGCGTATCGACGGGCGAGAGTTCCGTCCAGAAGAAAATTTGTTCTACACTTTCAAGTTTGAAATTTCACAGCCAGCGGTTTAAGCACACAAAAGTTTACGGGACTGGTTGTACGATCCTTGTCGCCGTCGTCAGTATTCTAAGCTGGGACAGTTCATACTATTTTACGCTGCATTCAACTCGATGTTGCGTTACGTGTCGTTTCCAAGGTGTCTCAGAAGCCGCAGTTTTCTTTTTCAGTTAAAAATAAAAAAAATTGTCGCTTTGGACCTGGTCGAGCCATTTCGCACGTTGGGCTCTGTTCTGGGTGCCAGTGGGGTTGTAGAATAGGACCGTTTCCCTTATGACATGTCCGGTTCACCGTAGCTGACCGACTTTCGCCGAATGTAGGTTGAAATTCTTCCCAAGCAGTGTCTATTGCTCTTGATTCATGCACCTCCGTCACGCAACTCCGATCCTGACCTCCTCGTGGTACCAGGCGGAATACGAGCAACCTTAGCGGAGATCGGGTAACCAACCCCGGTGGAAACTAAGGTCGTATGCTAACCGGGAAGGAGGTATAGTGAGTCTCGGCACTATAAGATGGCAGCCCCATCGCGAGACTCGGTAGTGTTGCCCCAGAACGGCTACACACCTAAATTAAATTACAACTAACAACATTCAAGTAAATTCGGAGCGGAATATTCGGCATCGACCTAGGCGACGGAACAAGGACGACGAATGAAGACTCGGTACTTGGAACTGCAGATCGCTAAATTTCGCAGGTTGCGAGCGGATGCTGATTGAACAGCTTGAACTCCGCAAACTCGGCATCGTAGCTCTGCAAAAAATCTGTCGCAAAGGAGAGAAGGTATGGAAGATCTGTGGCGGAAAGGCCCAGTCATTGATATCCACAAAGCCACCTGGAGATCACCTGACCAACATACAATGAATCAAATTGACCACGTTCACATAGAGGGACGATTTTTCTCTAACATCACGAACGTACGCTACCAACGGGGCGCGGATATTGATTCTGGCCATTACCTAGTAGCAGTACATGTGCGCTCAAAGCTGTCCACCGGATACCGGACACGTCAAAGCCGCCCTCCTCGGCTGAACAACAGGCAGCTAGATAACCCGCAAGCTGCCGAGAACTACGCGCGAATACTGCATGAGGCACTTCCTTCTCCCGAGGAGTTAGGTGCTTCAAACCTCGAAGACGGTTGGGGAAGAATACGCTCGGTCATCGAAGAGGTATTGAGCCGCGGAGTACACAAAATGATTGGTTTGATGGGGAATGACAACAATCGGTGGAGGGGAAAAAACTGCTTGGAAAAATTATCTAAGTATTGCCACTAGAGAGAACCTGGCCAAATACTGACGAGCTAGGAACCAGTTGACCACGATCCTAAGGAGGAAAACGCGCCAAAAGGAGGACAGAGATCGTGAGGAATTAGAACAACTATTCCGAGCTAATGACACGCTCAAGTTTTATGAGAAGGTGAACCAAACTCGGAAGGGTTACACACCGAATCCTACCATGTGTAGGGACGAGGGAGGGAATCTAATTACAAACGAGCGCGAGGTGGTCGACAGATGGAAGCAATTCTTCGATGAACACCTCAATGGCGAAGTCGCAGAAGGAGGCGGACCGGAAATTAACCTAGGAGCGCCCGTGGAAAATAGTAATTTCCTAGCACCAGATCTCCAAGAAGTCAAACAAGAAATCGGGCTGCTGAAGGCCAATAAAACCGCTGGGAAGGACCGCCTACCGGCAGAGTTTTATGAACATAAACGGTGAGCAAAGGCTCTCACTTGGTTATTTCGAGGATTTGGGAGGAGGAAAAGCTACCGGAGGAATGGATGGAACGAGTGGTTTGTCCCATCTACAAAAAGGGCGATCGGTTAGACTGCTGCAACTATCGTGGTATTACGCTGGTAAACGCCGCCAGATCCTGTTACGCCGGTTGTCACCGATAGCACAAGGTTTCGTAGGCAATTATCAGGCGGGTTTCATGGGGGCTCGCGCAACTACATACCAAATTTTTACTTTACGACAGATCTTGCAGAAATGTCGGGAGTAAAACGTGCCCACGGATCACATCTTTATAGATTTCAAAGCAGCATACGATACAGTCGATCGAGACAAGCTATGGCAGATAATGCACGAATACGGTTTTCCGGACAAACTGACGCGACTGATCAGAGCTACATTGGATCGAGTGATGTGTTTCGTACGCATCTCTGGGACACTCTCGAGTCCCTTCGAGACGCGGCGAGGGTTGAGACAAGGTGACGGTTTATCCTGCATGCTGTTCAACATCGCTCTTGAGAGGGTGGTCCGACGAGCGGACATCGAAACGAGAGGCACGATTTTTACCAACTTCTAGGTTTTGCAGATGACTTCGATATCATAGCCAGGAACTTTGCGACGGTGGAGGCAATCTACGCAATCTACGGAGGCAATCTAAGTTTCTTTCAATACGTTGCGTAGTTTCTGAGAAAAAGGTACATAAAGTTTGAAAATCGTATTTTTACAGGAGCGGCGTTGTATTCCGTATAATCGTTTTTCGGACACTTCCAGTGGTCGGATCATTACAAACTTAGTATCAAAATAAACAGAAAAGATTGTAAAATCATAATCTGAAATAAAAAAAAATAAACATTTCTGAAAAACTTTTAGTCGTTTATGTCCGCTTAAGGCTAAGCTGTCAGATTTTTTTTGTCAACCATGGTTTATTTGTATACCTTGGGTCGCTGACGGCGTCGTATAACAACTGCAGCAGATAAAGTTGCTAAAGCTGGAAGGGTACATGTTGTGAGAATGCCGGACAACCCCACAAAAATGGTTTTCACCTTGACCAGACGCAGAGGTGCGCAGCGTGCTCGATGGTTAGACCAAGTGGAGCATGACCTGGAAAGTGTGGGACAGTCGAGAAATTGGAGACGGACAGCCGTGGACCGAGTTAGTTGCGGAACATTATATTGCAGGTCAAATCCTGAGCTCATTTCTGCCTACAAGGTGCTTTCCCGTATATGGTTCTTCAGACTGAGACCGCTAGCGGAGTCTTTCGTCGGCGAGTACAAAGCTGGTTTTCGTAAGGATCGCTCCAGTCAGTTACTAGACAAGTTCCGGGAGTACAACTGGCAGACTCATAATTTGTTTGTGGACTTTAAGGCGGCGTACGATTCAGTGAAACGAAATGGCCTATGGCAGATAACGCAAGAACTTGGTTTTCTAACAAAACTAGTTACGAAGATTCGTGCGACGCTGAAAGGGTCAAAATTATGCGTCAGAACAGTGGGTGAGACCTCAGCTACATTACCTTGAAAGCTGCAATACGAAGAGCAAACATGGAACGAGACTATTATCACGAAATATCACATGCTTCTTGGTTTTGCGGTTGACGTCGATATCATGGTAATCAACCGTAGAGCAGCGGAACAAGCCTTTTAAACGGGAAGCAGCGAGGTAAGCGGATCAGTTCGCAAAATATTCATGATTTGACAAGCGATCTGTTCTTGTGGCAAGAAAATCAGCGTTTTCTGACGGATGAGACCATTAATTCGAAAGTATACAAAAGGGAGTGTCTCAACAAGTGGATTTTACACTTCATCGAGTCTCATTATGGCCCAATTAGCTTTTCGCAAGATCTAACGGGGTGCCATTACAACAACGATGTGGTATAATGGCACAACGACGATGGCGAAATGCAAATCGTAGGTAAAATGCGTATCTGTCGTAATTTTTTTTCTTGTTACAAACCTTCAGTACAGAAAAACATAAAAAATGCAAATAACAATGGATATGCGTGTATTCTAAAAGTAAGGAATTTTCATACATTTTCAGAAGTAACGCTTTTTAGCATGAAACAATAGATTTTCCTTGCTGAGTAAAACACCAGTAGCTAATCTAACGATCACTGATTTGTGTAACAAAAAAAAATACCACAAAATCAACATTGCGATCTGCTACCGCCACCCGTTATCAATCAGTCAGACATGTACCTACGCTCTCGTTTTGCTTTTGCCTTTGTGAAAATCGCTGGAACAAAAATTCCTTGCAGCAGCAGGTCCTAGAAAAGCAAGCAAGTCAATGAGCAAGCGGCGAGTAGACTATATACGTAACCGAACCGCGCGTATACACATAAAAATGTTAACATAACCGACCGATGCGATAACAGACTCAGCTGCCCTAACGCGTCGGTCAGTCAGTACGGGAGAAACCAGTTTTTTTTTCGCTAGTTATGATTGATAATGTGCAGGGTAGATAGACTACAGATGGATCACTAAACTCGTAAAGAATAATTTAGGATATCGAATATTTATGTTAGGGTAAACTTGAATACCCCCCATCTGTAGGACGTTTCTATAATATTTTTCAAAGGTTTAAAGCTAGACCAGGCTGAAAACTGTTTTATGTGCGACTATAACCAACAAAACACAAATTAAAACATATGATGGCGTAATAAAGGTTCCTTTCACCAATAGACGAATAAAATCATTTTTCAGTTTTCTTTATTACTTTAATTTAATTAATTATGTATTCAAAGAGCGGATGCCGGCTCTGAACGTTTCCAAGAAAACAGTTAGCAATCTCTTGTGTCGTGTTGAACGTATGGCGTTGTCCGACAAAAACAACCATTCCAAGAATCCGAAAAAAATAAATTTCTATCCCTAGGCATTGGTTCAAATTTAATTGAATAAAAACTTCTGGAAAACCCGTGTATGAACTTCCTTTTTTCCGGAATTTTTATCATTCAACGCCCTCCGGCCTTGTCCGGCACGTTACTGAGTAAAACGATTCACATTGCAAGCAACGGTGTCCAGCCTATTGATCGGTACACTATCGGTCACATTATATGAAATTGGTTATGAAAGGTCAAGGGACGTGGCCAAATTCCAATGTTTCTATGGTTCTAACATTTATAGGTAGTGCAATCAAACACAATCAAACAATGTTTTGCGCCTCTGGTGCGCGCTGTGACGCGACATCTATGGCGAACCAAATTGAATTGACCCAGATCATCGGCTGACAGTGAGCGCTTCGATTCGAGCTCGGGCGAATAAAGCGAAAATGAGCCTCTAATAGTATGGTTTGTTTTTAATGAAATGATTTTTTAATTGAATATGTATCTGCGTGCGGATGCTTTTCCCGATACGGATTGGGTGGTGTCAGCAATACAAAGTAATTGACCCGTAACGGCGGCCGCTAAGGTCATCGTACCACGGTTTTTAACAAAGAAATTAAAATAATAAAGCATATTTACCATCTCCGGTTCCGGTTTGTAAGTGGACTTAGTAAACAAAATTGACCTGTATTTGCCACCGTGTAGACGCACGTGCCGTGCTGGTTTAATTTAGTCAGATTACATCTCAAGCGCAAGCGGACGTTCGCATGTACCATACACACATGAAGTGGCTTAGTGTGAGCTCTTTGTCGAACACTTAACAAATTTATCTTCAACACGAACGGATTCAACCACAGCGCTTGCCGTTTTGCAGTGCAGCAACGGTGCGGCACCACAAGTTTGTTGTCCAGCTCCAGATGACTGACATTCCTCTTCTAAATAGAGATCTACTCCGTAGCCTGCTGGGATGGTGTGTCTTTGTTTTACTTCGATGTTTATGTACTTGAAAATTGAAAAAAAAATCTTTCGCGTTTTGATTTCGCATGTTTAGTTAGAACCAAAATAAAAAATTAAATTTAGAAGCTTTTAATTTCTAATGCAGATTCAGTCTTCTGCCAATTCATTATAAGCCTTTGGGTCGAATCATGCATAGACACAGCCGGAACCTATCGATTACACAACGAACGAATGCAAAACAAAACATTGCAGTCAAATTTGGCACTGCCGTTCACTGCTCAATGATGTCATCCACGTTGAACGTCTACGTCTACCGTCCGAAAATGGCCCCAGGTGTCTAGCTGGTGTGCCGAATCGATCGATGATTGCGCGTGCACCGGGTGGACAAGGTTGGTAAACTGTGGCGAGCTCGAAGGAATGATAGTTGTGCGAATTAATTTGATCTATTTACTATAGAGAGCAACTGGTTTGTTTGAATCCTGGAATGTTGATGTCTGGAACGACGTCGGTTCTACGGCAGATCTATCTGGAGTATTTTACGACCTTAGAAATTAGAGAATTCAATTCGTTCGAGTCGTTTATGAGCGTTACAAAACTAGCTGCCATGTGAGACAGCGGTGAGGCACATTTTTTTAGTTGGCCCAATTTAAGCTTTTTTGCACACTGGTACTGTTACGTGTGATTCATGTGTGGTTTGGTTTAAAAGGTTCTCCAACTTACTGATGATGTATGTATTTGAAACCCGTTTGGTTTAACTGGATTGGAGATGCAGCAGTTCTCGCAGTAACGAACTTTCTCTGATGTAAAACTTGTCATCAGCAGAAAACGTTCTATTGCGCCGATGGGTGTTTTGTTTTGTAACTGAATTGCCCAATGCTTACTAATAGATAATTATGTCGACACAAACCATTTATGTCGCATCTAGCTAATGAATACTTTATTGTAAACAACACTAAAAATAGTGTAGTTTGTATTCTGTCAATTACAGTACCTACTACTGATGACTTACATATACATAGTGTCCACAGTTATACACAGCATTGACTGATTGATTGATCAACTGACTTGACTGGTGGTGGTTACTCAATGAGGTTTAAAAAGGTGTGGCAGATGAAGACATTTGATGGTATTAGTAGCGAAAAATCAGAAAACGACGTCAAACTACAAAAACAAACCGTCGTCGAACAATGGGGTTTGTTTTTGGAGTTTGACGTCACGCTTCATCGTGATTGGTCGATTTACGATTCCACCCACACCATGATGAAATTTCTTCATTGCACTAACACCACTTAACCAACATTGCCACACCTGTATATATCACATTGGTGGTTACTGGCCTTCGTAAAATCCGACAACCGACAACCAGCTTGCGCCAATAAATTTATTTATTTGTTTTGTGCCGCGTCGTAAATTTTTTTGTTCGAGTCCCCAAATCTTGGGCATTCATAATGCCTGCAAACATTCGCTGAAAATAGTTTTTCAGCAAAGCATGAAACTAGCAATTACCAGTTTTTTTATGATTGCATCGTATCACGTGTCCGTCATGTCACTGCTGTCATGATTATCAACAAAGTACAAATCATTTCATCGGCAACCCAAACCGCTTTGGGAGAAATGGCTAATGCGCAAAATTCTACACGTGCGTACCTAGCGTACTAGCAGGAACCGGGCGTTCTTGTTCCATCGATTCGTCCGAACAGATTATGCAGAAAATCATGCCATTTTCCCGCCACCGAGCACCGCCTACGCCGGCAGATCGTTCCTTATAGTAGTACTGTTTTTCATTTCCTGTGTATCGTTTTCGTTTGACCTTCGCGGAACACGAAGTACACATTTCCACGGCTGAAAGGAAAACAGCCACACACCACATGTGCCGCGGTTGAATCGCATCGGGGGCGGTGGCACGATTCGCGTCACAAATGTAGGGAATTAATTACCTTTCAGTACGGTCTAGCCAATAGTGTTTTGGTTTTCACTACAAAAATACTGACTGTCATATGCCATAAACAAAATTGATTGGGATAGGGAAAATTCAAACAGCGATAACATTTTTAGCTGCAATCAGTTGCATTCGACGAAAAAACTTTTCTAGTTTTTTCAGAATATTCGGAGAGTTCCGGAGATCCGACAGATCTTGTAGGAATGTCGGGAGTACAACGTGTCCACGCATCACATCTTTATTGATTTCCAAGCAGTATACGATACAGTCGATCGAGACCAGCTATGGCAGATAATGCACGAACACGGTTTTTCGGATAAAGTGGCGCGACTGATCAGAGCAACATTGGATCGAGTCGTGACGTATTTCGTGCGCATCTCGGCCGGAGGGTTGAGACAAGGTGACGGTTTATACCACATGCTTCAACGTCGCTCAAGCTGAGGGGGTGATCCGACGAGCGGGCATCGAAACTACAGGCACGTCGAAATGCGCCGAAGATCAAATACTTGAAAGGAAGAGACTCAAAGGAAACAAACGCGCGCCTCCCACGACCGGTAACCGTTGACGGCAACGAACTAGAAGTTTATTTGTTTATTAATTAAAAGTCAACAGGTTTTTCTATCCTACTGACTACTTAAAAACTAATAGCAAGAGTTCTAAATCGGTTTTTTCAGCACGTTGCGGCTGACGTCAAAGTCGAAGCAGGACACAAAACGGTTGAAGTTCCGTTGTAAGCCGGTTATAGTACCGAAAGTACTGTAATTAGTTCGCCAGTGCGGTTTATGTAAGAAGGAATTGTTCCGCGTTAGGTGAGGCCGAATTAAGATGTCGAGTCTTCCCAGAATCCAAGGCCAGTCAATCCGGGATGTCAGAACATGTGGCACGAAGACGGCTCTAGTAACGTCCCGACGAGTTTGCAGAGTGTCCAAGTTGATTAATCTGCTGCGCTGTTTGTAGCTTGGTAGCCGGAACGGATCATTCCATGGTAACCTACGGAGAGCAAAGCAGATGAAGCTCCGTTGCAACGACTCTATTCGACTGACACCGTTTTGGTAATACGGGCTCCATACGGGTGCGTAATACTCGAGGTTGGAGCGAACCAACGCACAGAAGAGCGATTTCAAACAATAAATATCAATGAAGTTTTGGGTGATACGCATAATGAATCCCAGGTTTCTGCAGGCCTTGTCGACAATGAATGAAACATGGTGGTTGAAAGTCAATTTAGAGTCCAGCAGTACCCCAAGATCCTTGACGCAATCTACACGGCGTAAGGGTACGCTTGATAATCGGTAATCGAATATTATAGGATTCAGCTCGGGGTTTAGTACCAAGCGATTGTGTTTGCACCATCCAGCGAATATCAACAGTTGCTCCTGGAGTGCGAGAGTGTCCGATGAATAGTTAACTTTCGAAAACAGTTTCAGGTCGTCGGCGAACACAAGCCGAGGATTTTTGAGCATTAAGTTGACGTCGTTGAAATAAATAAGAAAGACCAATGCACAGTGGTCCAGCAGCGAAAATTAAGTGGAAAGTTTTTTGTGGCTCAAAATAGCTCCCCACAATGTTCAGCAAAGTTGTACAACTCTAAAAGACAATTAATGCGAAATCAACGACTAAGTTCCAGTTTGGCTTGTAAACACATAATCGATAATAACTTTTTATAAGAAAGAGATAGAACGATAATTTTTTCAACAAAGTTGTAGCTAAAGATTATATAAGTAACTTTGCCAAAGACATAGTAGGCGTATTTTTAGGCGTTTCTAACTTACAGAGTGTTTTATAAAAAGACCTCTCAAAAATCATTTTTTCGCTGATTACTTCAAATGCAATGGTTTTATTGCATCATAATGTTTTACAAAGTTGGTTATCTTATCAAAAGACATATTTTTGTAGAACATTGTATGTTGAAAACTCATACGTATAACGAGTTCTAACGTTTTTCCTGTGTTTTTTTAGTCTTTTTTGGAATAGAATATCTCAAAAAGGGGCAAACGAAAAAAATCAAACTTGGCCGTTTCTGAAAGCTTGGAGTTTTATCTCAAACATATGTGAAAATAAAAAACTGGTTTTTTCTCTAACTCGAATAATTTTAGTTTAATTATTTCATGTTTGACCATTTTCTACTATGCAGTATTTTCTAATATCTTCTTGAAGACGATTAAAGTCAACATGTCAATAGTAAAAAAGAAATTTGTCGTACCATGACACAATTTCTACTGATTGCCACGTAAAATAGTCTTCGAACTCAGGATAAGTTAAGAGATCTAGTTTTTCGACCTTGTGCTAGTTTTCGAACCACTGCTGAAATATTCATTAAATAAGTTTGTATAACGGTAGTTTTTATAATTGTTTATTGTCAAGATATATGGACTTCGCCCGTCATCCAGTCCATACATATAAATATAAATTATAATACCAAATACAAAATAATATAAAATGCAGTGGTATTAGTGTACATGTAATTGAACTCTCAGAAATAGTCAGAAAGTTTTTTCTTAATAGTATCAGTCGACATGTTTAAGTTTAGTTTTAGTTTAGTTTTCAGCGGCAGGCTGGTTCATTGCGCGCGTTGTTAGTTCGACGGTGGTTTGGAGTGAAGGGCCTTAGTCTCCACAGAACTACTGTACTCTGGTTAGCAGTTATCCTGGATTTCAAATAATCACTGTCGTATCGTCCTCTCTGCAAATGGAGCTCAGCACCAGCTGTTTTTGATAAATATCTGTCTTACAATTTTCATTATTTTACAAATAGACAAATGGAAATCTTCACTTGGATATATGAACATGAAATTAAATTTTATATTGATATTTCTGATTCTAGTCTAAAGTAATCTTTTAAGTTACTTTAGTGTCAGAAAGCTGAGAAGTCTTCAAAATTGATGTCTTATACGTATTCAGGAACAGGAACATGATTATGATCGTAGTAAAAAAGAAGGAACGCTTTCAAGCAAATCCTATTAGAGTCCTGGAGTTTTTTGTCAAAAGATTTGAGGGTACCGTTACTGTTTTTTTGAATTAGTATCTAAAATGTTCGTGAAAGTAATTCGGTAGTTTAGGAGATTATTTCCCATTTAATTCCATATTAGCTATATCGCCAACCGTACACGTACACGGCGCAGATATTATTAAGGCCACGGCACGACCCATAGGGTTATTAAGCGAAGAGGTACAGGAAACGCGAAATAAATGTATTTATAAGTTCAGAGAATTTCACGCCAGAAAATTTAACCGGAATGCCAATTTGGAGGATGCGTTCAAACGCCTCCTGCTGTCGTCCGATCCAGTCATTGCAATACAAAATCGTTCGTATTGTACACGTAGAGCTTCCACCAATTATTAATATAATAAATTATTATATTGCTGACAATAACATTTACTGAATCTCTCAAATAAATGACTACCATTTTTGTTTTCCAAATCAACGATATATTGATATAAGGTGGTTGAAGTTCGAAAGGGATCTGTAGGTTTTTTTTCTCTTTTACCTCTTTGCCTATTTTGATATACTTACCTGCAATTAAAAAATGACATAAAACTAAAATAACAGTTAACAATATTACGCATGAAATAACCAATATTTTTTCCTTTTTTATTGAAAATTATTTTTAAAACATTATTGATGGTAGATTGAGCATATTTGCAAAATAATGAAAATTGAAAGATAGATATTTATCAAAAACAGCTGGAGCTGATAGAAAACTGATGTCATATCTGGAGTTCGAAGACTATTTTACGTGAAAATCAGAAGAAATTGTGTCAAGGTACGACAAATTTCTTTTTTACTATTGACATGTTGACTTTAATCGTCTTCAAGAAGATTTTGGAAAATACTGCGTAGTAGAAAATGGTCAAACATGAAATAATTAAACTGAAATTACTCGAGTTAGAGAAAAAACCAGTTTTTTATTTTCACATATGCTTGAGATAAAACTTCAAGCTTTCAGAAACGGCCAAGTTTGATTTTTCTCGTTTGCCCCTTTTTGAGATATTCTATTCCAAAAAAGACTAAAAAAACACAGGAAAAACGTTAGAACTCGTTATACGTATGAGTTTTCAACATACAATGTTCTACAAAAATATGTCTTTTGATAAGATAACCAACTTTGTAAAACATTATGATGCAATAAATCCACTGCATTTGAATAAATCAGCGAAAAAGTGATTTTTGAGAGGTCTTGTTGTAAAACACTCTGTAAGTTAGAAACGCCTAAAAATACGCCTACTATGTCTTTGGCAAAGTTACTTATATAATCTTTAGCTACAACTTTGTCGAAAAAAGTATCCTTCTATCTCTTTCTTATAAAAAGTTATTATCGATTATGTGTTTACAAGCCAAACTGGAACTTAGCCGTTGATTTCGCATTATTTGTCTTTTAGAGTTGAACAACTTTGCTGAACATTGTGGGGAGCTATTATAAATCGCTTAGCCGCAAAAGTAAGTTTCCACTTAACTTTCGTTTCTGGACCACTGTGCAATGGTCGGAGATGGCTACCTTGTGGGACTCCATTGAAGCCATTGATAGACACGTTAATAGGCTGGTTCGACAGATACGATTTAAACCACTGAAGCAGCGGCACTCCAATGCCCAGTTTGTCCAGTTTTGCAACGGCGATTTGAAGGCGGCAGAGAGGTCAGTGTAGATAACGTCTATCTGGGATCAGTCGTCAATGCAATCCGTTACGTACGTAGTGAGCATTAGTAGATTGGTAGGTGTTGAGCGCTAGGGCATGAATCCGTATTGCTCGTCAACGATGTATTGCTGGACGAACGAAGAAATTGGCAGGATCACAACGAGCTCAAAGAGTTTAGATAATGCACATAAGACAGAGATCCCTCTGTAGTTGTCTATGTTTCTTTTGTTCCCCTGCTTATGAACTGGAAACATGTAAGCGGATTTCCAAGCAGAAGGAAATATGCCTAAGCTAATCGAGGAGTTAAATAGACGTCGGATTGGAGCAGCCAAGGCACCAATGCAGTTCTTTAAAAATATTGAAGGTACGCCATTCGGTCCACTGGAAGTTGAGTTTTTCAACTTCAAACCGGCCTGCTTGATCATAGAATAGACAGGTTAGTGAGAGAATCGCTGAGATTTGGAACACTGACTAAAGCAGTCGATACTTCTGTTTCGGACAGCCTTTCATCGACAAAGACGCTGGAGAACTTCCGCGAGAACAGTTGACAAACCATATCCAATTTAGTCGCAGTGTCGCTTCCAAGGAACATGGCTGATGGAAGACCGTCGTCTTTCCGTTGTGCACTAACATATTTTCAGAATGACTGGGGGTTACGCTTCAGTCTGCGCTCAACGTTGTTTAAGTATTTGCGGAAGCAGTGTTGGCTAAACTTTTTGTAGCGCTTGTTGAGAGCCTGATAGTGGTTTCGCAGAGATTGGGTTTTATACCTTGAATACCTCCTCAAGACAGTCTTTCTTTCAGATTTAAGGCGACGTAGCGTGGCGTTTATCCAAGGCAGGTGCGGCTCTATGCGTATCGTCTTCTTCGGCACGTGGCAGTCGACGATATAATTTAAAATATGCGAGAAGGTCAAGGCGGCAGCATTTACGTTGTTCTCTTCCAAGGCTGCGTTCCAGTCGATACTGTTTAATTTACCTTGGATCGCATCAAAATCGGCACAGTTGAAAACCCCCTTAGAAGCACAATTTGTGTCTAAAAATAGCCCAATCCATGTCGCTACGTTAATAAGGGGGTTTGTGCAGACTCCTTTTGTCCAGCGCCTCTGTGGTTCACAGGTACACAGGTACCAACGAGCCACATGCCCTGGCGGGTGTTGTGGGTTCAAATCCGGTTCTAATCTCAGATTTCAGCTTGGTTCGTGTTGAAGAAACAAATCTAAGTAGCAGTCGATTTAATATTCATTTGTTCTAAAGGTCTGTTACCTAGATATTTTTCCTTAGTCACTAATAAACCACTGTTCAAGAAACATCATTATTCGTTATTCGTCCATAGGTTATGGGCCCAGTTCAACAGTAATTTGAAAATTCTTGAAGCAGTTTTTTTCGGAATTGTTCCAAACTTGGAAGACTCTAGAAGCAGCAAGTTTTAAGAACTGAAGGTTCCGGCAGCAGCGAGCAGAATGACCACAAGCGCGAAAAAGGCTGGGGTAGTTCAGTTTGCTGGAGAAGGTTTCGATACGTGGAAATTTCGAGTCGAAACGCAATTAGCAACTCACGGAGTTTTGGAGGCAGTGAAACAGGATCCGCCGGCTGAAGACGCAACTGAAGCAATGAAAGCGGCGTTCAAGGACAAAAACGATAAGGCAAAAGCTCTTTTGGTGGCCTTTATTGCAGATAGTCATTTGGAGTATGTTCGGGACAAGGAAACGGCAAAGGAAATGTGGGAATCTTTGGCCAATACGTTTGCAAAGAAAGGATTTGCTGCACAAACGTACATTCGTAAGTCTCTTTCGCTACTGAAAATGGAGGAAGGAACACCGTTAAAAGACCATTTCCGGAAATTTGATGAGCTGATAAGGCAGCTCAAAGATGCGGGAGCTACCGTGACCGAACTGGATCAGGTGAGCCAACTTTTCATAACTTTGCCGGCCTCCTTCGATGTTACAACAACGGCGATGGAAAATCTCCCTGACGACAAGTTGTGCTTGGATACCGTAAAAGCACGCCTGTTGGCTCAGGAACAGAAAAACAACGGGCGAGAAGGTGGTTCAAGTATTAGCAACGGATCTGACGGAGTAGTGTTGGCAGCAAAGCATGGAAAAAAGCAATTTGTTAGGAGCAATTTCGCAGGAAAATGCTATAACTGTGGACTTTTCGGGCATAAACGTTTATTCTGTCCGAAGGCAAAGAAGCAAACGGTACGGGCCAATGCAGCGGATATTCCAGTTGATCGTGAAATAGCTTTGGTTAGTTCAAAGGAAGCAGAGGTGCTACCTGGTAACAAGCTAGAATGGATTTTGGATTCTGGAGCTAGCAGGCATATGGTGAAGGAAGAAAAATATTTGTCTTCAGTCAAAATGTTGCCTGCCCCGGTGACTATCGAAAGTGCCAAGGATGATGAAAGTATGCAGGGCATTAAGGAAGGAACCGTTACTGGGAAAGTGAAGACGCAAACCGGAAAAGTGACATTGAAAATAAGTCACGTAATGCATGTTCCTCGTCTGAAGTATAATCTTCTGTCTCTGGCTGCTCTTTTGAAAGTAGGAGTGCAAATACAATTTTTACCAGATCGTGCACTCCTTACCAAAGATGGAGAGCACATCGGCGAAGCGGTTTTACGAAGAAACTTGTTTTATTTGTCGATGGATGTGGATACTGGTGTTGTATTAGCTGCAAAAATTGATTGCGATAAGCTGGAACTATGGCACCGTCGATACGGACACCTGAGTTATCGAAATTTGAAGAAGCTGCAAAGTTCAAAAATGGTAAAAGGAATGGATGAACTACGAGGTGATGGTGGTTTTTGTGATACCTGCGCGGAAGGAAAGCTGGTACGCTTGCCCTTCTGTGGAACAAGACCCGCTACTACAAGACCGTTGGAGAGAGTGCATACAGATGTTTGTGGAAAAATCACGCCTGCAACACACGATGGGTTTCAGTATTTTGTTTCGTTTGTGGACGATTACACTCATTTTGCTGTCGTGTACCTTATGAAGTCGAAAGATCAAGTGTTTGATTACTTCAAGGTGTATGAGGCAATGGGGACGGCGAAGTTTGGAGTGAAGATTGCTAATCTTCGTTGCGACTTGGGACGAGAGTATTTCAGTAAGCAACAATTGATGTTTTACAAGCAGCAAGGAATACAGGTGGAATCCACAGTTGGTTACACTCCTCAACACAACGGAGTAGCTGAACGATTCAACCGGACAATTTCGGAAAAGATGCGAACTATGCTAATCGAATCGGGTGCGCCAAAATATTTATGGGGTGAAGCTGTACTGAATGCAGTCTATGTAATAAACCGAAGTCCAACGGAGGCTCTTTCAAACAAAACTCCAGCAGAAATGTGGCATGGTGAAAAACCTGTGGTAGACAAGCTACGTGTGTTTGGTTGCGTAGCTTATTCCTGGATTCCAAAACAAAAACGAAGCAAATTGGATGCAACTGGACAACGATGTGTAATGCTTGGTTATGCTCTATGCGGATACCGTTTATGGTCACCTGGTAGTAGAAAATTAATCGTTGCCCGTGATGTGCGGTTCAATGAAGCAGAATTTCCGTTTAAGAAGATCGTCGATAAGCAGTTCTCTGGCGAAACAGTGATTCCTTTACTGATTCCACAAATGCAAGAGCAAGAGGGGGATGAAGTGACAGCAGAGGAAGACGAATTTGTCGATGCTCCTGATGCTGAAGAGTTAGAGCAAACGGAGCAAGAGGGGGAAAGTGAAGAATCAGAAACAGATACGTCGGCACTCCCACCACAACAGGTAGGTAGTAACTCTCCAGGCGAGTCTACACCAAGGCACAGTGGTCGGGAGTGCAGGAGACCAGGTTGGTTTAAAGAATTCTTAACGTCATACGGAGCAAATTCTGCTGTTGAATTTTCTCAGGTACCAAACAGTTACGATGATATCAGCAAACATCCAGATCGTGCGCAGTGGCTACAGGCAGTCGAAGAAGAACTATTGGCGTTGAATAAAAATCACACGTGGGTGCTGGTGAAGAAGCCTGCGTCTGTTGTTCCAGTCCCTAGTAAATGGGTTTTCACGTTGAAGGCGGATGCTGATGGTAATCCTGTGCGTTTTAAAGCTCGTTTGGTAGCCAAGGGCTTTATGCAGAGGAAACACGTTGATTATGAAGAGACATTCGCGCCGGTTGCAAGATTGAACACAATTCGAACTGTATTGGCTATAGCAAATAATCGCTGTTACGAAATACATCAAATGGACGTTCGCACGGCGTTTCTGAACGGTGTGCTGGAAGAGCAAGTATACATGGCGGTACCGGATGGTGTAAAGGCTGAAGAAAATGAGGTGTGCTTGTTGAAACGTTCTCTGTATGGTTTAAAACAGTCTCCACGTTGCTGGAACAGTCGTTTTAATGAAGTCTTGGAGATCCATGGTTTTACTCGTTCACGATACGATTATTGTTTATACACCAGACAGCAAGATGGTGATACTGCATACATTGTTGTATATGTAGACGATCTCTTGATTGCAGCCAAGAGTGTCAGGAATATTGCGGAAATTAAAAGTATATTTACGAAGAGTTTCGATATGGCTGATATGGGCGAACTTCATCATTTTCTCGGTATTAAGGTAGAGCGCGACCGAGCGAATGGTGTTATGAAGCTTTCTCAGTTGGGACTTATTGAAAAGATTCTGGAGAGGTTCGGCATGAGTGACTGTAAGTCGTGCAATACACCCGCTGAAGTGAGGTTGCAGTTACAACGATACGAAGGACAATGTGAGCAACCATACCGTGAACTCATAGGAAGCCTGATGTATCTAATGCTGAGAACAAGGCCGGATTTATGTTATATTGTTGGCTATTTATCGAGATTCCAGGATGCAGCAGGACCGGAGCACTGGAAGCACGCAAAACGAGTGTTACAATACCTTCAAGGTACTAAACGTTTTAAACTAGTATACAAAAGCAATGCCCATTCACCACCTGTAGTTGGTTTCGTCGATGCGGATTTAGCTAGTGATGAAAGTGATCGAAAATGTGTCTCAGGATATCTACTGAAGGTTTTCAACTCTACCGTAGCTTGGTCTTCAAAGAAGCAAAACGCTGTAGCAATGTCGTCAACTGAAGCAGAATATATTGCTATGAGCAGCTGTGTAAGCGAAACATTATGGCTGTGTGGACTAATGACCGACGCAATGGAAGCTGAAAATATATATCCCGTACCGGTTTTCGAGGACAACCAAGGTGCAATAGCAATGGCGCAGAAGGAAGAAACAAAAAGGGCTAAACACATAGATGTTAAATATCATTTTGTACGAGAGGCTGTCGCTAAAAAGCAGATTCAACTGGTATACATAACAACACAACAACAAGAGGCAGATCTCTTAACGAAGGCTTTAGCATCACCTCAATTCCTAAACTTAAGGGATAAAATAGGATTAGCTGAAATCAACTGAGAGGGGGTGTTGAAGAAACAAATCTAAGTAGCAGTCGATTTAATATTCATTTGTTCTAAAGGTCTGTTACCTAGATATTTTTCCTTAGTTACTAATAAACCACTGTTCAAGAAACATCATTATTCGTTATTCGTCCATAGTTCGACTCATGCACTTTCCAGCATTGGACAAAAGGTAGGAGTCACATAGACAACTTGTTAAGCGTAGCCACCTATAACCCCCCCCCCCCCTTCCTTTCTACTCTTTCCCCTCCATTCCCAAAAAAATCCTCTTTCATTACTTTCCCTTACCGTCCCTTCATCAATTGTAGAACCATCGTTTCAAAAAAAATTTTAATTTGTTGCTTTAAACGTGTGAGAACTATCGAGCGATCACCGTTCTCAATGCCGCCAAAGTGCTGTCTCAAATCATTTTCCGACGTCTATCACCAATTGCGAATAGATTTGTGGGAACTTATCAAGCCGGCTTCGTCGAAGGTCGGTCTACAACGGATCAAATATTTACACTGTGGCAAATCCTCCAAAAGGGCCGTGAATACAGAGTTCCCACGCATCATTTATTCGTTGACTTCAAAGCCGCATATGATACCATCGACCGGAAAGAGCTATGGAAAATCATGGACGAGAACAGCTTCCCCAGGAAGCTCATCAAACTGATTAAATCTACGATGGATGGTACACAGTGTTGCATTCGAATTTCGGGTGGATTGTCAAGTTCATTCGAATCACACAGAGGACTTCGTCAAGGTGATGGTCTTTCATGCCTGTTGTTCAACATAGCGTTACAAGGTGTTATAAACCGAGCGGATATCAACACGCGGGGTACGATATTCAACAAATCTAGTCAATTCGTCTGCTTTGCCGATGACATGGATATTATCTGTGGCGGTGGTTGAACAGTACACCAGACTAAAGCGCGAAGTAGAAAAGATTGGGTTAAAGGTAAATACGTCTAAAACAAAGTACATGCTGGCCAGCAGAACCGAGGCCGAACGATCTCTTGGGCAGTAGTATATTGATCGACGGCGATGAGTTTGAGGTAGTCGATGAATTTGTCTACCTTGGCTCACTGAGAACGGCGGACAATGATACCAGGCGTGAGATTCGAAGGCGTATTATCAGCGGAAGTCGTGCTTACTATGGGCTCCACAAGCAATTGCGGTCGAGAAGACTAAGTCCCCGTACAAAGTGCACCCTGTACAAGACGCTTATTAGACCGGTTGTTCCCTACGGGCATGAAACATGGACAATGCCTCAAATCCGGTACGAACAAGACGACCAGGAGCGCAGCGAGCAAGATGGTTAGACCAGGTGGAGCTAGATCTGGCGGAGAGTACTCGGTGTCCGAGGAATTGGAGAGCGGTAGCCCTCAACCGAATTACATGGAGAAACTTTGTTCAACAGGCTTTGTCTTAGGACGGCAAGCCACCTAAGTAAGTAAGTAAGATGTGCGAAGGATGCGGAATGAATGCTAACCTAGAAGTGCATACAAACGATTATAACGTGCTGGCCGCCGATATCTAAGAGATCTGCACCTTCCGCGGTCTCAAGTTGAAAAAAATTCGACTTAAATAAATTTTTGGAGACCTTTTGGTGACTCATTTTTTTTTTGAGAACAGTTCTGAGTTCTATCTGTGAAAATGTCAATAATAGACTGAAGACTGTTGTAAATTCGTACAAAACCAAACATGAAATAAACTAATTAATCACAGCTGAACCTTCAGCTGGCTCGTGATCATATCAGTGGATCGAGTGTATGTGATAAACGACAATCTAACGCGCGACTAGGTATCTGTCAGGTCGGAATACGAAAGCAATAACTTGCATCAATAACGAGTACCAACAACAGCCTAGTATGAATCGAAATCAAACCAGCGTGCGGTACTAAAGCATCACGTTGTCTTAAAGGTGAAGAGAAACATCACGCGTAAGAGATAATGTGACTCTGGTGTTGTTGGGTATGATTATCGAACCCGTTGCCACCGCAGGACCGAAGGTAATCGGAGCTGATACTGGTTCAGACGCAGCGCATATTGAGCACTGATTTAGCGCATCCACACACAATGCAACTCACGTGGAAAATTAACCGACTTGTAGTATTGAACTCATCGGAATGTGTGTTTATAGGATAAAAACATGGTGGTGTAAGTTTCGAACTTTTCCCATTGTGTGCTGATACACCTCAGAGAAAATATTTGCAATTCGTTATAAAGTTAGCCTGACTCCTACTGAATCGTAAAATTAAATACCCCGGATTCGATAATGAACAACCCAATTTGCGTGGTCTGTCCCAATTATTACTTGACTAGTTCAGCGATAGGCTGTAAATGCAAACGCACAGCCAAACACCTGCTGTTGTTAGCGCCTCGCCCAGCAAAGCAACGATGGGAAATAAAAATGCAACGGGTCAAGCGAGCAGTCCGGGTATTTGTATTCCATGCATTGTATTTACTGCGTCCATAGGAATTTTTTCTCATACGAAGTTTTCGTTTTCA
The DNA here is from genome assembly GCF_943734655.1 of Sabethes cyaneus. NCBI lineage: Eukaryota > Metazoa > Arthropoda > Insecta > Diptera > Culicidae > Sabethes > Sabethes cyaneus. Next base: position 6,931,099 of record NC_071355.1, read on the forward strand.
ATAGTAGATGCCCCATGAAATAGACACACACAAAAAAAAAATCCGACTTGAAACGGGTGTGTGGAAAAATGCCTGCTGCAGCACGTCTTCTTCAATGCTGCAGCGGATCTCTTCGGTGCGCTGTAATTTAAAGGTAGAAAATCTACACGACCAGAATCTCCGAAGCATGTCCGTGACGCATCAGAGCAAAACGGAAATAATCAAAATGGCAAGTTTGTTTTCTATTTAGCTGCACACAACGTTCAAGGGGTGACCCGAGGTCAGCGTCCAGTTGGTTGGATTTTCTCGACGTAGCCTTAAAAAAGGAAACTTAAATCTTGTTTTTTGTAAAGATTTGAAGTGAAGGAGAGTTATTGTCTTTTAGCAATCATTCAGAATCGACGAAATATAAATGATTTGTCGTCTTTGTACATTTCAATCTCTCAAATAGTGTTATAAGAATATGAAAAAAGCTTTACATGCAAAGATAGCATATAAAATGAATCATATAGGGCATAATTCGTATGTATATCTTTAGAGATAAAGCTTGTGAAACGGAAATAAACGAGAATGACTAATAGGTTAACCAGTACTATTCGTAGATCGAATAAGAATCAACCTTTAATTCGTAAGTTCGACTACCTTTTACGCGTTCTCTTTACTCTCATCCACCATCCATACAAAGGCCATTTGAACTGATCACGTCAAATAGTTTCACGAACAAAATCACACCTATCATCCTATCAGTTTAGAAACGCAACCAGCTGATACGGCATTTTATCAAAATGTAATCGTACTGAGTGTGGCAACGGAAGAAACCGGTCGTATTCACGACCAACATCCTTGAGCGAGATGCAATACACAGAACACCTGATACAACAGCTCGGTTACACGGTCATTGGATTGATGGTTATTAGCATATTGCTGCTGGCTCGGCTGCTCTCACGTTTTCAGACAGTTGTTCAAAGCCGTACGTATACGTACCTGTACTGTCATCCATGTGTAAATCTGTACCTGATGCAGACTTGTCATTTACCCTGTCTGCTCAATACATTGAAAAAGTAATACATAGTATGTGCTAAGCAGCTAAATGAAACCAATAGGGTTATAAAGGAATATGGTGTAAACAATATTTAAATAATTACTGGCAGGCTAACGGAAATTCTTTTGCTAGACTTCCGGTAGACTGGAGAAATCAAAGTGACTGTATGTTACTGATAAAAAATTAAAGAGACATATAGGAGCCTTCAAATAACATTGCCGAAAACACCAAAAAGTAATTAGTTATTAATTATATAAAACGTCTCAAATTAGTTAGCCATCTTGACTCGAGAATAATTACGTTTGATGTGATTAGATAATCTATGGTATTGACGAAACATAAAACAATAAGTCATGAGCCTTATTTTAAAACTTTCACTAATCACTTCGTTACTATTTGGGAATCACCAGCAAGGCCAGTAAAACAACACACAGTTTACAAAATTTGCTCTTATTCAAAGGTTCAGTTAAGAACGAAATACTTAGATTAGTCTTTCGTCTTAGATCTATAAACGACACATCTTTTAATGGCACAATTTGTAAACTAGCTCCCCCCGGTTCCAAACTTCTCCACCCGTCCCAGATAACCATTCCATACAGATGCAATGTAAAGAAACGCGCAGAATAAGAATAATTGCTCCAAACACTTACCTATTCATATGGCCAGTCTGATCAAGTAATTTCAACACATGCACACAAACTCAAGCACAATAATCTAAAGACGACGGTCGGTGGTGTCCGCCTGGCTGCTGCTTCCTGCTCACTTACTTCAGCAATCTGCCTTTTTTTTCTTTTAGGCTATGGGAAATGGCCTCCTATCACGGGAATCGTCACAAATTGCAAATAAAACACTACCCCAATGTGCACACGGACGAATGACGACACCGTTGTTTGAACAATTGGCAAAACAGGCGCACTCGAAATAGTAAAAATCACGAATTATTGGTGCAAATTCCACGAACGAACGTCGTCCCGTAGCACCATTTTCTGTGGAACAATAAAACTCAACTGACAGCCCACAGAGCCAGACACGACACACGACTGACAGTTCAAGGAGCGCATCAGCAAAAAACGCCCGTGATGCCAGAAATGAAAACAATTTGACGAAAAACGTTTGTTCGCGGTTTGTTTATTTGTACACCGAAAAAAAATGCATACACTCAATCTAAGAAGCTGATATTGTCAATTGCAAGGAAAATTGTACCATCCAAAGTGCGATATCGCTCATAAAAGTGCTATTTTGCATTAAATCGTTTCGGTCTCTTCGGCGCACTTATTGATTGGAATATAACGAAAAAGTGCGCCTAAGGTACCGAAACGATTTAATGCAAAATAACACTTTTATGAGCGATATCGCACTTTGGATGGAACAATTTTCCTTGCTATCAGCAATAAAACTGCTGTAAGCAGGGATGCCAGGTGATTTTTTGAAAAGTCTTCACCAAGGGGTTCCCAACAGCAGTGATTACTACGCACCTTCGAAAAAAGTTACTTTTGATTACTTTGCTGATTACCTCTGATTACCTGTAATCAATCTCTTATGATTACTAAAAATTAGTCATGATTACCAATGATTACTTAAGATTATCATTGATTACTATACTGATTACCTTTGATTACCTAATTAATTCATAAATGATTACAAAAGTAATCTCTGATTACTACGCACTGATACGCTTTGCTGGAAACCCCTTGGTCTTCACGAATCAAGAAAAATGTCTTCATTTGTCTTCCTTCGGCTTCCCGCCCATTTAAATAGATCATTTTGCGATGACGTCATTTTGCCGTCAAATGACACCACTTGGTGGTTTGTTTACATGTTTTTTGTCACATCCAGCGGTTTCGATTTGAAATTTTGTGAAGGATTACTGCATCAGGTGCTTTAAAATGCATGTAAGGTGCTTTCTCTTAAATAAAAACTATAATTTTTTATCATTATCTGCCGGACAAAGATAGAAAACTCAATTCAAACTTAAACACCATATAAACAAACCACCAAGTGTTGTCAAAAAAGTGTGGTTAGGAGCTCCCGTGTAATGATCTATTGCATGGTGAAGACATCACGGAGCGAAAAAGCTCCAGTTTGTTTCAAACAAAATGATTGTTGTTTTAAGCCTCAATAAAATATTTTTATAACAACCTGAAAATATTTTTGTTTCCAAACGAGATTCTGATGTTTGAATCAAGTAAATAACAGTTTTGAATTAAAAGTAAAGTATTTTCAAATTTGAAGTTGACATTGATGTAACAATAAATATTTTCATTTCAATCATACATTTCAGTTTGAAACAAAACGAAATTTTTGTTTGTGCGTAAAACAACCATAAATATGGTTGAAACTAGGTCCCTCCAGTGTTTCCTTTTTCCGAATTAATTCTATCAAAAGGTAAACTACCCAGGTAACCAATAAGCATTTCCAACGCAATTTAAAAGCAAGCCAATAAGCATTTAAGTTGCCTTAAATGCTACTTAAATGCTATTTTGGCAAAATATGCGGCTACTTTACTGCTAGCCCTCTTATCCAGCTTTTTACGCGCTATAATGGCGGACGCTATAAATTGTGTTCGTAATATTCGAACAATCTTTTTGACAACTCTGCATCCATCAAAACTGGGCACTCTTCTCATGTACGGCAGTGTTGCTCTTTCTTTCGTTTACGCAAAAGAAGGAGAGCAATAGTTTTGTTTACATTTCGCACATTTTTGCTCTCCTTTTTTGGCGTAAACGAAAGAAAGAGCACGGTAGTGTTGCAAGAGAAAAGTGCCAGATTTGATGTATGCAGAGTTGTCAAAAAGATTGTTCGCTTATTACGAACACAATTTATAGCGGCCATCATTATAGCGCGTAAAAAGCTGGATAGTGCTAACAATGCTTATTTGAGGCTAGTTACCAACAAGAAGAATTTAAATAGAATTTTGGAACAGTTATGCAGTCAAAAAGCTGATAAACAACAACCTGCAGTATAAAACGCCAGGGATGCTAATAAACGACTGATTTACTGCTTATTTTAATGCTTATTGGTTACCTGGGTATTTCTGGAATATTTCGATTTCCAGTTATGTTCCTATTTCATTATATCTTTAGGCAAACTGATACGTGGGCAAAGTTTTGTCGCAAACCGTCAATCAGCAAAAGTAGTCTGATTTGTTCCCTACATTTTCATGAATCTGATTTTTTCAATCGTGATAACAAACGACGTTCATACTACAACAAAGCATGAATGAAAAATTATGACAATTATAAATTAATTGTTTTTTAGTTTATACTGCACGCTACTGAAATGTCAAAAATGTTGTTCAAATATTACATACACGTCCGACATTATGGTTCGTAAAAAGCTGGATAGTTTCTACTATTCACAATTAATTTTTATATCCAATGTTACGATCTAGAAGAATGACGTCATAGGGTGCAATGCAAACCAATGCATAAGTAAAAGGTGCGGTAGATTGAATATGCTACAGTACCCCCCCGCTAATCCGACACCCAATAATCCGACGACTCAATAGTCCGGATCTCGCTAATCCGAAAAATTCCGATTTAAAAAGTATTGAACTTGACTTCTTTCAATCGAACACTACCTTCGTTTGGCGTCAGAATGGCACTCTTTCAAACTAAACGGAAATGGTACATGGTGCTGCTTCTACGTTCACGTTTGCTATGGCCATAATATTTTCATTGCTATTCTCAATAGACTGATGTGCTTGCACTTATTTTGACACTAACTAAGAGTTTCAGAGTATTTTGTTAACGAAATTGAGCATTACTGAGTATAAAACATAGTTATTGCGTACTTACGACAAATATTTTCAAAAATTTCCGGAGTTGTTTATGTATGGATGTAAACAAAACCACATTTCAAACTTACGCTGACGTCAATTTGACTGTCGGATTATCGAGTCAAAATTCGCTAATCCGGCTATAAATTTGTCGGATTAGCGGGGCGGTACTGTAGCATATTCAATCTACCGCACCTTTTACTTATGCATTGGTTGCACGCTTAAAAATTTTTGTTACAAAAAGCTTTTAGTCACCTTTTTGTCCGCAAGAGGGTGTTACTTTTGCATCTTTTCGGATATATATGAGATTTTGCGAAGTGAACTATATTGTTAATATAGTATATTTGCCAAAAGTAACTAAAACTTTATGACTGCTGTGTAATTTCTGCCAATAATATCAAAATCGACCCAGCAATCATGAAAGAGCATTTCATTTTTGAGCAGCGTGGTGGATAACTTTCAACGAAACTCACAATATCTTATCTGACAACAGCTCTCGTGCAAGCGAACGGTGTTCTCGCGCAGTGACTATTGTTTGAGTCTTGGCTTAAGTGAACATTTGAAATGATCGTTTTTATTGGCGACGGAATGAGGCTTCAGTGTTACCACAAACTATACAGACAACACGCGAACGATTTTTTCAGGTACCACGAGGGACGTGAGAAAGTCACTCACGGTCCCTTCACAAGCACTCATTTTTCTCACTCGTTAGTTCATCAACAGGGCTTATAGCAACGCAAAACAAACATTTTTAGTTACCATGCAACACAACAACATTCCCTTGCCGACCCAGAGCTATGGGCAATAGCAACGGAAGGTAATATTATTTTTGTAACTGAATTGGCGACACGATGGTGCTAATCTTCTTTGGAGACTCCAAAAAATTATTAGCTGCGGATACCAAGTGCGACACATTCATTTAAAATAATGGCAGTTCCAAAACAAATATCTAAAACCTGTTTTAGATGCTACAATTTTGTGGGTGATATTTCATAAACAACACGTCGAATGCCAAGATTGGCTTTAGTAAAAGCATGTCCAATGCTTGATCCAGAGCAGCCTTCAAACAGAAACCATTGCAATCGGTAGAACCGACGATGATTCCTACGCGCCGCGAAAAGCTGAGCCTGGACATGTCGACAACCCATCGGTTAGAATACTCCGCACCTTCGTTCGTATTGTTACGATGTCGCATTCGACTAGCGGTGCTGCAAAGAGTACTCATCGCTGTTTCTCTCGATAATTCGTTCACGAGCCGGCGCCAATTCCGCGTTTTTTACTTTCATCAAGCTCATCATCTGTTTCTCCAGTACCTCGTACTTCTAGAGCAGATTTATCGAACCGTGTTTTCGAAAGTCCTCATACGCCGAGGACGCGTACAGTTCCGAGCACTTTTTGTCCCACCAAATGGTGGAAGACCGCCGATAGAACGTTTTCCCGGGTATCGGTTCCATCTGGGTTTGAGTCATGGCGTCGAGGATCAAGCCAATGATAAAGTTGTATTCTTCCTTCGGAGGAAGTTCTTCGTGTAATTCGATATTTTATGTGGCTACGTTTTTATCGGTTGTCCCCTACAACCTTGTTGGCCATTAGCACGCGAATGGGACTCAAAAATGAAACTGGTAGATTTGCTTCTAGATTAGGCTGACCAGACGTCCCGGATTATGCGGGACTGTCCCGGATCCGGATGACTTGTCCCGGATTAGTAAGCGTCCCGGAAAGTGTCCCGCATTGATAAATTTTCTAATCGAAGCAATTTTTAAAGATGAAACAGGAAATTATGTTACATTGCATGAAAAAGTCTACTGCTGACACTTGTCAGCTAGTGCACACCCTCCCCAGTCAAGGCCCCGGCCTACCGGCACCTCGAATTCTTCATCTGACCAATGTCGCTGGCGACTGTTCTCTTCATCTTCAGTTTTCGCTTCATTATCCCCCCGTATTTCAATACTGGACAAACTTGGGGACAATCTGGTGCACTCAGCTCTTTTGGGATAAACTGAAGTCCATTGTCCATTGTAGCATGCATGCTGAAACTGCGGCTGGCTATCATGGGACTTAATGAAGGGCAAAATTCGCCTGGTGAGGTATCTACCCCTGTGTATCTCCGAATTCCTATCCGTCACCAAACACTGATTTTCACACGGATGCCAATGAAACAAATCCCTTGCCAAGTCAGGACCTTTTATCACGAATCCATCCTGAAAACCAATCTCGAATCTGCTACAAACCCTACCGCGAGTCAGAGCACCCCTGGATTTGGTTAAAATCGGCCTTCTCTAAAGCTTATTCATCATCCAGTTAGACACATGCATCGCGTTTCGTCACCACCCGGCCGCAGAGTCCACGAGACTGCATTCTAGCCTTTGTTTATTGTTTGAGGCTTCTGTTGGGCTCCCCATTAGCTCGTTAACGCTTGTAGCCATTCCGAGTCGGATTCGCCGTACAGTACAGCGGTCAGTATTCAGTTTTTTTCGCCAAAGCGTTATGCCGTGATGCTGAGATCAGCCTTAACTTTCCGAGTGACCCTCAACCGCAGTTGATGATCAAGAGTTCAACTCCAACGTCTGGCCTGCACCTTGCGGACAGCCCTGGGTTTCCATGCACCCCTCAATTACTCACACCACAGCTCTTTTAGGATAATCCGTCAGTCCCACCAGCTCCCGAGCCGACGCTGATGGATTCTGCAGGTGACCGTACACAATTACGTTTATTTCTCCTCCTGGAGATGAATACCTCCAAACCACGTTACCTTTATACTGCGAAACAATAATACCGAGCAGAACCGTTTACACATAACACTACGCCACCAAAAGCGAGCATCCATGACCACTGGGAGCGCCGCTATCGCCAAAACGAAGTGCCCATTTTCTAAATGACCCCATCTTTACTACCGAATCGATTTAGCAAATAAGCCATCCAATATGTCCCGCATTCATCCAAAAAAAATCTGGTCACTTTATTCTAGATCTTCCCACAAAACTTCATGCTGTTTGGGTGTATCCATATTTTCCGCTGCTAGAGCGAAACATCATGTTCCTCAATGCACATCGCTATTTGCCGTTACGTTACATCGCATACTCAATGCAAGTCGGATCAGTGGAACAAGCCTTTTGGCTACTACCCGACATGTTATCATCAGCAAGTAATCAAGTATACTAGGAATTCAAAATAAATCCCCAAAGGCGTTAATTTGTCACGCAGTTTCTTTTCTTCAAGCATACCAAATTTAGAGATTAAGTAGCTTTTCCGCGTTTTATGTTGCACAAGAAATTTAAATTAAATGTATTTGCATTCATTCATGTAAAATTAGTAAAATAAAGACCATTTGTTCCGTTCTTTCGCAAAATCAATCAAGTTCAAGAGAAATGTGAATAATAAAAAATTTTTAATTTTGATCAATGAAATAGAACTGGATTATTATTTTAAAAATAATTTTATACGATTTATGATGGGGCCTCGAAACGCTCTCTTATCCCCGATGACTAAACTTTCCAGATGCTGGAACATTTTTCCTCCCTCTTAGAACTTCCGTTGGACTTCTTTTTTGTACACCCTGATAACCAGAGCCACGTAGCCGTGGTCATCATCGCACGAAACCGTCGTATAAGCCCGGATCACCAGCTCTTCGTTGATCGTCGCCGACAGATGAATATGCTGCCCGAACGGCAGGTCCAGGATGCGATCCGAAACCAGCGAGTGTCATTGAAAATGTTTTCTTTCCGCTCTAGTGGGAACATATGTTTTTCCGGGGAATCTAGCAGTATGGGCGATTGGGCGATTTCTTCGTACCACACTGGCTGGCGTTGGATTTATCCTTCGTACCGTTGTTGTTCAGGAAGAAATTGGTCGTGAGGGCAGCGGCGACCACCACCAGCATGCTGATCGCTATCGGAACGACATCCAATTCGAACAGGTTGCACATCGATACTTTATCGCTGATATAATATATCCGAAAACTGCTCCTTGAAATCCCGTAAAAAAACAGACCTCCATACCTGTGTGAGGACTATAAGGTCTGTTCGTAAAACACTTCGAACTAGCTTAAAAACCGCAACGGAGTTCCGCTTTCCGCACACCACAGATAACCGGAAAGCCAGGCAGAAGATCGATCCACTCGAAAGAAACGTCGCCCCTAGACTGCTGAATTTCAAATGATGATTAATTTAAATCAAAAAATATGTAATTTATTAGGTACTGATTTCTCACCTCGTCGTTCAGTAAACAACTTGACGTAAACTTCATACAAATGAATTTATGGAAAAAATGCATGTAATCGGGCTACTGAGTTTTCTTGCCGAATACATTTCTAAATTTCTGGCAGAGTAAAGGAAACAGATAGCTTTTGAGAGCTTTGAGTGGCATGTGAATATGTGAGAAATGCGAGGGACGAGATTCACTCACTTCAAATGAAACTGGTCCCTGAGATTTTATGATATTTGTTCTACGCGTGGTGTCTGTATAGTTTGTGGTGTTACGTCTGTTAGTCTGTGGAGTTACCGTGGACCCCCGTTCGTTTGACCGTTTTTAATCTGAACAATTTTTAATTTGAACCCCGCTGGTTTGCACGATGTGCGAATTAAAGATGGTTCAAATGTCATTCTCAACATGGCATCAATTGCCTTCGCAGACAATGCACATAAACACGATTTGTTTGTACTGATCTAGCGTGTTTAATCCTAGATTAATCAGTTTCACATTTCGTTTCCCAACGATTACGATAAAAATCCGATCGGAGAATAACATATTCGCTGCTTGCAACTACCAACTAAACGAGACTAAATCAAACCACCAAAACAATAACAGAGAGCAGGGCGGCCAGTTCATAGGAGTTTCAGCATATTTAGGGTTAATAGTTGTTCAAATTAAAAACGAACCCCGTTAGTTTGCATGAGGAATCGTTCAAACGAACGGGGGTCCACTGTACTATGGAAGCATCCAGGATTGTTTGTTGTTCGAGTGTAAAAATGTAAACATTGTTTAATTTTGCAAATTATTCTAGCGGGGGTACACGGTATCCAGCTTTCCACGAGCGATAATGGCGGATATTGAGCACAAGTGAGCACAATCTTTTGACATTCATTGGAGGAGCGTCGAGTTCGCCCTGACGGAGTTACTATGATACATTCATGATTGTTTGTTGTTCGAATGTGAAAATGTAAACATTGTTTAATTTTGCAGATCAGCTGAAGTGGATTCAAACTTTTATAGTGGTTTGCGGCCATAATTTGCTGAAGGCACTGGCAAACTTTCGAAACATTACACATTAACGCAAACATTAACTTCATGTTGGTCGAGCCGTTGTCAAGTTTGCTCTCGAACAGCGTCTCGACTTGATAAGAAACTTTCCGTTGCGTATCCAGCATTCCACGAGCGATAATGGCGGGTATTGAGCACAAGTGGGCACAATCTTTTGACATTCATTGGAGGAGCGTCGAGTTCGCCCTGACGGAGTTACTATGGATACCTTCATGATTGTTTGTTGTTCGAATGTAAAAATGTAATCATTGTTCAATTTTGCAGATTAGCTAAAGAGGAACATAATTGAACGGACAAGTTTTATGGATTGTGGTTTTGCAGTTTTCGCAAATTTCAAGGAGAATTTCCAAATATGCAACGGAAAGTTTCTTATCAAGTCGAGACGCTGTTCAAGAGCAAACTTGACAGCGGCTCGACCAACATGAAGTTAATGTTTGCGTTAATATGTAATGTTTCGAATGTTTAATTCGCACGATTGTGAAAAAGTATTCTGAGCCAGTGCCTTCAGCAAATTATGGCCGCAAACCACTATAAAAGTTTGAATCCGTTTAGTTATGTTCCACTTCAGCTGATCTGCAAAATTAAACAATGTTTACATTTTTACACTCGAACAACAAACAATCATGAATGTATCCATAGTAACTCCGTCAGGGCGAACTCGACGCTCCTCCAATGAATGTCAAAAGATTTTGCCCACTTGTGCTCAATATCCGCAATTATCGCTCGTGGAAAGCTGGATAGCCTACCGAATATTTTTTGTTCACATTTTTTTCCATGGTGCTCAGCTAGGTGCTCAGTTTAATTCCAAAAATTAGAATTTAAAATAAATTATAAAAAATTCAAATCTTTAAATAAATCTTTTTCATCTTTTGTCATGATGTGTCACCCTCTTTGGATTTTCATTTTGGGAATTCAGCACATTCAGCAGCGTGGTTATGTTGGCAGCTTTGCGCAATTTAAAAAGCGATGAAAGAAGGAGAACTGTCACAACAAAAACGTTCGTTGATGGTTGATCGTTTCGTGATGTGCCGTGATTTTAATGCTCAATTTTGATTAAATGAAGCTTTAATCTATTCATTTTCGTAGATAATTTGTATTTTTTTAAAAGTGTAAATAATCTGCAACAGAAAAAAGTTGTCCTACGAATTGTGGCTACTGTTTTAACGCTTCCATGTCCGCGTTAAACTCAAAGCAACAGCCTGCCGTTGCCATCAGTGAGGAACAATGCGATGATGTCGAACTTATGCAGACTTCTTCTACGGAGGAAAGCACTTCCAAAAATAGTTCTTCTGAGGAACGTTCACCACATTATTCGCGAGCTACAAAAAGGTATTCAAAAATTTGTTTGATGTGTAAATTATACGTAACAATATGTTTTAGCTTCCAGCCCAAAAGAGTTTCGGAACTGCCACCGTTAGAATCCGAGTCGGATTCAGACGGCGAAAACAAGTAATACTCTTCAGTTTGCTTTAAAATTGACATAACGTTAGTTTCTTTACAGCCTGAATTGTGCAATTTTGAACGACTCCTTTCTGTTAACCCCTTCAAAGGGAATAGAGGATTTGGAAAGCACCACAAAAGATACGTGGATAACGCCAATGGACAAAGAAAATGCTTCTGAAAAACCTGCCCGTAGAAACCTCGAACGTAGGTTAATAGCTGCGAACAATCCCGCTCAATTAGCTAACCCAAAGCGAATTCCTTTGCTGGATCGATCACAGCTAGATAAACAATTTGCTATATTCTGCCAAACCGATTCCAAATCTACGAGAACAGGCGACTCTGGTATTAGCAGTACGGCATCGTCCATGCTTTCCGCTGGTGAACAAATAACAGAAGCTGAGATGCAAGACGCCGTGGAACAGAAAAATCATTCTCCTTCCTACAAAGATTGTCCAGAAATCAACGAAAAAAATAAGCAGCTTTTTGTAACGCCCCGCGAAAAACCTGTGTTGAATCCGACAAGAGGCACTATTTCGCGCATGTTGACGTCTACTGCTAGTCGCGGATCCCGCAGCGTCCTAGAGAATGAATTTAAATCACAGAAAATTTTGTTTGCCACACCATTGGCAACGGGAGTGGCACGACCGCCGGTTAGCGCGAACGACAGTCTCTCACTGTCTCTGGTTGATACTCCGATCAAATCAAAAGAACGTCCATTGTCCCCCATCGTGGAGCAATCGCGTATCGCGACGATGCCTAAGCAGAAGATGTCGCCGAAAAAGCTAGCTCCAGATAGACGATCATCTCCAGAACCACCAGCGATACAGGTAGAGCCACGAAAGGAACCAACCCCTGAGTCGAGTGAAACAGGCGAGCATAAATCAGGGAAGACGCTGCCTACGTTAACCATTAATGGGAAGGATTATCAAATCATAAAAAAGTTAGGTTCGGGCGGATCAAGTTCGGTGTTTTCAGCCAAGCAGATTGGAACTGGCGTTGAGTGCGCTTTGAAGGTATTTATTAAATTCATTGGATTGGATTTCGTCAGATTTATAATCATCTTTAATTGTAGTTAGTTAATCTCGAAGGCGATCCTAATCTAATTGAGGGCTATTTGAATGAAACCAAACTTCTGGCCAAATTACAGGGCAATGAAAATGTCGTGACGCTCTACGATTAGTAAGCGAGTTAATAACTGTTGTAAAATTATGATTAATCATAACTTGTTTTCAGCCTTCACGCTCCCAAATCCAATCAACTGTTTTTAGTGATGGAAAAAGGCGACAGCGATCTGCACAAAATGTTACAAACTTTCCAAAAGGATATGCCACTGTATACGTTAATGCAGATTTGGTATCAGATGGTTCAATGTGTTCATTACATACACGAACATGGAGTTATCCATCTAGATCTTAAGCCTGCTAACTTCCTTATGGTCAAAGGTCGACTGAAACTAATTGACTTTGGCATTGCCAGCAATATTGCATTTGACTCTACCAGTATTATGAAGTTCTCTCAAGCTGGAACCTTCAACTACATCAGTCCAGAGGCGTTGATTGATACTTCAACAGAAAATACGAGTACGGGAAATTCACAGCCCAAAATTCGGATATCGAAAAAGGCAGACATCTGGTCACTAGGCTGCATACTGTATCTGTTGCTGTACAAGAAGACACCTTTCTCACACATTAAAAACATCTACAATAAGGTCAATTTCATAACGAATCCCAACACGGTAATAGAGTATCCATCGCTGCCAATGTACTATCCATCCATGCTGCAAGAGATGCTGCAGCGATGTCTCAGGTACGATCCCAAAAGCAGAGCATCAACGGCGGATTTGCTCGGTTACCCGTTCGAAATGGTGATTCCGATCGCGAAATGAAGTCACCGGATAAGCTTTTATTTTACATATAGTTATTTATTTGGAAGATAACGTTTTCGACAGAACAAGGTAATGTTTTTTAATTGAGAGGAAAAATAATACATATTTTATACATATGGGAGCATTTATTTTATTCGCCTTCACCATCCGCTGACAGGGTCACACGTCATATGTCGGATCCGTATTGTATCTTGCATCGAATACGATGGTTGCATTAGCATTCAATTTAAAAACTCAACAAATGTATACAAACTACTGTTTTAACATTCCTCAATATCAAAAGTACACCACCATGTCATCGATTTTTAATTCACAACCAACAAACGTTTGATCTTAGTCTAATCGATAGCACATCGGCTCAACTTTTTTATTAACACGTTTACAGCCACTATGCTGAAAAATGTCTTTTTCGTCCTTCTCGTCATTCTTCTCATCCTTCTCGTCCTTCTTCTCCTCCTTCTTATTTTTAACCATTGCCGCAACCTTCCTGCAAAACAGAAAAAGATGCTTTAAACTTTAAACATTCAAAGTTTTTGTCTGGTTACATACTCAATATTTGCTTTTGTCATCTTTTCAGGACAAAGAAGCATAAAATCCCTTTCAATGCATTGCTTTACATGACGTTCTTCTAGTGGCAGGAACGGAATGAAGTGGTCAATAACGTTGGACGAAATAATTTTACTACGCCTAAAAGCACCGACCATGTTGTAAACGGCCGTCTCAATTTCCCCTTCATAATCCTCCAGCGTTGTTTGGTCTCGATAAGTTTTCACCGTAAGCTTTTCTAGACGGTTAGCGATCTGTACGCCTTGTGTAGTACATGAAATTATTGTGTTATATTTTTACATATTTGAATCCTTAATTGCCGATTACCTGCGTTGTTAGATAGGAAAATGAAAATGGACTTTGTGTAATCATACTCTGGTGAGGAAGTATGGTGGTCCAGTAGTGAAATTAGGGCATCAAGCGCCCCCGTAGGCATCCGTTGGGTTTCATCAAACACAAACAGCGAATAGGGACAAGCTTTTATCGATGTCATGATTTCATCAATGAGTTTATTCTGTAAATAGTTATATTAAATTTCATTTAGTGTTATTCTCAACAGCTTTCTCGAAATATTAAGTTTTCTGAGTGTAAGCAGTGTTAAAAATTTTAAAAATTTTAAAATTTAAAAAATCAAACGGTTTGTGTGTGTGTGTGTGTGTGTGTGTGTGTGTGTGTGTGTGTGTGTGTGTGTGTGTGTGTGTGTGTGTGTGTGTGTGTGTGTGTGTGTGTGTGTGTGTGTGTGTGTGTGTGTGTGTGTGTGTGTGTGTGTGTGTGTGTGTGTGTGTGTGTGTGTGTGTGTGTGTGTGTGTGTGACGTGACGTGATACGTGACACGATTTTCTCCGGAACCGCACAACTGATTTTAACGATCTTAGTGGTAAATGAAGGCCAGTACCAGTAGTTCAAAACCAGTAGTTCAAAAGTTATGCTTGACAACCTTGTTTTGATCATCTGTTTCTCAGAGATGACCATGGCTATTAGTCTCATTCAAACGGTAATATAGCCTCATAGATCCCTATTGAATTGTTTTTTGATTGGACATGTAATTTGGAAGTAATGAATATTGATGTTATCCAAATTAAGGCATCTAGGAAAATATGTGTACATGCAGTTTTTATTTCAAGAATGTTCCAATTTTTAATTAAAATATACGGGGCGCACAATTGGGTGCACTTATGGTGGTCTGTTATATTGATTTGCTTTTGTTCATTAATAGTCTATATTTTTATGATGCTTGCATACATTTTCCGTCCCTTCCTATTCATTCTTTTATGTTCAAATTCAATCTGAATTTGCACTTTTTTAGCATGTTATCAAAAAAACTGAAGTAACTTTTTTCTCGTATCAAAATGTAGTTGCAACTGGCTGGTTACTTACTTACTTACTTAGGTTGCTTGCGGTCCTAAGACAAAGCCTGTTGAACAAAGTTTCTCCATATAACTCGGTTGAGGGCTTACTTACTTACTTAATTGGCCTAACGTCTTACGACAAGGCCTGCGCAGTATAATTTCTCCATCTGTTTCGGTCCATGGCAACTGATCTCCAGTTCCGCGGGCACCCAGAGCTCGCCAGATCTCGCTCCACCGGGTCTTGCCACCTGGCTCGCTGTGCCCCTCTTCGTCTTGTTCCTACCGGATTTGATGCGAAAACCATTTTTGCAGGATTCTAGCAACATGTCCTGCCCAACGTATCCGTCCAGCTTTAACCACTTTCTGAATACTTGGTTCGCCGTAGAGACGCGCGAGCTCGTGGTTCATTCTTCGCCTCCATACACCGTTCTCTTGCACTCCGCCAAAGATGGTTCTTAGCACCCGCCGTTCGAAAACTCCGAGTGCTCGTAGGTCCTCTTCTAGCAATGTCCACGTTTCGTGCCCGTAGAGGACAACCGGTCTAATTAGCGTTTTGTACAGTGTGCACTTTGTACGGGGGCTCAAATTGTTCGACCGCAAGTGTTTGTGGAGTCCGTAGTAGGCCCGACTTCCGCTGACAATACGTCTTTTAATCTCACGACTGCTATTGTTGTCCTCTGTTGCCAGTGAGCCAAGGTATACGAACTCGTCGACTACCTCGAAATCATCCCCGTCGATTACCACGGTACTGCCCAAGCGGGCCCTGTCGCGCTCGGTCCCGACCGACAGCATATACTTCGTTTTAGACGTATTTATCTTCAATCCAATCTTCTCTGCTTCGCGTTTCAGTCTGGTGTACTGATCTTCGACCGCCTCAAATGTTCTGCCGACAGCGTCCTCTGCGAGATTCGAATGGGTCCGACAATCCACCCGAGATTCTCACACAGCACTGGATCCCATCCATCGTAGCCATGATAAGTCTAGTAAGCTTACCCGGAAAGCCCTTTTTCGTCCAAAATTTTCCATAGCTCTTGTCGGTTTACGCTATCATATGCGGCTTTGAAATCGATGAACAGGTGGTGCGTGGGAACTCGGAATTCGCGGCACTTCTGGAGGATCTGCCGCAGGGTGAAGATTTGGTCCGTTGTAGACCGACCCTCCATGAAGCCGGCCTGGTATCTTCCCACAAATCTATTGGCTATTGGTGATAGTCGATGAAGAGGACTTGGGACAGCACTTTGTAGGCGGCATTCAGGATAGTGATGGCTCGATAGTTCTCACAATCCAGCTTATCACCTTTCTTGTAGATAGGGCAGATAACCCCGTCTTTCCACTCCTCCGGTAGTCGTTCCGTATCCCAAATCTTGACAATCAGTTGATGCAGACAGCCGGACAACTTGTCCGGGCCCATTTTAATAAGTTCCGCTCCAATGCCATCCTTTCCCGCTGCTTTGTTGTTCTTCAGCCGCTGGATGGCTTCTTTAACTTCCCTTATCGATGGGGCTGGCACATCTTCGTCGTTTGCTGCACCAATGTGGTCACTTCCTCCGCTATCATGGTTTTCCGCCTGCACGCCATTCAGGTGTTCATCGTAGTGTTGCTTCCACCTTTCGATCATCGCATGGTCGTCAGTCAAGATCCCTCCATCTTTATCTGATACCTCCTTGACGAAGCACATAAAGTCACGTGGGTTTCCCGCGACGGCCGAACAGAAAACCAAATCGACCACATCTGCATCAGCCGGAAATGGAGAAGGAGCCTTCTTGATGTACGCAACAAACGCAGCGCTGACATTGCATCCGACCATCATCTTGTTATCGCTGAGATACGTCTGCGCGTCGCACGTGTCGCACGTCGCAAGTTGTTGAACAACTTGAATCTCGAGCCTCGGAGTTGCCATCTGGTGGTACCGTCGAAGAGCAATGGACCGGCATCAAGAACGCCTTCATCACGACCAGTGATGAAACCCTCGGCAAAGCGCGCAGTGGGCGGAGGGAGTGGATTTCGGATGAAACTTGGAGGAAGATCGACGAGCGGAGAGAGGCGAAAGCCGGCATTGAGCGAGCGCGGACCAGATCGGCTAAGACAGCTGCCCGTCAACGATACGCCGAACTGGAGAGGGCTGTTAAACGTGCTTGTAGGCGGGACAAGAGAGCCTGGACTAACTCCCTAGCCGAACAAGGAGAAACCGCCGCCGCCAATGGTGATATCCGTTTGTTGTACGATATTTCTCGCCGCCTTAGTGGTGCCAGGATGAATACAAAGATGCCGCTAAAGGACAGAGCTGGTCAGCTATTGACTGACCGTACAGAACAGCTTAAGCGATGGACTGAACATTTTGAACAACTCTTCCGAGTTTCAAATGTCAGAGACCAACAAAACCAGCAACGTACGACGCCTACAGTTCGTCGAATAAATCGCGTGAACTCGGAGGCGCCATCGCTGGATGAAATTGTAGTTGCCATCAAGAGTATGAAATCCAATAGAGCGCCAGAGATAGATCGTATTTCAGCCGAAATGCTCAAAGCTGACCCATTTTTGGCAGCCCAGATGATGTATCAGCTTTTCAGCAATATTTGGGAAACCGCAATTTTTCCGGTGGACTGGATGCAGGGCATATTGGTCAAAGTCCCTAAGAAAGGAGACCTAACGGAATGCGGTAACTGGCGTGGCATCACGTTGCTCTGTATTACTCTCAAAGTACTCTGTAAGGTAATCCTCAACCGGATTCAGGAGAAGATCGACGCTACTCTCCGGCGGCAGCAAGCTGGATTCCGTGCTGGCCGATCATGTGTAGACCATGTAGACCGCTCCGCATTATATTGGAGCAGATCAACGAATTCCAGGACTCTCTTCTGCTTGTGTTCGTTGACTTTGAAAAGGCGTTCGACCGACTCAATCACGAAAACATCTGGGGCGCACTTAGGCGTAGAGGAGTTCCAGATAAGCTAGTCCATCTCATCGAGGCTCAGTACGAGGCGTTCTCGTGCAAGGTTTTGCACGACGGCGTCTTGTCCGACCCCATAAGGGTTACTGCTGGCGTGAGACAGGGCTGCATTTTATCACCGCTTCTGTTTCTCATCGTTATGGATGAGATATTAGTTGGAGCAATTGACAGTAGACCAAATCGAGGATTGCCTTGGAATCCTCTAACGATGGAGCAGCTAAATGACCTCGACCTAGCCGACGACATTGTCTTGCTCGCACAACGCCGAAACGATATGCAGAGCAAGTTAGACGACCTCTCCGAGAGCTCCCAGGCAGCAGGTCTCACAGTCAATGTAGCGAAAACTAAGTCTATGGTAGTGAACACTGACAATTCCACCAACTTTACAGTAGCGGGACAACAAGTTGAGCAGGTAGCCGTCTTTCAATATCTTGGTAGCCAAACAACGCCCGATGGTGGTACCAAGACTGATATAGCCACACGGATCAGGAAGGGCAGGGGTGCCTTTGCAGGTCTACGAAACATTTGGCGCTCAAACCAGATCACTCTACGTACGAAAACCCGAATCTTTAATTCAAACGTTAAATCCGTACTGCTGTATGCCTGCGAAACGTGGTGCGTCTCAGCGAAGACAACGCAAAAACTGCAGGTATTCATTAACCGGTGCCTGCGATATATTATTCGTGCCTGGTGGCCTGATAATTGGATATCCAATGAGGAACTCCATCGTCGGTGTCATCAACGGCCGATAGCCACAGAAATTCGTGAGCGTAGGTGGAAGTGGATCGGACACACCTTGAGGAAAGGAGCGAATGAGGTTTGCAGAGCAGCACTCGACTGGAATCCACAAGGACAGCGTAGAAGAGGCAGACCCAGAGGCTCATGGCGACGGAGCTTAGCCAACGACATCCGGGCTGTAGACGAGAACCTGTCCTGGCGACAGTTAAAAGCCATGGCGGGTAACCGTCAGCAGTGGAGATCTCTGATTTCATCCCTTTGTTCTGCCGGACCGGCGGACATGGACACATAAGTAATAAGTAAGTCCTTGACGAAGCCCTCTGTGTGATTCGAGTGAACTTGACAATCCATCCGAAATCCGAACACAGCACTGTGTACCATCCATCGTAGATTTAATCAGTTTGATGAGCTTCCTGGGGAAGCTGCTCTCGTCCATGATTTTCCATAGCTCTTTCCGGTCGATGGTATCATATGCGGCTTTGAAGTCAACGAATAAATGATGCGTGGGAACTCTGTATTCACGGCCCTTTTGGAGGATTTGCCGCAGTGTAAATATTTGATCCGTTGTAGACCGACCTTCGACGAAGCCGGCTTGATAAGTTCCCACAAATCTATTCGCAATTGGTGATAGACGGTGGAAAATGATTGGAACAGCACTTTATAGGCGGCATTGAGAACGGTGGCTACTGGCTGGTACGAATAATAATATTCGCTTAAATTTTCCAAACAAACTTTTCTGAGTGTCCACTGTATAACTACCTAACTGTAGAGATGACAGTGATAACCAGCAAGCTAGCAATTTTATATCGCAACTTGTTTTTTTTTTCGATCAAATTTAAAAAATGGACGTTAACTTTTCCTTGAAATTGCATAATTTTTACCTGTTTATGACTACAGATTTATAGCATATTTACCGTAACTTGATCAGCAGAATTTCTGATCCAGTAATTAGCAGCATACTTGTGTACATAGGTACTGTTATTGCCTTGCTCGTACAGAGAAGTTATTACAAAATTCGTCACGTAATTCTTTCCTGTACCTGAAAAGATATATACATATGTTTATTATAAATGATGTGTCATAATTTGAGATGAGTAATATTAAAAGATGGAAAAGTATAATTGTACGAACGTGCGGACCGAGCCACAAAGGCTGATAGAATCATAACGAATTTAGCAGCAATCATTCGCTGGGTAAAAGAGCATTAATTGCAATTATCAACGCTATGGAATGCGAGATCATTTTTCTTATGGATTGTAATTAGGGATGCTATACCGGTTTTACCGAAACCGGTTTTACCGGTATTACCGGGCTATTTTCCAATACCGAATTACCGGTTTTTCCAAGACCAAAAACCGGTATTTTCGGTATTTTTTTGCATGATCAAATAACAACTCAAGAAGCCTGAATCGCTGGTAAAACGTTTAAAGCAAGGGGAAACTTAAATTCATGATTGAAGGTTCTACAAATAATAACTCAATTATGTAGTTCTTCCAAAGGGAAAACCCTGAAATACCTCACCGCTCTCAGCATAGAGCCGGAGTGCCTCATGCTTTTTAAGCAGTCGTCTCCATTCAACTTGTTCCAATCCCTGGGCTACTCGTCGCCAATTTCTCAGTCGTCTCAGAAGTCGCAAATCACTATCGATCTGATCATGCCATCTTGCATGTTAAGCTCCTCTGTTACTGGTGTCGAGGCGGTCGTTGAAGAGAACTGTTTTCGTTGCTGAGAAACAAGGATACGCTTTATTTAAGCGATGAGGAATTCATGAAGAAATAAGAAATTGTCACAGTGCTAAAACCAGCCTTGGCTGCTGTCGAATTACTGTACCGGAAAAATTGCAAACTCTACGAACTACGCACTCTAAAACTACTCTCGGAACACCTTTCAAGTATCGCACAACTGCTGTTCGAGTTACTGTATTGATAGAATTTCCGAGAGAGTTCGTATATTTAAATTTATTCGTTTTATAATTAGCCGCGCTATGTGCAATGACTTTGTAATATTCTTCAAGGCATCAAGGATGTTTTAATAATAAAATTCTGCAAGGTTTTATTATTTTAAAAGTCAATGGAATAAACTCAGAAACCGAGCAGGCAGAGGAACCAAAATCAACTGAAACTTCAGCTATAATTTATCATAAATGTCAGTATCTAAGCAGCTTATTGAAAGCTCTTGAACAAGGGTTTTCCTACGCTACATTTCTAATTTATCACTAGGAATTGTTCTTTCTTTCTCTGTGGAAACCGAATGAAGATTCTCTGCCTCCGGAAGTTTTTCATTGAAATTGGTTCTCGTTTAAAAGATGACATGGTAAATTCTCTTCGCATTGTTAAATATTATTTTTTTAATGAACTAGTCAATTAACTACGCGACAGAAATTGAGAATCGTTGATTATGGAAGGAACTTCTTCAAATCATATGATTTTTAAATATAGTTTTCAAGAGTTAACTTTTACCGGTTTTACCGGGGTTGCATTCATCAATACCGAAAAACCGGTTTTCAAAATACCTCCCCGTATTGGCATCTCTAATTGTAATAGAGTCGAACTGGTGGCAGTCCATATAAGTTGCAGTGCAGTCTCGCAGGATTTACATACATACTACCAACTGGTAGGTATAATCTCCCGCCCACTTTGAACAAAGAGTTATACTCGGCTCAAGCAAGAGCTGTTCGATGTGCGACGGATCAGCTCTCGGGATGGAACATACTTACTTACTTACTTACTTACTTACTTAGGTGGCTTGCCGTCCTAAGACAAAGCCTGTTGAACAAAGTTTCTCCATGTAACTCGGTTGAGGGCTACCGCTTTCCAATTCCTCGAACACCGAGTACTCTCTGGCAAATTTCGCTCCACCTGGTCTAACCACCTTGCTCGCTGCGCTCCTGGTCGTCTTGTTCCTACCGGATTTGAGGCGAACACCATCTTTGCAGGGTAGTTGTCCGGCATTCTTGCAACATGTCCTGCCCATCGTATCCGTCCAGCTTTAGCCAGCTTCTGGATACTGGGTTCGCCATAGAGCAGTGCGAGTTCACGGTTCATCCTCCGCCTCCATACTCCGTTCTCCTGTACGCCGCCGAAGCTCGTTCTTAGCGCTCGTCGTTCGAAATCTCCGAGCACTCGCAGGTTCTCCTCGAGCATTGTCCATGTGTCATGCCCGTAGAGAACAACCGGTCTAATAAGCGTCTTGTACAGGGCGCAGGGATGGAACATAGTTCTGTCAATTGGTGGCTTTAATTTATTTGTCTTGATCGATGACATCGACAATGATATTACCATACATATTCAACAACACTTTACAGATGGTTGCCAATGGCTTGGGACAGACCAACCATTTTGTCTACACAAATGGTTGACTTTTAGATCTTACATTTCTCCCGAAGCATTTTTATACAATCGCACCATTTTCTTCGCTATCGTGGACCCCCGTTCGTTTGACCGTTTTTAATCTGAACACTTTTTAATTTGAACCCCGTTGGTTTGCACGACGTGCAAATTAAAAATGGTTCAAATGTCATTCTCAATATGACATCATTTGCTTATGCAGACAATGCACATAAACACGATTTGTTTGTACTGATCTAGCGTGCTTATTCTGTTTTACAATGCGTTTTCCCAACGATTATGGTAGAAATCTGATCGGAGAATGAAATATTCGCCGCTGCTTTCAACTGCCAACTAAATAAAACCACCAAAACAATAATAAAGAACAGGGCAGCCAGTTCACACAAGCTCCAGCATATTTAGGGTTACCAGTTGTTCAAATTAAAAGCTAACCCCGTTAGTGTACATGAGGAATCGTTCAAACGAACGGGGGTCCACTGTACCTGTCGATTGTCATTTTATTTTATTACTTCACGAGTTGGACGCTCCGCACCAATATTAGTATTACACAAAGCCTCCAAAATAGACTATTGCCAGTTACATGGAAAATCGCGTCAATAGTTATAATTTATAAGTCCAGATGTCGTACCGAACGTACTGCTTTGCTAAAGTATTTTAAAAAACTGATGCACGCAACTTTGTATAGAGCAGTAGCACTGACCGTCTTTAACAGTCAGCACAGCTACATGAAGCATCGCTCAACAACAACAAATCTAATGTGCTGAATGCCTTTGATACTGTACACACAATCTCTTAATTGACAAAATGAATCACATCGGATTTCCATCATTCTTCACTGAATAGCTTTGCTCATACTTGTCCGTCCGCAGACCCTTCATTAACGCCCAAACACAAATGCATCCATTTTTTGAAACATCCGGAAGGTCCGAAATTTGACAGTGTAACATATTGTCTGGTCCTCGTGTACCTCAAGGTGGTGTGCTTGGATCTCTGGTCTGACTGACCGTTATAATCTATATTAACAACTTGTTGAAGCTGCTTTCATTCCTTTTGCTGACGATCTAATAAATTTTCGGATGATTGCCACTGCTGTCGGCTGTGTCGCATTACAGCAGACATCAACCTATTGCTAGCTTAGTGCGGTAACAACGGTACCGTAATCCGCGCGCAAATTGGTTACTTGGGTGAAATCAATGAAACGTACAATATAGATCATTACACGGGAGCTTCTAACCACACTTTTTTGACAGCACTTGGTGGTTTGTTTACATGGTGTTAAAGTTTGAATTGAGTTTTCTATCTTTGTCCGGCAGATAATGATAAAAAATTATAGTTTTTATTTAAGAGAAAGCACCTTACATGCATTTTAAAGCAACTGATGCAGTAATCCTTCACGAAATTTTAAATCGAAACTGCTGGATGTGACAAAAAACATGTAAACAAACCACCAAGTGGTGTCATTTGACGGCAAAATGACGTCATCGCAAAATGATCTACAGTGGACCCCCGTTCGTTTGAACGATTCCTCATGCAAACTAACGGGGTTACTTTTTAATTTGAACAACTGGTAACCCGAAATATGCTGAAACCTGTGTGAACTGGCTGCCCTGCTCTTTGTTATTATTTTGGTGGTTTGTTTTAGTTGGCAGTTGCAAGTACGAATATTGCATTTTCCGATCGAATTTCTATCGTAATCGTTAGCAAAACGAAATGTGAAACCGATGAAACACGCTAGGTCAGTACCAACAAATCGTGTTTATGTGCATTGTCTGCATAAAGAAATGATGTCATGTTGAGAATGACATTTGAACCATTTTTAATTTGCATGTCGTGCAAACCAGCGGGGTTCAAATTAAAAAGTGTTCAGATTAAAAATGGTCAAACGAACGGGTGTCCACGGTATATGCTTCTACATCAAAATTATCTTACCAGTGGTCCCGTCGAAGCTATAAAAAATTAAACATAAACGGCCATGTTTTATTATGAATATTCCAAACTTACTACATCACCAAGGGTTTTTGTGATTCGGTATTACTCAAATGACCTCTTAGTGCGTCAATCAATATGTCTTGAACAATGTGCTGACCAAACAGGTTCTTTTGAAGTTGTATACGCAAACCTAGGACATTTAAATGTTTGTTCTATAAGACATGCTCTGTATTGCATAATGTGTGTCTTACCATCTATATCATGTTTTAAGTACGGGCTCATGCAGCATTCGTTGTGTGGACAATTAGGATTTACTGTCCTGAGCAAACTTCGTCCAATCCAACCTAAGGCTGTAGTAACAGCTCCAACAGCAAATCCAATAGTATAAGGATTGACAATCACAAACGGAACCGCTCGGCATGGTTGCAGCAAAATGATTGCCAAAAGCAAAGCATTTATATATTTTACGAGGAGCATACTTAGTTCTATAGTTCGATTAAGAAAATTACCAACAGCAAGCTTAAAAAAACTATGACTAGCACTTTCAACATCACTCAAAATATTAGCCATGTGTTTATGATATATAGGGTAGGAAGGGGCACAGTGTGTACGTGAAATTTTCTGTCTTATGACATGTTATTCCATTTTTGAAATAACTTTTTTTTGTGTTTTTTGTTTTTTGTCATTCGAGACTTCTGCGGGGTTGGGACTTGAACCGGGGTCCTTGGCGTGAATACTAACCATTACACCGGGACTGACTCCCTGAAATAACTTTCTTCACGGTACATTTTTCAACTGGTGATAAAAAATAATCAGTAAGCTAAGAGTTTCTACTTGAAAATGATTGCAAGTTCTGACACGTGAAGTTAGAAAATATTGCTTTCTATACGTTTTAAATCTATATACAGTCTCATCTAGATCATTTTATGTAACCTGGCTGTGCATAGAATAACGACACCATGTCAAAAATATTGGATATACTTTACGGATAACTGCAAAACTAGGATCGAATTTTATTTTTTTGCATTTTCGACACGCTTACACCTTCAGAAAAGGATTTTTTAATATCTAATATCTCGTTGAAAACTTACGGCAGATATTGTGGAGTCACCTCAAGGGAAGTCCATTTGAACGCGCTTTCCCCAAAAGTATAAGGGTCCATGCCTAGTGGCATGGGCGCAGGCTTGAAGTAGAACTACGAATGTAGAGCAATTCGTCTCCCAATGCCAAAACCGGTGATTTTTGTACGAATTTCATATAATAGATTCCCCAGTTGCGCAGTAACGGAAGGTTTACTTGCGCTGTTGTATTTTGTACAACACCTGTGAACCGTTGACTTTATCTCGGTATATCTCGGGAATCTAGCAATAAATAAAATTACTGTTTTCAGTAAGGTTGATCCGCAGACAAATGGTGGAAAAAGTTCCATAAGTTTTTCACCAAGTGGCATTAGTATTCGAGAGAATTCTGTTACGTTTTAGCATGCCTATAAATCGGAGTTGACGCGAGTAACGAAAGGTAAAGGATTGTGTTCTTACATGTGAGAAATTCATAATTTCAACTCTTCAGCTAATTTAAATAGTGGACCTGCAAAGGTCCGTTTGTTATTCTCGAATTCTCAAATTTCTGACTCGTGGTGTCCATTGTCTATTTTCGTCCATCAGATAGGTTATTGGTGTGTGGATTAATGGTGGGAATACTGTTTATGGGACAAACGCTACTGGTAGGATCTGTAATCAAGATAGACTTTTATGTTTATGATGTTATGAGTCGCAAGCTAGCTGCCTGCCGATGTGTCTCCAACGAAAGCCGGCGACCGACTGATGACGCACACCGAGGCAAAGCAAACAATGTTTCAAATGCAACCTTTAAAATTGCCACCGATGTGTCTCGAAAACTTGCAGTCCGGTGCGTCGCAAGCTAGCTGCTACTGGCTGATGTTTCGCCAACGAAAGCCGGTGACCGAAGAAGGTAAGGAAAGGAAGTTTAACCCATAGCTCATCTCGTATATATATCTGTCATCCGTGCTAGGGAAGCACTGACGTGGGAAGGCAAAAAAATGCAAATAATGAAATATTAAATATTCGACTCATATTTTCTCAATTATTAAACGTCTGTTAGGGAAACATGTAATCTACTGTGTTGTAATGGATTTTTTGAAAAATTTCCAATCGATTGATACCAATACCTCTAGAATCTGTTGACGAATGACTGAGTTATAAGCGTGCAAACCATAACCACTTTTCGTTACATGTTCCCTTTTCGTTTTTCTAAAGTGCACCCCAATATAGAAATCAAAGAAGTAGTCCTACTTCAAAACCATGTTTCTTTAGCTGGCGGTACGTGTATCTCAGAAGCTAGTGGACCGATTTAGCTGAAAATATTTTTCAGCATGTAAAAATAAATTATCCAAATTGTTACGTAGCCGTTTTTTGTTATCTCGATTTTTCAATTTTTTATGAGCTTTTAATTGGCGATTTTTGATGAAAAAACATATCTCTTTTGGAAAAATTTCCATTTTGGTAATTTTTCGAACTTTCAAAAACCGCTACGTAACAATTTAGGTATTAACTTAGAGCTTCAAAATCATCCTTGAAATCCGTTCTACGATACTCCGTTGGTTCCCGGCGCGTACCGTCAGCAAGGAACTATTTTCTAGAGCGCATTCACGCGCCCACCTGCACCAGCATAATAATCACTACACTCAACCCCCGCTAATATGAAAAACACCTCGTTCAGATGGTTCAGATCAGGCGAATTCATTTTTAATCTGAATATTTGGTAACTCTATTCACTTTCACATACGCGCAAGGCGCGTACCCTATGACCTTGTTGTTTTGGAATGACGAAAACAAACGTTTTGAAAGCATGTCGAAAATGCTCGAATTCTG
Organism: Sabethes cyaneus; assembly: GCF_943734655.1. Taxonomy (NCBI): domain Eukaryota; kingdom Metazoa; phylum Arthropoda; class Insecta; order Diptera; family Culicidae; genus Sabethes; species Sabethes cyaneus. Next base: position 6,958,231 of record NC_071355.1, read on the forward strand.
AACATCCAGATTGTAGAACTGGAAATTGGTTCGACAGTATCAACTAAAATAGTCTATTTTGAGTGCTGCAGAGAAATAAGTTGCATATGAGCTATATTGCCAAAGCTGCTGAGCAAGAGGAAACGTATTAAGTTTTTTTGCTTTTTTTTTCAATTTGCCCGGTCAACTTAACCGTCAATTGTGTATGACGTGGTATGACGCTTGATCAGTTTTTAATGTGAACACATCCATACCAACGGGGTTCAGATTAAAAATGTTCGGATTAAGGAAGGTCATTCCAGCGGGGGCACACGGTATTCTGGTATCCAAAAAATACAAAATATATCTTCAAATATACCTTAACCAAAATACCCCTACACTTGACTATAATTCTAGCATCTGAAAAAAATTTACGAAAATCTATTATTTTTCGGTCTTCCAGAGTAGGGTCCCCCCCTTAATACCCTAAAACGTTATGCACGTTGCGGTTAAAATAGTGATATGTTTAAATGCAGGACGGCTTGAGCTTAGTATCATCTAAGTGTGCCACCTTTGCCCCGACCTACCCTGTGATTTGAACGCAAGTATTCTTATCTTTTGTTTGCTTTTTCGTTGAAAAATGCAAGCGATAAGTTGCTCGTTGCTCCCACACCTAAGGCCAAGGCCCAGTCTTTCTAACAAGGTGATATAGATTTCTTTTCTTGGAATTGGTCAGTCAAAGTGTTAGGGTTTGGGTAAGCTCTATCCGATCTGCCTTTTATCACACGTTAAACACGGTTTTGGTGTGGATGGTACGATAGTTTTATTTCGATTGATTCGACTGACAATGATTAGCTCAATCCTCAATGCTGACAATGTTTAGCTCAGGACCACATTGAAGCAGGAAAACTAAAATCAGATGGCAAAGAAAGCCATTCGTATTGTTTGATTGAGCGATAATATTGTCTATTGATTTTGTACTAAATTGAGGTGTTTAAAAAAAGATCTGCATTTACTTAACTTAACAAATGGCCGGTCACCGTTTCAACCTAAATCTAATCCTGACGAAAGAGACAACTAGCTTTATATTCAATAACACGCCTTTAATTCGTATCACAGTTCTCGCGTTATGCAAACAATGTTTTCATTTGTATGCGGGAGAGCTCTCCAACCATCATAAGAACTTTCTCCGACCCCAAAAACCTCTGCGTACAAATTTTCACACCGATCGAGTCAGTAGATTTAGTGTCTATAAGGCACATACATGCAGACAGACAGACATTCATTTTCATATGGTCGGTGTTAAATCAGACCGGACCAAGTCGCAAAATCTAAAAAAAGAATAAGTTAATGATAGCAAATGATTAAGAACTTCCTAATTTACATTTTACTCTAATCAGATTACTACACTACATACAGATTACTACAGATTAGCAAACTTTGACTTCATTTTTCTCGAAATTAGATATTTTTGTTACTTGATTCGGTTTGACTTAGGGTGAAATTAGTCGTCATTGATTCTGCCACTTTCAAAAGCAGTTTTTTTGTTTGAAACAAAAATTCTGTCCATGAAAATATATTCACTGTGTTCAGATTGGCAAGAAGAATGCAGTGAATATACTGCTTCCGCAATTGGGCTCTCCGACGAAAAGTTAATGACTGCTAATTTCCCGTTAACACCGTCCATATATACATACTAGCTAACCCGGCCAAGTTCGTATTGCCACAAATTAAACTTGTGCTGTACATTAATTGCAAATCTCGGATTTCGCAAGTGTCTGAGTTCTACCCTAGATGATTTTTGGCAGTTACGTAACTACGAAAGCATGGGTAGTTTAATACTCAAATTTTCAATTTTTCAAATTCCCTCCATTGCTACGCCAGATAGAATAAGGCTGATAGCATTTAAATATTCGCCGTGATTGTATATCATTTCGCCGAACACCATTTCATATACCTTTTTCCTAAAATTCTACTTTCCTTAGCATAAAGTCTCAAATGAGAGAGAGTCTGTACATGATTCTTTTAGAACTATAAGGAAATAGGGGTGAATAGGACAAAATGGGCTACTTATCATCATTTCCGCGTCCGCACAGATCGATCCCAGTGTGTAAAAACTGGTTGGTTGGAACCACTCGTTCGGCAGGTAAATCTTCCGGCGAGGGTTTTTTCTCTGGATTGTGACTCTATAACTCTTCCTAACTGTGACGAACTCGAACAAATTGCAGTCCGTGTTAAGTTGCAGCATCGCTCACTCTACATAGTTGCTGTATATCTACCGCCCAACTCAGCTCACGTAAGAGTAACACAGTGTGTTTTGGATTGTTTTTCAGAATCGGACATAATCTTGTCAATAGGCGATTTCAATTTACCTGTCTTGAGGTGGAAGGCCGACGATGATATTAATGGATATATTCCTTCGAGCGCCTCAGCTGAAATTGAATTACACTTTACAGACGCAATGTTTTCCAATGGCTTGAGACAAATTAATCATATTGTCAACCATTCATATTATTACTTGACGAGATGGACGCGACAATGCCTGACGACCAAGTTGATCAGATCAGATTTGACTACTCTGCATGTGACTATGATCTGTTGAACTCTATTTTTGCGGACATGCAGTGGGACGATCTATTTTCTAACACTGACTCAGTTGGCCAGATGCTACTTGCTCTCTATGATTCACTTTAAGGTGTTATCACTAGACAATGGTCTCCAACTTCAAGCAACCTCCGTAAAATGCGCAACCAATATTTCTTTACTAAAAGCGAATCTGATAGAGCTAAACTTCGGGAGCGTGAGGATGAGTATAAAGCTGTCCTTGTCGCAACATGACAACTATTTGCAAAGGATTCAGTCTGCTGTTAAACAGGACACCTTCTGTTTCTGGAATTTTGTTAAGAAACGCAAAACTGGCAGCAATATTCCTCCGTCGGTCAACTTCGAAGGAACAACTTCTCACTCGAGCTCAGAATCAGCTAATCTTTTCGCTACGTTTTTCGAGGGCGTATTTGGTAAAGCATCACCCGTCCAGCGACACAACTGCTTCGAGCATATACCGTTCCGTGATATTAATCTACCACTAGTGCAGTTTTCTATAGACGAAGTTCGGAAAGCTCTTGAAGATCTCGATTCAACGAAAGGACCCGGAACAGACAGTTTACCACCAGTATTTTCAAAAAACTGCGCTTGCATCGTCGATTACCGCTGTTTTTAACCGCTCAATCAGCAGTGGATCGTTCCCATTTGCATGGAAAATGGCGTCCATCGTGCCGATCCATATGTCCGGAAGTTACAAATCGGTCACCAATTACCGTGGCATATCCATACTTTGCAGCCTCAGCAAGGTATTCGAAAAACTACTCCATACAACTATATACAGATCAGTTGCACCGATCATCTCTAACAGCCAGCATGGATTTATGAAGCATCGTTCGACAACATCAAATCTTATGTGCTACGTCACAGCGATATCACGTGAGCTAGAAGCTAAGCGGCAAGTGGATACGATCTGTTTTGATTTTGCGAAAGCTTTTGATACTGTACCGCACAATCTCATTATTGAACATCGGATTTCCCTCATGGTTTACCGAATGGCTATACTCATACTTATCCGATCGCAAAGCATTCGTTACAGTAAACTCCGTGCGCTCCAGAACATTTGACATATCGTCTGGTGTCCCTCAAGGCAGTGTGCTTGGCCCGCTCATCTTTCTAATTTATATTAATGACCTGGTCGAGCTGCTGTCATCATCGAAATTATCGTTTGCCGACGATCTAAAAATCTTTCGGGTGATTGGTGCCCCTGCCGATTGTGTCGCATTACAGGAGGATATTAATCGTCTGCTAGTCTGGTGCAGTGACAACGGCATGCGTGTTAACAGCAATAAGTGTAAAGTAATATCATACAGTCGCCGTAACACCGTTTTTCTTCATCAATACAGCATGGGACCGGATTGTCTGGAACGTGTTAACTCTATTCTCGACCTAGGCGTTACTATTAACTCTAAATTGAGGTACGACGAGCATATAAGTAGAGTCACTGCTAAAGCATACACCGAGCTTGGTTTTATGCGACGCCATGCGTCTGGATTCACTGACGTTTATTGCCTCAAGACGCTATATTGCTCTCTCGTACGCAGCATTTTGGAGTATGCTTCCCCGGTTTGGGCTTCTGCACACGTAACACAGATCCTTGCGATTGAGCGAATTCAGAAAATAAAATTTGCGTCAGCTACCGTGGAATGATCCAGTCAATCTTCCCAGTTACATAGACCGTTGTCAACTGATTAGCCTGGATACACTCGCAGTCCGGCGCGTCAAACAGCGGCGTCTATTTATATTCGAGCTTATAACAGGCAATGTGGATTGTCCGGAACTCCTGTACCAGATAGCGTGGAATGTACCTCCTCGTCGGCTTCGGAATCCACCGGTATTGGCCATCCACAGAACAAATTATGGTGTGAATAATTGTTTTAATGTCCGCTTGCGTTCCTTTAATGATGTTTGTAATGTGTTCGATTTTACTCTGTCTAGAAATGTGTTTAGTATAAAGTGACCAGATTTTTTTTGGATGAATGCGGGACATATTGAATAGCTAATTTGCTAAATCGGTTCGGTAGTAAAGATGGGATTATTTAAAATTTGAGCACTTCATTTTGGCGATAGCGGCGTTCCCAGTGGCCGTGAATGCTAGCTTTTGGTAGCGTTGTGCCATTTGTAGACAATTCTGCTCGGTATATTTTTTTCGCAGTTTAAAGGTGACGCGGTTTCACATGCAGGAGGAGAAATGAAAGTAATTGTGTGCGGTCACCTGCAGAATGCAGCAACGTTTGCCCGGGAGCTGACGGGACCGACGGATTATCCTAAAAGAGCTGTAGTGTGAGTAATTGAGGGGTGCAAGGAAACTCTCAGGGCTGTCCGCAAGGCGCAGGCCAGACGTTGGAGTTGAACTTTCGATAGTCAACTTCGGTTGAGGGTCATTCGGAAAGACAAGGCTGATCTCAGCACCATGGATTGTGCTATGGCGAAAAAACTGAATACTGTCCGCGAATTCATCTCGAAATGGCTACAAATGTTATAGAGTAATTGGGAAGCCCAACAGAAGCCTCAAACACTACACAAGAGCTAGAATCTGGTCTCGTGGGCTGTGCGGCCGGGTGGTGACGAAATACGATACATGTGTCTGAATCGATGATGAATAAGCTTCAGCTGCAGTTCAGCATGCATGCTACAATGGACAATGGACTTCAGTTCATCTCAAAAGAGCTGAGTGCACCAAATTATCCCAGGGTTCGTCCAGTATTGAAATACTGGGGGATAATGAAGCGCAAGCTGAAGACCAGCGACATTGGTCAGATGAGGAGTTTGAGGTGCCGGGAAAACTGAACGAACTAACGACGACCAGAATCGTTCTGGTAGGCATAACCAGGACCATACCATACCTTCGTCTCCTTCAGTTAAGCTGGCAGAATTCTGCGAAATATGATGTTAGCGGGATTCCTGGAACGTGATCCTGGATAGCATGTTTTGTTAAACGTTTAATTTCAACATTCAACAATTCGTTCGAAATACAAAATAGGGATGATAGTAAAGGTGGTATAAAGACGAAACTATTTTCAACAGAGGAGCAGGAAGAGACCTATAGACTTCGGGGCAGACGCCGCACCCGTGGATGTGCGCTGTCGAGGGCGATGTACGTTCAGCTGGTTCAGCGAACTAGCGAAATTGTGTCCAAGACTGCAGCTCACACATACACATATATCACTCACACTCATTCTTACGACACATTCGTACACAAACAGAATCTCTAGAATATTCTAGAAATATCTTTTTCTATTTACGATATCACCGGTGTTCGACGATGAAAGCATGCATAAAAGAGTATCACATGGTTATTCACCCGGGATGTTCAAAACATACTTAAACGGTAAGAACGGTAAGAACCGCGTTTGGGGTGGTCCTCAATGAGGCACAATGAAATCGTACGTGATGCGATATGGACAGGGGCGGACTGGGAACCAAAGGGCCCACCGGACCTTTGAGATTAGGGGCCCCAGTTTGCAATATTCTCATGATAGTAAATTAACACAAAAAAACGACATCTACTCAAAAGACATCAGCGTTACAGGGACAGCAAATCGAATGAATATGGGCTCTATTTTGTAAGTCATGTCGTGCAACTCGACTCGACTCAGGCACTGTCGAGTGTCGAGTATCGGGTTACCAGCTTTTAGCGTGTGCGTCATATTAGCGGTTCACGGTACTTTAGTTTGGACGCATTTTTCTTCAACCCAATCATCACTACTTTGAGTTTTAGTTTGTTCAGCCACCACCACAGATGCTGTTTTATCGACAACATCCATTTCATTGGGAAAGCAGACGAACTAACTAGATTTGCTGAAGATTGTGCTTGTGTGTTGCTCCTTTCATAACGTCCTGTAACGGCATGCTGAACAGCCCACATGAGGGTCCATCACGTTGATAAAGTCCCCTGCGAGGTTAGAATGGTCATGATTTTACGGTCGATGGTATCATACGCAACTTTGAAATCAATGAAATAATTGTGCGTTGAATTCTGTATTCATGGACTTTTTGGAGGATCTGCCGCAGCGTGAATATTTGATTTGATTTCCGTGATAAATGATAGGATGTCAGTAGTTCAATATATATGAGTAACTTACTGCGTCTACATGTCAGAACAGAACAGTTCATAGTGCAGGCGATTCCTGTGCCGAGTTATAGCTATCCCTGGGATTAAACTCTTGGATTCTCCTATAAGAATCCTGCTTCTATAAGCAAGATATTCTGTGCGAATCCTCTGTAGAATTTCTACACACGATTCCAATGTGAGGAGTGCCCGAGACTCTGCGCGAATCTTTTCGGTTCGTCCTGATAGAGCTGCGGAAAAAAGAACCCACGGTCTAAAAACGCCAGTACGAAGAGCACGTGCTCACCAGTCCAGAGGAGCGGTTCGGCTGCAACGACACACGGAGTTTCTACAAAACGACCAGGTGCAAGAATTTTGCCATGCCTATGATGTGCATTGATAGTGCTGGCAACCTGCTTACTGACAAAACGACGGTAGCAGCCAGGTGGAAGAGTATTTCCAGACGCTGTTGAATAGAGAAGTAAACACGAAGATCAGCAGGTACAGGATAAGAATTTTGAGCGACGGCCAAACTGTGGAGCCATCAACACAGGAGGAGGTCAAAAGAGCAATCAGTGAGCTGAAAAACGGTAAGGTTGCTGTAAAGGATGGTATCCTGGCTGAACTTCTAAAAACGGGGAGCGAGCAGCTGTACGAAACAATTCGTCATTGTCAGTAACAGAATATGGGAGGAAAATAAATATCGGAGGAGTGGTTGATTGGCCTCATTTCTCATAATTTTAAAAACTGACATCGACTTGAGAGTATAAACTATCGAGACATTACGTTGCTCAATTTTGCCTATAAGGTGCTCTCCCTATCCTGTGTTTTAGACTGAGTCCGTTAGCTGAGTTCTTCGTCGGCAAGTATCAAGCTGGTTTTCATGAGGGTCGCTTCACGATGGATCAGATATTTCCTGTACCCTGTGTCTAGTAACTGACGAGTTCCGGGAGTACAACTTGCAGACTCATCATATTTTTATGCATTTCAAGGCGGCATACGATTCAGTCAAACGAAATGAGCTGTGACAGTTAACGCTAGGACATGGTTTTCCCACAGAACTAGTTACGTTGATTCGTGTGACGCTGGATGAGTAAAAATTATAAGTCAGAATAGCAGATAAGGCCTCACGTGCTTTTTGATTTTGCGGATGACGTCGATATCACCGAAATCAAAAGTAGAGCAGCGAAAGAAACCTTTAGGTCATTTATTGAGAAATTGGGACTTGCCATTAACACCGCCAAAACGAAGTACATGACGTGGAGATCCAAATGGTGTTGGTGTCGAAGAGGAACTGAATATATTTTGGTATGCTCGTCACATGTGACAACTATGTAAGTCGCAAAATAAAACGACTAATTGCAGCTGCGAATTGGCCTTTACGCAGGCATTTCATTTTGTAGCTGTAGTCCCGTAGCTTGCAAATTCGCATAAAACTGACGCTCTAGAGAACACTAATCCTCTCGGTGGCCCTTCACGGACATGAATCATGGACGCTAAAAGAAGCTGATCGACGAATGCTTGGGGTTTTAGCGTAAAATTTGGCAAAATTCAAAATGGAGTGTAGCGCAGACTCATGAACCACGAGCTATATTCAGAATGCAAATATGCTGTTATAATGAAAATAGCACAGTGTGGCAGTCTTAAGCCGACAGTTAAATATTTATACGTAGTCAAATAACTGCGGATGAAATACTAATTCTACTTTTAAATACTCAGAATTGAAGCTGGTTATATTTTCGGAGCTAGGACCCCAACAGCTCAACTTAAATGATTTCATGAATCGTGGGGCCCCAGCAATTGAACATTTGTGAGTCGTAGAAAGAGTTTAACTAAAAAAAAAAATTTTGGAAAATCTCATTTTGTGTAACAACGAAATTTTTACTGGGGCCCAGCGGGCATTTGCCCGGCCCGGGATATGGATCAGATTCTCAGGTAATCTCCATTCCTACAACGGGCGTCAACTAGGCGAGCTAGCTTGTTTGAAATAATTCGAAGGAAATTCATAAAATGAGTGAACACAGAATGAGGCTGAATGCCACTTAACTTGTTTACATTATAATAGGACTGTACATAGTTTAATTGAAGAGGTTTAAACCGCATTTCATGGTAAGTTTTGTTCTGGTATTTTTACAAAAATATTAGATATCGTGTTTCGTATCATCGATTGAATCCATCTGACTATCGCATTCAGGAGGAATATTGCCATTCAAGTCAAAAGCTCACACAAACTATACTTGATTTTTTATTATCGTTTGAATACCACTTTACACTTGTATTCATATCAACTTCTCTTCCATATTTTTAAAAGTAAGTGTAAACTTGTCTCGAATTTACAAAATATTTATATTACCCTTCCTCATATCCCACAGCATCAAAGTAAATCACTGGAATCAATTTCATAACCAAATGTGTTAAACGTTTCCATCTTAAACTAATTGTAACACATCGCCTCAACTTTTTTACTAATACGTTTACAGCCGCTATTCTGAAACAATCCGTCCGCATCCAAGGTGATAGTCATTTGCGCAACCTCCCTGCAAAAAAAGCGAAACAGATAATTAAATTAATCAGAGTTGTCCGCCTGTTAACATACTCGATCTTTGCTTGGGTCTTCCTTCCAGGACAAAACAATTCAAATTCTTTTTCAATGCACTGCTTTGCATGACGTTCTTCGAGCGGTAGGAACGGAATGAAGTGATCAATAACGTTGGACTGGATAAGATTACTGCTCTTTAGTGCACCGACCATATTGTAAACTGCCAACTCAATGGTGCGTTCAAAATCCACTAGCTTTGTTTTATCTCGATAACTGCCAGAATCCAGAAGCCGTTTTAGCTGCTTAGCTATCTCCGCGCCTTGTGATAGTAAATAACATTACTGTATTATATATATTTGAGTACTTTATCGCCAATTACCTGCGTTGTTAGATAGAAAAATGAAAATTGATTTAGTGTAGTCATACTCCGGGGAGGAAGTATGGTGGTCCAATAGTGCAACTAACGAATCTAGTGCCCCTTTGGGCATTTGTTGCGTTTCATCAAACACAAACAGTGAATAGGGACAAGCTCGTATCGATTGCTTAATTTCACCGATGAGTTTACTCTGCGAATAGTGATATAAAATGTCGATTAGTGTCTACTCAAAATATACAAGTATATAGAATATTTACCGTAACCATATTGGCAGGATATTTAAACCAGAAGTCAGCAGTATACTTGTGAACATATTTACTGTTAATACCTTTCTCAAATAGAGAAGATATTATGAAATCTGCTACATAATTTTTTCCTGTACCTAAAAAGGAATTGATTTTAAGCAATGAGTCGTGAGACACTTGCGATGAATAATTATAATCGGTGGTAAAATATGGACTGAAACATGCAACCTCTCTGTTTAGCAATCACTAAAAACGATACTCATACTACAGCATAAGACAAGACAAAACTGACAAAAATCCGGATATATCGGGAAGTGCTTCCACAATTTATTTACAGCCAAATTAACTTACCAGTGGTTCCGTCAAAGCTGTAAAAAAATTAAAGCTGAATGGCAATGTTTTATCACGATTTACGAATGATTCCAGCTTACCACATTACCAAAGGCTTTCTTGATCTTTCAATGTTAATAAAATGACCCCTTAGTGCGTCAATCAACGCATCTTCAACAATGTGCTGGCCGAACAAGTTCCTTTGAAGCTGTATACGCAAACCTACGACATTTAGAATTTTATTCTGTAAAACATACAATGCATAATAATAATGTGTAACTGACCTTCTACATCGTTTTTCAAGTATGGCTTCATACAACATTCTTCGAATTTGCAGTAGGTTATTTCCGCGAGGTATCCTCGTTTAAGCCAACCTAAAGCTGCGCTGCCAACTCCAAAAGAGACATACCCAATAGTGATCGGATCGAAAAACGCTCGACATGACTGCAACAAACTGGCGACCGCCAAAAGCGAAGCAATCGCGTACCTTAAATGGACCATAACTAGCTTCTATTGTTCGTGCGAAAATCTGATTAAAAGTACGCTTGAAAAACTATGACTAGCACGTTCTAGGTCACTCGAATTATTAACAATAGGATCTCATATTTCAATGATGCAAACGCTAACTTTCCGAACCGAGAGGCATCGTCGAGATCGAGACAGAGAAAAAACAATAAAATAAACAATAATATTCGTTGAATGACAGTGCCGGTACGTACACAGAAAAATAATAAAAACCATATTTGAGTAATTTTCACATAAATCATCACTTTGTTGAGGTAAATACCTAAAAAAAATTACATTAAATTTTGTAGTATAGAAACCATCCCATCGGCAGGCAAGCATCTTTTCGTCGCCAACATCTCATGTGTGCGAAAATGAAATAGCACAAAATTTTGTATTCTCTCTCTTCTTCCTCTTTTCAAACATTTTAGTCGTTTAGGTCCACTTAATGCCAAGGGCATGGTGTGTTGCTATCTCTTTCTCATGTAGGAGTGAAGAGAGCAACTTTCAAATGTTCCTCGGTAAAGGGGAATTCCCAGCAAATTTTTTGGTTCCTGTCAAAATTAACATTTTGGTACCTATGCGTGGGACATCGAAAATGTATGAATTTGACAGCCACTTCACCCCGTAGCTTAATGCAGATGCCGATTAGTATACCGTGGACCCCCGTTCGTTTGACCGTTTTTAATCTGAACACTTTTTAATTGGGTCCTAAAATTTGTGATAAAAATATGATTTTTTTAGAAGGAACGATAAAGCTTCCCATTATGACTACCAGAGTATAGTTTTTTCTTTTTTAAAAAGATGCAGAGCACTAAAAAATTAAAAAAACAAAAATATTGTAATTTATTCTCCCTTGACATTAGAGATCTTCCTTGACATAACGAAAATAACACGTTTCTGGCAACAATGATAACTTTTTCTCACTGGCAACTCTGGTTTGACATTAGAGCAGCTGATCGTTTTGACAGTTACAGCTTCGCAGTTGTCTCTTGTGCTTGTCTGCGTTTTGCTGGTCGTGAGGAAGTGGGACATCAAATTTGTACTAGTTATCGGATAAAAGTTTTGATTCGGGCAATGTATTCCAATCCATCGATTCACGGTGCTAGACTTTGTCCAAATCTAGTTTGCGCTAAGAATGACTAAACGATGTCAAACTGATGGCCAACAGTATAATCTCGGTACAATCGACCCCGCAGAACAGTATGAAAAAAAACGCCAACCGAAACTGGCACCGTATTATCAATCAGATTGGTATGTTCTGCTACTCCGATGTGAATCAGCGAACGGCAGACCAAAAATTTCTGTGCGTTTCTAACCAAACACGGTCGCATCTCGATGGCGGGTGTTGCATCCGAAAACTGCAGCCATCCGTGCTGTGACCAAGTGCAGTCACTATACGCTTATTGCTGATTTTGACAAAGGCCTTAATTAAACCGAGATGCTATAACCAATAGTTTAAACGTTGTTCATGTCATCTCTTGGCTTTATCAGATTATGCTAACTAACGAACGTCTTTCTCAAAATCCGGAAACCGGAAAATGAGCTGTAAACTCAGAAAATGTTTTAGGTCGCGATTGCCAAGCCATTTCCTGACTTTGCAACTTTTGACTTTTTGACACACTATCACATGAACGTGAAGGTAAACAAAAAGTTTTCCGTGACATTTCAAGACACACTATGGTTTCTTTTTATAATTCGTGTTGTCTAGATACCGCTTGACACAACCATGCACAACTATAGTTTGTCTATATAAGGTTGCCCAAATGTTTATTTTTTGTTCAAAATTTCACAAAATTAAAAAAAAAGGTTTTTAACGGCAGTAGCCTAAAAATATAAAATTGAATATCAAAATATGTGTTCCTAACCCTAACCTCATCGATTCAAGCTAAAAACGACATAGGGCTTTAGGACCCAATTATATTCATATAAAATATTTCGCAAATGGTGTGTAAGCTTTTAAGCAAGACACTAGCGACATCTCTCTTACTGTGCGCCAGTTGCCCAATATCCGCATTGCCAAATTTATTATATATTCTTGTCATAATCTACATATTCGAAATACTGGCAGCTCTTATGTTAGTTACTGTAGCAACCTAGCAGCGGTTGTAGCAACGGATCGATTTTGTTTATGTTATTTGTTGAATACGGCTAAACATTGAAAACAGGGAATTGAACAGCGCAATTCAATATTTTCTGTTATTTTGCCGGTATTGTGGAGTTTTTCAACATTGCATCGTTCCATTTCATCGTTACACGCAGCATGACCCCGTCGCGGTGGTACTAAAGTGAACTTTTCATCTTTAAACACCGGAAGACCTGCACCACATCAACGATATCCGCCGGTGCACCGGTTTGGCTGCGATTCATTGCTCTCGAAGGTGGTGGCTGATAAAATCGCGGCTTATTCTCAGCCTGTTTGCCAAAATTGCCAATAGCTGGTGACCGATACAGAAACACAGTTTCTCCGAAGGATTAAACAAGAATTCTACAATAGTTACTATCCAGGTTTCCACGAGCGATAATGGCGGATATTGAGCACAAGTGGGCACAATCTTTTGACATTCATTGGAGGAGCGTCGAGTTCGCCCTAACGGAGTTACTATGGATACATGCATGATTGTTTGTTGTTCGAGTGTAAAATGTAAACATTGTTCAATTTTGCAGATCAGCGATTAATAGATAAATAAAATTAATTACGACTTGTTAGCTTTAAGACACAACTCGCCGGTTAATTCGGTTAATGTTACAGCTTGGATGACAGCCATTGCTAGATTCGTTAAAATTAGACACCAACAATTATTGATTTAAGTTTTTTGTGGTCGTAAATTTTAATGTTGAAATGCAATCGGCTGCACATTAAAATCGTCTTTCAAGGTTTTCATATATTCGAGCGCTTTGAAAGCGTGATGGACCTGGTTATTGAATACAAAAAGTCGAATTTTTCGTTCAATAAGATAATATTTTTTCACTCTTGCTATCAACCAGTTGTGTGTTTATTTACATGAACTAGACTTAATTACTTTGCACAACTCGTTGTATTAATGGATGAAGTTAGGCGTAGGCTCACGAAGCCCTTCTCTAAACAAACAGATGCCGAAACTGTTGTATAGTTTGGCTTCGGTAATCACCGCTCCGACCAGCAGCCGCTGACTATCCCGAGGATCGGCAGCCGTTTCCGTTACAGCTGCATTCTTGTATAGCCAAGCCACCTCTTGGCCGCCCATAGGAACCCGTATAATAAGCTTTTGGCGACCGGTAACGACCAGAATTTGCCGCTCAATTTCTTGCAACTGTACATGGACGATGACATCGGCAAGTATCGATTAGTCCCGTCGGGATATCCGCCATAAAACCGACGGTGTCCATAAAGAGTACTTCCAGCTTGCATGGAAGCCAGCCAGCATGAGCCGTTACATCTAACGTGGCAAATAGCTGATTCCGCGGTTCGAGAGATTTTTCCTCGGTGAAGGCTTTAATCAGAGAGGTTTTACCGGCACTGGTGTAGCCCACGACAGCAACAATTGGAAAGGCTTACTACAGAATAACGGTCCATTACGGGAAGTTTAAAATGTTCTTGTAGTATCTGGTTTTGCACCAGAGACAAAGTGCCCTTACTGACAAATACACAAGTGATTAACGTTCCAGAAGTTTGCAGGTTTTGCAAACACATTTTAATTTCTTCCAGTTTCCCAACGCCAAAAAGATGCTTTTTATCTAGCGATTCCAGCGGAACTTTCAGGGCGTACCCCAAGCAACCAAAAGTTCGAATATTACTTGACACGCGAACTCGAAAGTTCATAATTAGTTCAGATTCAGTTCCGTGGAACTTTCACGCTGATTAGTAGTGTATATCAAGTATATGTGGAACTAAATGCTTTAAGAAGTGCTGCGAGTACTTCATAGATACTTCAAAGCTATTAGGATGCTATATGAAGTTCTGAAGTAACTTTAGTTGCTAACAAGTTCTGCGTGTTGCTTTTTTGTTTATATTTCTGGTGATCAAACCAGCAGAACCTGAAACTATTGGAGATTAATTTTTATTTCACTTGAATAAATTTAATCCTCGCACATTTCTAATTACAAATATAAATTAGAATGTAATGCTCTTCATTATTGTGTTGTGTAGCATATGCTGTCGGTATCTCACTACTACAGTTAATAGCCTGGTTCCAAACTTTAAGTTCTATAATTAACTCGCGCTGCATAAAGCTGCTGCAAGTTCTAAATCGAACTTTTACTTAACAACTCATTGGCAAAATTCACATCGCTTGTATACGACAAAGGTGACGCAGTGGATCGGTATAGGTTTACAACGCGGAGCACCCGGGTTCAAACCCAACAGCAGGCAAATGCAACGAATATAGAAGTTAGGTAGAAGTATAAAAATAGAACATAGAAGTGCTGCTAAATTTGATTTTTCTTAGTTTTTGACAGTTTATTTCGAAGCTGCTTAGCGTTCTATGCAGTGAACCCAAGACAGCTTGAAAGTTCGGTTAATTACTTAAAAGTGGCGCTGCTTAGCAAGTTATAGATTGATATACATAAAGCTGTTTAACCCTTGTTAGACACCATTATTCGAACTCTTGGTTACTTGGGACTCTACTGTCCATTTGGGTATCGAACGAACCAACGCTTCCGCCTCCGCAAGTTGATGTTCTGATTTGCTGGAAGACTTTTTCGGTCCCCACTTTATGTATGGTTGAATGATAAACACGTTTTGTTCATTGTGCAATCTTTTCTGCACTCGCATGGCATTGTTGGCAATGGTGTCGTAGTCGGCATCATCCAAGCTGAACTCATCTAAATCTGCTCCATCGGTCCAACCAGCGATCTCTCTGTTGGTACTCTTAAATTTCCCTTTATAGTCTTTGTATTTACTGGAATCAGTGTATTTATATCTCGTAGTAGTCACTTCAGCTGATCTGCAAAATTAAACAATGTTTACATTTTTACACTCGAACAACAAACAATCATGAATGTATCCATAGTAACTCCGTCAGGGCGAACTCGACGCTCCTCTAATAAATGTCAAAAGATTGTGCCCACTTGTGCTCAATATCCGCCATTATCGCTCGTGGAAAGCTGGATTGTTGCTAAATGTTTACCTTTATTTCAAGTTCGACAGCTTGGGTAAACAATACGTTAGTTGCTGTAGCAACTGTTAAATACAAGTTAAATGCTTTGGTGAAAATATGACGATAGCTTTGATGTGTATTGACACATATTAACAACCAAAGCTCTTTCTATTGGTGATGTGAGCGCCACGTAGCGGAGGCATTACCACATACATTCAAAATGGTGGCTGAGCTTTTACACACGTTGCGAGGCCAAGATGAATGTCTGTTCTCTGTGCTTAAACGATTCGGTAAAATTTACCGAAATCTAAACAGCTGAACTTTCGGTAAAATTTTTTATTGCACCAAACATTACTAATGATCTGTAAACGTCGATTGGCACCATCGAAATTTTTACCGAACGTTCAACTGTTTAGATTTCGGTAAAATTTTACCGAATTCGGTGCTTTTTGTTAAGTGTGCAACCGAGAATGTATTGCGGTTATTTACATAAATTTTCATTGTGTTGCGGCGGTAGTCCGCATCGTCAATCACCGCAACGAGAACAAGGAAAGGTGGCCAAATATTTTTTGGTTTATATGTGCAATTGTTACTGATGCTTTAGCAACTAAAACTACCATAAAAAACTTCTTTTAGCCTCTTACATTCAAAAATCTGTTTTATATAAATCATAAGTACAAAAATTGGTGTAAATAGTAACAAAATTTAAGAAGTACGGAATGGTGATGCAAATAATCTAAACAATAGAAATTGATCTATTTGTATGGCACCTCTGGAAAAAAGCACATCCTTCAATATTTGGCGAGCTCAGCATTGGGCGATAATGTATCGATATAACTGGTATCGACATTTGTGGACGAAATCTCGATAGAGATTTTTTCGAAATATAGTTAATTTCGGTATGCATATAAATAAATACAACAGCTCTGTAAATGTTAACACGTTATACGGAGTGTTATAAAATAAATGTAAAATGCTGATCGTCACGTGATGCGAGCAATTTTGCTGATTATGCTTTCAACTGAGTATACGTATCGATATGTGAAAAATATCGATATTCAATTAACGAAAATTCGTCAGCTTCGCTCAATACTGAATTATTTTGACAGCTTGCTATGAACTTTCCGAGAATGAAAAGATTTCTTGCAAAGCACAATATTTTGCGATGAAACGTAAACAAACAAATTTGTTGGCAAATTCCCCATAAAAAATCCCTCCTACTTTTCCCCCTATTTAGTAGGTTCGCGTAGGGTGAATCGCCCTATTTTGCTTCCTACACTGTAAAAAAACAGCACGTTCGATCCAAATGCCACCTACACTTGAAAGTCAATAATGGTGAACACTTCAATTTCACTTGTAAATCACTACAAATTCCAAATGGAATCCACATCACTTTCAAGTGCTTTGGCACTTACACACTTCAAGTGACAGTGCTTATGATTTCGATATGGCAAGGCACCGAACAATCAAATGTGTTTACACTTGAATTCGTGCTATATGCTGATGCACATAATATTCAAGTGTGAGCCACTTTGTTCGAACGTGAGTAATAATTTCGGTCAGAGTCAATCACAAACAATATGGCTGAAATGTACAAGTCTGGTATTGCTGCCTGCGGAAAGTTTAGATTTGGCTACAGATTTCTGATGAGAGGTAACTGTTGATCAATTTGTGAATATTGCTATTTATATTCTGATTTATGTTGTTTCCAGAGCATCGTGTCAGCATCGATATTTAAGGCATCAATTTTGTAGCAACATCGCTGAGTATTTATTTTCTGGTTTAAAGGTAAATTTAGTTAAGATTTAAACGTAATTTGATTTTGGTGGTATTTTAGCGACAGCCTTCGACCAAAAGGAAAATGGACTGAGGGTATTGCTATTGTCGCGATTGACACTCTGGTGCGGTAGGAGCACGGAATGCAACCACCGAGGATTCCCTACGCGATACCGTGCCGAAACTCAAAAGTCAGCTGGGAGGAGATGAAGGGACGTGCTAAAAATACCTCACACTGATGTGGTGCGGGCAATATTTCTGGTCTACGGATATTGTTTTTTAAGGTACTTTTATTGCCGTAAATTTATTACTGACTAATTTGAGTTACGTTTTAGTTTGGACACCCACAAGGTGGCCGGGAACGAACGTCGACAATTAACGAAATCATCTGGATCTAATAGCAGCAACATTCATCACATTTTTAGCTAATGCACTTCTGGCATAAACACTTGATTCCGAGGAAAAAGTAGCGTCTACTCGTTGATCGTCGTTATTATCCATCATTGCTACAATCTGTTAAAGCAATGAGTGCAATTTTTTTGCTTATTTAAAATACCCGCAACAAAAGTATAGAACCTCGAACGATTGTGTTGGGCAAAGACTCGCGGGAATCAACCGTGGTAAAATCTAAGTTTCCTGTTTTTCGGATAATTAGGGCAGCACCGAGGTAATTTTTATATTTTATTCTGCCTTTGATTATTTGTTTCCTTACTCCGATACAAAATTGTAAAGTTTATTTTATTATATTTGTATTTAGTTGCATTCTTATATACCGTGCAAGCACCATATTCAAAACAGTGCCTAATTCTGAACAGTTGCAAATTTTTCTTAAATATTGACAAAACTCTAGCTATTTAAACCATTTAAATAACAGAAAATAATCAGACGTAGTGATTAAATTGTTCAAATAGCTGGAATTTTGTTAATATTTATGAAAAATTTGCAACTGTTCAGAATTAGGCACTATTTTGAATATGGTGCTTGCACGGTATAGGTGAATAGTTTCCAAACACATCAACAACTTGTAATTAAAAAACTCGCTTTAAGCATATAATTTATTGACTCAAAATAATTTTCACGTCTAAATTACGGGAAAATCTATGTGAATATTTTCCATCCAACTTTTCCCGTGCTATTTACGTGAATTCCACGTTGTTTGCATTCGTATGCGTTCATTTACGTGGAAATCAGATAAATGTTATTGTATTATCCAATAACGTCTGAAATAACTGAAATAATAACGGAAAGTCACGTAACTCCCTGTAGAGAAATTTATGTGATTTTTCACATGGACAGGACATGTGGATTATTTTGCGTGTAGACATCAATCAATTGACTATTATCAAGAAGTTGTATAACAATTTAAAGCGACCAGGAGGGCCCAGTAAATTTGCTGCGGATTCTTGGGCATGCTTGCACGTTGTCTGTGGTGCAGATGTCTTTAAGTAGATATGCGCGCTGGGCTCACAGTAAATTAAAACCAAATCCTATCCACTTCCCAGTATTCTTCGGGATACGATACTGGGCCAACATTCCGATCGTATGATCGAATCTGGATTAGGCCCGAGTTTAGAACCGACTGTTACAGTCTGTGACAACTGGTAAAAGTCAAGTTTCGGAAATAGAACATCTAAATCTATACCTATAAAGAAGGATTTCTGTCTGTCTGTCTGTCCGTATGTTCCTTATAGAATCAAAAACTACTGAACCAATCGGCGTGAAAATTTGCATGTAGAGGTTTTTGGGGCCAGGAAAGGTTTTAGTGATGGTTAGAGACCCCTCACCCCACTAAGAGGGGGGGCTCCCATACAAATGAAATACAAATTTCTGCATAACTCGAGAACTAATCAAGCAAATAGAACAAAATTTGACATGTGGGTGTTTTTGGTGACAAGAATTTATGCTATGGTAAATTGGGACCCCTCCCCACTTTAGAAGGAAAATTATGACTCCTCTCACTTTTAAGAGGGGGGGCTTCCATACAAATGAAATACAAATTTCCTCATAACTCGAGAACTAATCAAGCAAATGGAATCAAATTTGGCATGTGGGTGTTTTTGGAGACAAATTTTTTTTCTATGATGAATTGGGACCCCTCCCCACTTTAGAAGGGGTGGCTCATATGCAAATGAAATACAAATTTCCTCATAACTCGAGAACTAATCAAGCAAATGGAACCAAATTTGGCATGTGGTTGTTTTAGGAGACAAAATTTTTTTCTATGATGAATTGGGACCCCTCCTCACTTTAGGAGGGGGGACTCTCATACAAATGAAATACAAATTTCCTCATAACTCGAGAACTAATTAATCAAATGGAACCATATTTGGCATGTGGATGTTTTTGGAGGCATGAATTTTTTCTATGATGAATTAGGACCCCTTACCTTTTTAGGATGGGAGGCTCCCATACAAATGAAACACAAATTTCTGCATAACTCGAGAACTAATGAAGCAAATGGAACAAAATTTTACATGTGGGTGTTTTTGGAGACAAGAATTTTTTCTATCGTGAATTGAAACCTCTCCCTACTTTAGGAGGGGGTCTCCCATACACATGAAATACAAATTTGCTCATAACTCGAGAATTAATTAATCAAATGGAACCATATTTAGCATGTGGGTGTTTTTGGAGGCATGTATTTTTTCTATGATGAATTAGGACCCCTCTCCCTTTTTAGGAGGGATGGACTCCCATCCAAATGAAATACAAATTTCCTCATAGGTTTATTTATTTTATTTATTTTTACTGACCTCTATTCAGGGCTTCGACCGATCCTTGTTTTCTACCGCAGTCACACCAACGCGCATTCAAGTTCACACCGTCCGTTTAGAGGTGGAATACGAACGCTATGTATAACACAACTGGCAGTTTGCTCAGTCAAACGCCGATCGCACGCAGCAGAACGACCGCGCTCTAAAATTTGTTGACATTTTTGTTTCGATCAAGTTGCCTTTACCGTTTGGAGCAGCGAATGACTGCAAAACAGTCAAATGATTGGCAATCACCACGCTAACGAAAGCAACCGCACAATCGTATGATTCAATACTACAAAAAAACAACCACTACATGTGCATGGAAGAAGTCGGTCGGACTCCGTCCAATACAAACGAATATTTTGCTTGCGTCGGACCGACGTCCGGGTGACAAACTATTACTGTGAGCAGCCGATTTGGAGACAAAAAGAGAAACGAAAAAATACGTCACCGTATGCTTCCAGTCAGTTTGCAGTTTATATTCTCAAAGCGCAAAGCAAAACGGGAGATCGACTGGTTGCTTTTGCTGAGATGCCGCATGAATTGTAAGACGGCAGCAGCGCAAGCGGGAGATTGACTGGATTCAAAAAACAGTCAAATGATCGTTCAAAAAGCGGAGTTTGAATGCGGAAAGTTCGCATTCACGGCAGTCACATTCAACTTGCGATCCCTTTTCAAGCCCTGCCTCTATTACTTTCCTTCAGTTGGGTCAACCCTGCGAAATGGTACTTTCTACGAAAAGATTTTCTGTGAAATGGTACATCCCGCGTAAGGTTTTTCGCGAAATGGTATCCAGCGAAACTCTATATTCCGCGTTATGGTCAACCGAGAATTGGTGTTCCGCAAAATGGTATTCGGCGAAATGGTTTGTAATGATGGCGAATATTTAAATGCTATCCCCTTTATTTTATCATTTTATTTAATGGGGGGAGTTGTTTTCTGCTTTACTGTGAGGAAAATTTGTATATTAAAATACCCATGAACTCCCCAGAAACTTGCAAAACTCGAGATTGTGACAAAGGTTATCCGAGATTCACGATTTATGTACAACACAGTTTAATTTGTGGCAAACGAAGTTTGTCGGGTCGGCTAGTATCTATATATTTATATCTAAATTTGGCTTTGCCTGCCCACCTTTGATGGTCTTCTATATCTATTTATGAGTATTTGTTGATTCGTGGACTTTAAGACATGATTTTAAGACTTACTTACTTACTTACTTATGTGTCCATGTCCGCCTGTCCGGCAGAACAAAGGGATGAAATCAGAGATCTCCACTGCTGACGGTTACCCGCCATGGCTTTTACCTGTCGCCAGGACAGGTTCTCGTCTACAACCCGGATGTCGTTGGCTAAGCTCCGTCGCCATGAGCCTCTGGGTCTGCCTCTTCTACGCTGTCCTTGTGGATTCCAGTCGAGTGCTGCTCTGTAAATCTCGTTCGCTCCTTTCCTCAAGGTGTGTCCGATCCACTTCCACCTACGTTCACGAATTTCTGTGGCTATCGGTCGTTGATGACACCGACGATGGAGTTCCTCATTGGATATCCAATTATCAGGCCACCAGGCACGAATAATGTATCGCAGGCACCGGTTAATGAATACCTGCAGTTTTTGCGTTGTCTCCGCTGAGACGCACCACGTTTCGCAGGCATACAGCAGTACGGATTTAACGTTTGAATTAAAGATTCGGGTTTTCGTACGTAGAGTGATCTGGTTTGAGCGCCAAATGTTTCGCAGACCTGCAAAGGCACCCCTGGCCTTCCTGATCCGTGTGGCTATATCAGTCTTGGTACCACCATCGGGCGTTGTTTGGCTACCAAGATATTGAAAGGCGTCTACCTGCTCAACTTGTTGTCCCGCTACTGTGAAGTTGGTAGAATTGTCAGTGTTCACTACCATAGACTTAGTTTTCGCTACATTGACTGTGAGACCTGCTGCCTGAGAGCTCTCAGAGAGGTCGTCTAACTTGCTCTGCATATCGTTTCGGCGTTGTGCGAGCAAGACAATGTCGTCGGCTAGGTCGAGGTCATTTAGCTGCTCCATCGTTAGAGGATTCCAAGGCAATCCTCGATTTGGTCTACTGTCAATTGCTCCAACTAATATCTCATCCATAACGATGAGAAACAGAAGCGGTGATAAAATGCAGCCCTGTCTCACGCCAGCAGTAACCCTTATGGGGTCGGACAAGACGCCGTCGTGCAAAACCGTACCGTACTGAGCCTCGATGAGATGGACTAGCTTATCTGGAACTCCTCTACGCCTAAGTGGGCCCCAGATGTTTTCGTGATTGAGTCGGTCGAACGCCTTTTCGAAGTCAACGAACACCAGCAGAAGAGTCCTGGAATTCGTTGATCTGCTCCAATATAATGCGGAGCGTTGTGATATGGTCTACACATGATCGGCCAGCACGGAATCCAGCTTGCTGCCGCCGGAGAGTAGCGTCGATCTTCTCCTGGATCCGGTTGAGGATTACCTTACAGAGTACTTTGAGAGTAATACAGAGCAACGTGATGCCATGCCAGTTACCGCATTCCGTTAGGTCTCCTTTCTTAGGGACTTTGACCAATATGCCCTGCATCCAGTCCACCGGAAAAGTTGCGGTTTCCCAAATATTGCTGAAAAGCTGATGCATCATCTGGGCTGACAAAGATGGGTCAGCTTTGAGCATTTCGGCTGAAATACGATCTATCCCTGGCGCTCTATTGGATTTCATACTCTTGATGGCTGCTACAATTTCATCCAGCGATGGCGCCTCCGAGATCACGCGATTTATTCGACGAACTGTAGGCGTCATACGCTGCTGGTTTTGTTGGTCTCTGACATTTGAAACTCGGAGGAGTTGTTCAAAATGTTCAGTCCATCGCTTAAGCTGTTCTGTTCGGTCAGTCGATAGCTGACCAGCTCTGTCGTTCAGCGGCATCTTTGTATTCATCCTGGCACCACTAAGGCGGTGAGAAATATCGTACAACAAACGGATATCACCATTGGCAGCGGCGGTTTCTCCTTGTTCGGCTAGGGAGTTAGTCCAGGCTCTCTTGTCCCGCCTACAAGCACGTTTAACAGCCCTCTCCAGTTCGGCGTACCGTTGACGGGCAGCTGTCTTAGCCAATCTGGTCCGCGCTCGCTCAATGCCGGCTTTCGCCTCTCTCCGCTCGTCGATCTTCCTCCAAGTTTCATCCGAGATCCACTCCCTCCGCCCGCTGTGCGCTTTGCCGAGGGTTTCATCACTGGTCGTGAACTCCGGCAACTCCGGCAACGGCAACTCCGAGGCTCGAGATTCGAGTTGTTCGACAAAGGCCCTTTTCACCTCAGGATTCTCCAATCGGCGGACGTCGTAGCGGCATCCAACTTTTTCCTCCCGTCGTTGGACACGTGCGACGCGCAGACGTATCTCAGCGATAACAAGATGATGGTCGGATGCAATGTCAGCGCTGCGTTTGTTGCGTACATCAAGAAGGCTCCTTCTCCATTTCCGGCTGATGCAGATGTGGTCGATTTGGTTTTCTGTTCGTCCGTCGCGGGAAACCCACGTGACTTTATGTACTGGTCTATGGGGGAAGAGCGATCCACCAATGACCATGTCGTTATTACCACAGAATTCTGTAAACAGCTCTCCGTTTTCGCTCATCTCTCCTAGGCCATGGCGTCCCATGACGCGTTCAAGGTCCGCGTTGTTTGAGCCAATCTTCGCGTTGAAGTCGCCCATGTGAATTTGGATGTCCCCCTTCGGGATTTTCTCAACCACGCTGTTCAGCTGGCTGTAAAAACTCTCTTTCTCCTGCAGGTCGGCAGCATCTGTTGGCGCATAGCATTGGATTGCTGTAAGGTTCCTAACCCGTGTTCTGAATCTGGCAACGATTATTCGCTCATTTATCGGTTCCCACTTCATCAGGCCGCATGTGCCCCTGGGCTCAGTAGGAATCCAAGTCCTCTTTCTCGAGTAGCATTTTCACCTCGTATGCCAGAGTAGAGCAAGACTTGCCCGGATGATGTCCTGTGTTCGCCAGTACCCGGCCAGCGGACCTCGCTCAGCCCCAGGATTTCAAGCTTCAGGCGGCTAGCTTCCCTTGCTAGTTGAGCCAGCTTGCCCTGCTGGGCAAGGGTCAGTATATACCATGTTCCGATTTGTGTCCGTGTTTTCATGCTAAAGGTCGTTGCCAATAATCCAGAGAGATGATTTCTTGTTTCATTTTCAGTAACTTTTTTATGTTCTGGTACAGTAGGCTGTTAACCTAAGGTCCTTATCCCGCTGATGGGGCTGCCATCTTAATGTGGGCGGGAGCCACTGTGCCCCCTTTCCTGTTAGCATACGACAACCGAAGTTGCGTATCCCAGCCGGCACCTCGTGGAGGTAGGAATAGGAGGTGATGAACAGAGGTTATGGAATGCACATGTTCACCCTTTGCCAGCCATGATTTTAAGACATCATGTTCAATTTTGAACAAATATAGTTCTATTCTTAAAAACTCTGAGCTGCTATTAGTCAGGGTGAACGTTGGAAGATGATATACTTTGTTTGCGTGTCCATGATATTTTTTATAGAGTTTGTATAGAGTATGTGACTGGCGCGATTACGACAAGTATAACTTTGAAATATATTAATGCATGTACAGCAATACCTCGATATGAAGCAATCTCGATTTAAAGCAACTTCGACACAACGTAACGTAACTCAATATAACAAAACTTTTACATCGATATAACGTAGATTTTTGAAAGGTTTGAAATCTATACCTATAAAAATAGATTTCTGTCTGTCCGTATGTTCCATATAGACTCAGAAACTACTGAACCGATCGCCGTGAAAATTTGCATGTAGGAGTTTTGGGGCCTTGAAATATTATTATGATAGTTAGAGTCCCTAAGGGGGAGGGGGGGTAGGGGTCCCATACAAACGAAATACAAATCTCTGTATAACTCGAGAACTAATTTAGCAAATGGAACCAAATTTGGCATGTGGGGGTTTTTGGAGACAGGAATTTTTCTATGACGAATTATGACTTCTCTCCCCTTTAAGAAGGGGCTACCATATAAATGAAATACAAATTTCCTCATAACTCGAGAATTAATCAAGCAAATGGAATCAAATTTGGCATGCGGGGGTTTTGGAGGCAGGATTTTTTCCTATGTTGAATTATAGGACCCCTACATTTAAGAAGGGAGATCCAATATAAATAAAATACAAATTTTATCATACCTCGAGAAATATTCAAGCAAATGGAACCAAATTTGGCATGTAGGGGTTCTAGGAGGCAGGAATTTCTTCTATGGTGTACTAAGACCCCTTCAGTGCACTAGTAGCCAACGCCGCTGGCGGATGGTTGTCTCCGGACATCTCGTTTTATTTTACTGCGTGAAGAAGCCAGTCCCGTTAGTAAGCGGACTACCCTAACGACGATCACGAACATTGGTGGGGATTTTGGAGGCATAAATTTATTTTATGATGGTTTGAGACCCCTTACCTCTGTGGTAGGGGAATAAGGACTCATGCTGTCTTGTGTCTTGTGAACAACCCCTCAGATTTTTTAAAATGCTTGTGGAGATGCAGAAGTTTTCCTGGTCTTTAGTACTATTGAACTTCCCATCCCACCAGAACCCGCGTCCAGACATGGTCGGCTTCGGTTTTGATCAGCATGCAAGGATCGGATAAGGCTGCACAATGGGGAATTGCGTACTGATGTCCCAAGCACGCTTTTTCCAACAATCATTTTGCTATTTTCATCAGTTCTGGTCGATAACGGAGTAAAAACTATCCTATTTTTATGCTTATGCTTAATCCACAATCATTCGTTTATTGTTACGGGCAAAGAAACAACATTAATTTTATTGAAAGATTACTCAAAATAATCTCCATCGAAAAATCGTTAACTAGAAATAAGAATTTTAAATAATAATTATGAAACAAGTTTGTAGACTAGTTTTATCTATTTTTTATATGTTCAGATTTTTAAAACTTAAGATGATTTTAAGCTTTTAATTTGTAGGTATGGCAAAAAAAAGGAAATTTTTATAAAGTATAAGAAATCAACCGAAAGTTTCAAATCTACTCCACTAGTATCGGACGCCACCACTAAACCTGATCCTCAAGTAGATGAACTGGCTAATCAATTGGAGCAGATTAAGTTAAAGAGACAAAACCAATCTAACTGAACAGCCTGCCAACGATATTACATTTTGTACATCATTACATCGCGTGAATAATAATCCTGCCGACGTACATCAAGTAGTAAACGCTATAGAATGCCTGTCTGATAAGTGAGCATTCCAAATTTAGTAACGAAAGCAGCGTATCTTCGGCATCGTAGACATCTCTCCTGGTATACTGGAAACTTTCGTTGTCATCGCTCGCAGATAAAATTCGTAAAATTTCGGCTCATCACCATCTTCTGCAACTGCAATCGATGGCCACTGGAAATACTTTAGTCGATAGCAGCAGGGCCTCAAATCAGAGTCCGTCAAAAAATAAGTTGTGCAGTGTAGTTTCGAATATTATAGTCCCTAGAGGACCAAATTCGCAGTTTGGATAGTCTTGTCCAGAAACTTCCGGTTTAACCAAACTAGTGATTATACTCAAGAAACTAAAGAAGCCTGGTGCCTAGATAAACATGGCTAACGTGCGGCATTTCTATTGTTTTCTCCAGCTTTCCCATTTCAAGCACACATATCAATACTACCGGCAGCAACTGCACCATTAAGAAAGTCCTATAACTTCCCGGAAAGCGCGCCATCAGTCAAATATTCACGTCATCGAAAGGCAAGAATCTTATTCCGGGCGGCAAGAGATTATACTTTAGCCTGCCAGTGGCAGTATATCAGAATGGTGCGAGAATTTCAAGCATAGCCACCCGTTCTTGTTTTAACCCGACACACACTATCTGTATTTCAACTTTCCAAGTTATGGAGCATCCCGAAGTATCGTATGATTACAGTTTCAACTTGACGTAAATCTAGAAAGATAACCTAGACCTAAGCTTTGAACAGCACGAGTTCCGAGCTGGACGACTGAAGTAGGAACAAGGCACTTCAACCCCGTGGTGAAAACCTACTCGAATTCGCTCAGCAGGTGAGATTAAGTTGCAACTAAATTGTTTTGATGTAAAGTAATTTGACTTTTAATTTTTTATTACTAGGTTATGAAGGAGCACAGCAACTGTAAATCTATGCTCTAGGTATGAGTCGTCGAAAAGAAAGAAATCGGGAGTTTCTCACTGGAACTTTATGCTTTCATTGCATTCAATTGAGTTTATATATAACATTTTTGTGACTTTGTTCGATTTTAACTTTCGTAAAGTTAATGGGTATGTATAATAAACGGATATATTAAATTTATAAATGTAAAACTATGCTTAATTCATACGAAAGAAACGCACCCCTTTTTGCCTAAAGTAGGCCTCATATTACAGCATCTGATTCTAATATGCAAAGTCATATCAAATCCAATATGAAATTCATTCAAATTTCATTCAACAAAACATTTAACATCTCATATGATACGATTGAAAAACAAATGTTAGGCACTTTGATTTTCAAATGGATGACACGTTAAACCCGAGTATCCTTCTTGAAGATGTCTGATGTAGCACTTTGATTTTCAAATGGATGACACGTTAAAACCGAGTATCCTTCTTGAAGATATCTGGTGTAGCACACTACTTCACTTTCAAGTGTATTCCATTTGAATCTGATATGGTGTATCTTATAGCACAGATCTAAGTGGAATCCACTTCACTTAAACGTGTTGATTTTTTACAGTGTACGGATCGGCCGATTTTTGCAACATTTACCAGCCTACGCTTATTGGAGTTTTACAGGGGAATATACCGATTCTCAGGTATACAAAATCGATCGACTAGAACCGACTAAGTTGGTTGTTTAGTAGGGTGATGAATTAGAGCCGACCTACGGAACCATACGAAATCGGCTGGTTAATCGGGAGATAAAATTTATCCATACAGACGAAATACGTGGATTGATTGGTGCATGCAATTGGGCTCCCTACTAATACTGACCAAATCGGGGGAGGAATTGGAAGACGAAATAAGTAAATCAAACTAAATAGGCGAATGAATCGAGGCAGAAAGTTATGCAACCTACGGATCTAGACGAAATAGGTGGATTAATAGATGTATTCAATTGGGCTCCATACTAAAATCGATCAAATCGGAGGAGGAATCGGATGACGAAGTAAGTAAATCAAACTAAATAGGCGGATGAATTGAGGCACAATGTTATGCAACCTACGCAACCCGACGAAATAGGTGGAATAATAGGTGTATGCAATTGAGGTCCCTACCAAATCGGAGGAGGAATCGGATGACGAAATAAGTAAATCAAACTTGATAGGCGGATTAATCGATGCAAAAAATTTTGCATCCTACGGAATTAAACGAAATAGGTTGATTAATCGAGATATAAAATTGATCAACACAGACGAAATAGGCGGATTAATAGGTGCATAATATTGTGCATCCAGCACTAAATTGGACTTCCGAAAAAACGGCAAACGATTTTTCTTTCATACCGTACATTAATCCTAGTGTATTAGGAAGTAGTGCGTTGTATAGCGCGTCTCATTTGCTATACAGCGCACTACTTCCGACATTAGGTTTAATGTGCGGTAAGGAAGAAAAATCGTTTGTCGTTTTTTCGGAAGTCTAATTTAGTGCTGATGGATACACAATATTATGCACCTATTAATCCACCTATTTCGTCTGTGTTGATCAATTTTATATCCCGATTAATCAACCCATTTCGTTCAGAACTAGTCGATCGGAAATCACACTCTCGTTGTTCTTTTATCTTTTATTTAAAAAATTATTACAGAAGTCTCTGCTCTCTCAGTCCCTGCTTTCTTGCCACTGCGATTCCGTTCAAGCCGTATCTCCTCGTGTA
Source organism: Sabethes cyaneus (assembly GCF_943734655.1). Taxonomy (NCBI): domain Eukaryota; kingdom Metazoa; phylum Arthropoda; class Insecta; order Diptera; family Culicidae; genus Sabethes; species Sabethes cyaneus. Next base: position 6,987,336 of record NC_071355.1, read on the forward strand.
ATGGCTTTAGCAGGTAGATTTTTCTTTATCCTGAAACTCAGATCTTTATTATTGCTTCACTGTTAAAATTTGTAATTGTAATACCTTATGGCTCCTCGGCCACTTCAGTAGCAACAAAACTTTTACCAGTTCGGGCGCCATATGAAGAACGCCCACAGGATAATTTTCAATATCCAAATGAAAGCCATCGACTTGATTGGTTTTCACTGAAATCAATGAACTATGTTATATATAATTCTAGAATTTATTGCACATCCGAAACATACTTCCCAAAATTTCCGCTGCATCTCTGCTCACAAGAACCTCCTTTTCTAAGTAGACTGTAAGCGCAACTAGGAAAATTACCCGCTGGGTAAGAAAGTGCCAGTGATCGTTGTATCGGTAATACTGCCCTACCGGAATTAGAGCAGCTAAACCTGGGTTAGACCCAGGTTCGGCAGCTGCTTCCTTGATAAGTTTGCAATCTGTGTTTTATCCTTTGCTATGCAATGGCCTCCGATTGTCAACTGCAAATAAAGCATAATTCAAACCGCTCGTACCTACGAAAACACTTTGTTAAAATTGTTGACTAAATAATTACACTCGAACACTGTAAAATTACCAACTATTGATGCAAACTCCACAAACATCATCCCGTAGCGCCATTTTCTCGATACTCAGATTTGTCAACAGGTATATACAGGTATTTCTATACAGGCTCAATCGATTTTTCGACCGATTTAATAGAGACCCTACGATAACAGATTAAATTCGCCAATAAATCGGGTTACGGGTTGGGTGACGAAAACCGATCCCGTTTAATGATTGATCTTGGTGCACTTAATTGACAAACTAATCCTTGCAATCTAAACCGACTCTTTCACCGATTTAATCGATACCCTATGAAAACAGATTAAATTCATCAATAAATTGGGTGGCGGGTCGGGAGACGAAAACCGACCCCGTTTGATGATTGATCGATGCACTTAATTGACAAACTAATCCTTGCAAACTAAACCGACTCTTTGACCGATTTAATTGATACCCTACGAAAACAGATTAAATTCACCAATAAATTGGGTGGCGAGTCGGGCGACGAAAACCGACCCCGTTTGATGATTGATCGGTGCACTTAATTGACAAACTAATCCTTGCAATCTAAACCGACTCTTTCACCGATTTAATCGATACCCTATGAAAACAGATTAAATTCATCAATAAATTGGGTGGCGGGTCGGGCGACGAAAACCGACCCCGTTTGATGATTGATCGATGCACTTAATTGACAAACTAATCCTTGCAAACTAAACCGACTCTTTGACCGATTTAATTGATACCCTACGAAAACAGATTAAATTCGCCAATAAGTCGGGTGACGAAATGAACCTACCTACGAAACCCAACGATGTAGGTTGATTAGTAGGTTGATGTCTTAGGCACCCTATTTTGTCGGTAGACGCGTAAAATGCCATCTGTCAAACTTTTTATGGGGTTACAAAAAAAAAAATATTGCTCGTTCAAATATAAAACGTTATTCGTATCACATATAATAACTTGTCAAACGTCAACATATACTTGCAACCCCATACCACAGAGAACAGACATTCATCTTAATCTCGCGGGATGTGTAAAAACCTAAGCCGCCATATTGAAAGTAAGTGGTAATGCTCCCGTTACATGGCGCTCGCATCGCTGACAGGAGCTTTGGTTACTTCGATTGGATTTGACTGTTCATAAAACATTACAACAAACCGCCACAGAGAACAGACATTCATCTTGAACTCGCCACGTGTGTAAAAGCTCAGTCGCCATTTTGTAAGTATGTGGTAATGCTTCCACTACGTGGCGCTCACATCACTGACAGAATGAGCTTTTGTTGTTAATGTCTGTCAACGCGTATCAAAGCTCTCGTCATTATTTTAACTAAAGCATTCAACAGTTGCTACAGTAACTAACGCGATGTTTACCGCTTAAAATAAAAGTAAACATTTATCAAAAATAGTATTGTCAATTGCAAGGAAAATTGTACCATCCAAAGTGCGATATCGCTCATAAAAGTGCTATTTTGCATTAAATCGTTTCGGTATCTTCGGCGCACTTTATCGTTATCTTCCAAGCAATAAGTGCGCCGAAGATACCGAAACGATTTAATGCAAAATAGCACTTTTATTAGCGATATCGCACTTTGCATGGTACAACTTTCCTTGCAATTGACAATAACGATTAAATTTCTTTTTAACGTAGCAGAATGGCTTGCCCATAACTTTGGCCAATTGAAATTAAAACAGAGTTCATGGCGACAAAGGTGATTTCGATTACGAATTCAGTGTTTCGAGCCATGAACAGACCAAGAATACGCTGTGATTTTAGCGGCCGCCGCCTTCGAGGTCGATTAAACAAAGCCAAACGCTGCACTAACGGTGGACCTCGATGAAGTAGTACAGGTTTTCCGGTGCTAAAAGACGAAAAGGCTACTGCTAGTACCACCGCACTTTATGTAAAACCATGAAATGGTACGATCCGACGCGAAAAAACTCCAAATAAGATGCTTATTTCACATTTACAGTAAAAGTAAAATCAAAGAAAAATTTGAAATGCTTTCGATTTCTGTTTTCCATGTTTAGCCGTGTTTAACAAATAACATAAACAAATTCGAGCCGTTGCTACAACCGTTGCTACAGAAACTGATAATAGAGTTGCTAGTATTTCGAATATGCTGTTTATGGGCCCTATTCTGTAAGTCACGTCGAGTGTCACTTTGCTCGACTAGTCGACTTTTGGTATTATGTAAGTCACACGCGACCCGATTTTGTCGAGTAACTCGACTGAGTCCACCGCCAAAAAGCTAGTGACTAAACGGTTAGCAAGTGACGCCTGAGCTAGCTTTGTTTTGGTCGTGCATTGAGCCGATATGCTGCCCGTTCTTCTTGCACTCGACACTCGACAGTGACTGAGTCGAGCCGAGCTGCTCGACGTGACTTACAGAATAGGGCCCTATGACAAGAATATATAATAAATTTGGCAACTTGGATGTTGGGCAACTGGTGCACCATAAGAGAGATGTCGCTAGTGTCCTGTTCAAAAGTTTACACACCATTTGCATGAAATTTTATATGAACATAATTGTCTGTTCTCTGTGAAACCGCGTCGCTACAGTAACTATAGTAAACCAAATTTTGAAAAAAATACACCGTCAGTATACCTTTCTGTTGTATATTTGGGTATAAAATTGATATTAGGCGATGGCTAAATGGATAAATAATGTAAAAACTGCCGGAAATTCTGTTACCAACGACTAGCGCGCAACTACCGAACTACAGTGCCGCAGTATTTCTTCGGTTAAGACCACTTTTGTACTTAATAATAGCAATAAAGCATCTCATCGATAGCATCTCTGGAGCGAGTGATGTGCTACGTGCGCGTTTCGGGGACACTCTTGAGTCCTTTCGAATCGCGCAGAGGATTGCGGCAAGAGGATGGACTGTTTTGTATGTTTTTCAATAACGCTATTGAAGGTGTGATCCGGCAAGTGGGCATCGAAACGAGGGGAACGATCTTCAGCAAGAGTAGCCAAATCCTAGCCTTCGCAGACGACCTCGACATCATTACTAGAAACCTTAGAACGGCGAAGCCAATCTCCTCCAAACTAAAAACGAAGGCTAGGGGGATAAGGTTACAAATCAAGTGAGTAAGTAAGTACTATAACATCTCCAAATCCAACTTAACCGTCGGGTGCTGTTTTTCCAGGACATCAGGCATTGTGCATTTAAACATCACGATTGGAAAATTTGCTATGATTGAAAAGCAAAAAGCATTGTTATTAGCTAAAAATATGAAATATTTCTTTTGACCTTCTTTTGACTTTTGTTAAAATAATTTTATGAGATTAAAAGTCTTCTGGGTGTAGAAGAACGTTGATGTTTTGAAGTGCATTTATGTATTATGTCGCAAAAATGTATATTCCAAGTATCTCAGGTGCTAATAGTCGAACTGAAAAACCAACATAAGTGTTAGGTACAAGTTTTTTTGACGGTATTGTCAATTACAAGGAAAATTGTACCATCCAAAGTGCGATATCACTCATAAAAGTGCTATTTTGCATTAAATCGTTTCGGTATCTTCGGCACACTTTTTCGTTATCTTCCAAGCAATAAGTGCGCCGAAGATACCGAAACGATTTAATGCAAAATATCACTTTTATGAGCGATATCGCACTTCGGATGGTACAATTTTCCTTGCAATTGACAATATAATTCAATATCCGATAGCGCTTTTGCCTGTTTTCCAAAATTGATAAATCATCGCTACTCATTGCGATGAGTCAAAATGCGAGGTATTCGTTTTTGATTGGCATCACTAGCGATCAAATCATTGCATGAAAAAGAGTGAGTGGTAATTCGCTTTTCTCTCACTCCCATTAAATAATTCTTAGCTAGAAAAGCATTGCCAGAGAATTTGACGTTATGGAATCACCTTTGAGTATGTTTCGAACTGAATCAGTACTTTTATCGATGAATAGCAACATTGGTCGTTTATGTCCCCTTAATAGATTTGATATTTTTGGTCGGTAGATGTGTGAAATGCCATCTGTCTAAATTGTTCATCGGTACATACACTCACCGCACCGTTCGACAAACGGTATTCGTCGTCTCTTTTATTCTCTAGTGTTCTTATGGGAAACTGCGAGTTTGACGTCTCACTCGCTGTTCATAAGGATGGTGGGAGAACAAAAAAGTCAAATTTTAACCAAAAAGTTAAAAATTTCGCGAAATGGTTCACAGTCTGAGAAAATATTCGAAAATTATTGAAAAAGCTGTCTTTTATGTTGTTGTTAAAAAATAAAGAAAAATTAATTATGAACATACATTTCTCTTGAAAGTATTGAACCACATTTTCACCATTGAAAGCTGGATAAATTTACACTTTTACCCTTTCACAGACAAACAGACATAACTCTTGGAAGAAAAATTAACAAAAATTGTCGTACCTCACATTTAGCCTGAACACCAGCACCATCTATGATAGACATTCCCAAATATCAAATAGCAACAGGAGTATCCCTCGAAGTGGCAAGTATTTTTTATTGGGGAGTTCCCCTTCTTTCGTCAAAAAGCGCCAATATGACCAAAACGGAGATATTCCCAGCTAAGCCCAAATTTGAAGAATGGAAAACGAGTGTTATGTCTGTTTGTGGTTATGTGGTACAGCGCCAGCGCAAGCGAGCGGCGTTCTCGCGAAGCGACTGTTGTTTGAGTCTTGGCTTAAGTGAACAATTGAAATGATGTTTTTTTTGCGAATGGAATGAGGCTTTAGTGTTACGTCTGTTAGTCTGTGAAAATCATATGATGCACTCAAAATAATCTGCACATAACTAATGGAAAATTTCCATATGAAAATCCTTATGATTATTATGTGCCACATATAAACACAATCCGCCCAGAAGTACACATGAAAATTATATGCATATGAATAGTATGTGCATAGTATGTGCGCGTGTATATACATGATGTTTACCTCATTTTGGGGAACAGCTGATGCTGGAGGAACAAACCGAAAAATAGCGATTACTAGTTGTGTTTCTCCGGCCGCACTGCAGAGCACATGTTTCGCTCAAACTTCCCGTCCTGTTCCAAATTCAAGCACATATGTTGAAAATTTGCCGGTATTTAAGCTAGCGGAAGACGAAATTCATTCTGTACCTTGGTGACAAAGGAATGCATCTCTTTTGTTTACTGTTGTTGTTTGCCTCATTTTCAAACGCCAATACACACATAACTGGAAAGCTCTATAAAGTTCATTTACTTGGCACATGGAAAAAATCTATGTGTGAAACACATAGAAACTATACGAAAAGTTTTCTCAGTGTGGAATTTCATATGGAAATTTAGTTTTAGCACAGAGAACAGACTGCCAGGTAATTGACAAAAAGTGTGTAAAAGGTTTTTATGTAATCTACGAATAATTCCTTCAATAGAGCACCCCTCGAGCAGTAAGTGGCAAACTAAATCTTGATGTCGCTACCGTCGCTGCTATGTAACTCCAGCACAAAGAAATATTGATAAAGGTACATGGATATTTTTTGATGCGTTTGGCAAACTATTTCTGGAGGGCGCTACCGACAGATTTTACACACAAAAAATCGATTACTTCCTTCGAGCCTGTAATCTGTTCTCTGTGGTATTAGTTATGTGCAGAATATTTTGAGTTCAGCTTATAGGCTTATACCGCCACGGCGGCACTTTTGCCTCAAATTTGTCAATAAGCGTGCACTCGATTACCTATGCGCGTAACCCTTGTCGTAACCTGCGTGTAACTTTTCGTATGGAATCACCCTCACCTTCTTCGACTTTTTCGGCTACTTTTATTCGTGCAGTGAAAGTGAAAGTATTAAACGTCAAAATTCTGCGAACAAAATCGACAGCAGGGAAAAGTTTTTCACTCAAATGGTTATAAAAGCAATCGATGTAATATAAATCCGTGTTTCAAAGCGATTTGTTGAAATTGCTTCATTTTTCCTTCCCACTGTGGGTTTAGTTTCGAATCGGTTCGATAGGTTGTAATAATGGACTCACTCGGGTCGGAAATCGGTCAGAAGATGAGGGTAAGTAAAATCAATTGTGTTTCTAACTTTCCATTGTACTAAATATAAATATTACAGAGCGCTGTAAAGGCCAAGCTCATCGAGTTGGGTACTGGTTCTGCCTCGGGTTACATAGACGACGAGCTGCCGGATTATGTGATGATTATGGTGGCCAATAAGCGCTCCCGGCAGCAGATGGTGGATGATTTACAGCTGTTTCTAGGCAGCCAAACCGAAGTATTCGTAAGTTGGCTTCATCAGGTGCTGCAAAAGTTGGAAGAAGTTACATTGCCAGTGACGGCTGCTGCTTCCGCTGGAACAAGCGGCGGTGCAGGTAAAAATCCTAAGGAAGGTGGAAAACGTAAGGCTAGTGATCAGAAAGAAAAGAAGGACAAAAAGAAAGATAAGAAAGCGAAGAAGCAGAAGGAGAAAAGTCCAGAGGTTGTGGAGGAAATACTGACTCCACCACATCCGGCACCGCTTGGAGGTAGTTCGATTCAGGAAGTATTTGCTAATCAGCTGATTCAGAATGCAAAGAAAACTATGGAAATAGAAGCTACCGCTCCGAAGAAAGTTACTCGAGATATTACACCTCCGTTGCGGGAGGCTTCCAATACGCGTACGGAAAACGAGTTTGATATTCCAACCATATCGGAAATCGCTGGTCAAACTGCCCTGCAGAAGCACCAGAAGGAATTATCTGAGCTTGAAGAAATTCAGCAAAGGATTAAGCAAGCCAAAAAGCAGTTGAAAGCAATGGGCTCGGATGAGTCGGAAGATGAAGATTTTTTAAACATTAAAGCTAACGATGATGACTTGGAGAATATCGAAGAAGGAACCTTCGTAAAAAGGAAAGAAAAACCGAAAGATTGTACGTTGGATATTAACAAAGAACGGGAAAAGGAAAAACGTAGTGATACGCCACCTCCACCGATTCCGTCTGTCCCTCCGGCGACTAAGAAAAAATCTATAATGGAACGTTTGGGATCTAGACCGGATCCGAAAGTCCCTAGTGCCGACTCAAACGCGGAAACGGTTGCAAATAAAGCGAATATTATTAGCCTCTCAGCTCATCGAAGAGAAGAGCGCGAGCTTTACGTTCCGGTGTTCCGTCGTAAAGAAATGGAAGAGCAAGCGAAAGCTAGACAAGCTAGAACTACTGATAGAGCCAACCGCAGTCGAAGTCGGGAACGGGATAGGAGACGGTCACCGGTGCGAAGCAGATCTAACCGAAGAGATAACAGTCGCGACCGGTCTCGCAGTAGGCGCGAACGTGAGAAGGAGAGGGAACTTAATCGAACCCGAAGTAGCGAACGTGGCCGTGATCGAGATCGAGAACGTGATCGTGGCCGAGAAGTTGATCGGGAGCATAAACGGGAACGAGATCGTTATGCGGCGGATAAAGTTAGTAATGGAACCGAAATTCGATCTCGGATTGGTTCTCGAGTGTTTGTTCTTCCGCCCAAGCCAGAATACGTAGAAGAAGATGAGCTGGAAGTTCCCATACTCAGCGTAGTGAAAGTGCAGCCTCGTCCGCAGGTTCCTAAAAATAAGCAGCCCAGTAAAAATCTCCTGCTGAAAGCGATGGCTGAAGCGCAGCGTTCTACGGCAGCTAATCTCACTAAAACTATAAGTAATAGGGAGGAAGCACCCCGGAGGCATCATAGAATGTTGATAGAGATTCCGGGTGCGAAGATTGAACCGACACCCTCAGTGAATGTTACCTATGAAGAAGACGACGAGGAAGAGGTGGACATTGTGAATCATGTTCTAGGGATGGACGACGATGACGACGAGCTGCAGCAGATTCTCAACGATAACGACGAGTACATACCAGAACCAGTAGCCGTGTCTGTCTCTGGTCGTTCGGATACCGATAGCGATGGTTACGTTTATGTTCCTTCCAAAAAGCTGACATCCGAACAAAAGGCACCCGAGCTTCTCACACCCGAAGAATACGACCCAAAGGACCCTGCAGAAAATCCTAAATTTGTGGTCACTCTAGATGGTGCTTACAAAAAAGGTAGCCGTGTTTCGCCGAGCCACACGCCACCGCCTCCTCCAGTAGCGAAGCCAGCGACAACGTCAAAATCGAAGCTATCAATCAAAGATCGAATCGGTGTAAAGGTTTCGTCAGAGGACAAAAATAAAACACCCCCGACGAGTCGAGACGATGACGACGATCGTGTCCACCAAGAAACGCTCAAACGGCGAAAAGAACGGTTCAGCATTAAAACGACTCCATCGAAGGAGCGTAACAGTAAACGGAACTCCGCTTCCAGGTCACCGCCACAGCCACAGAAGCGCTCAAAAGCGTCATCATCTTCGGCGAAGAAATCTAGTCCCCAAAAACGGACGGAGAAATCATCGCGCTCTTCCAACTCTCATCGCAAATCGTCTCCCTCTTCGAGCCGAGATCTCAATGAATTGCTGTTGCAACGGACCAAGGAACTGCTGGTGGACGACAGTGTCTCATCGTCACCCATTTACATGTCCAAAACTGATTACGAAAAAATCGAACCGAATTCGTCATCACGAAAACGAAAGCGCGTTTCACCGATTCAGTTCTCGCTGACGGATGACGAAGCGGATGACAGCGACGGGGAGTACAATCACCATCGCGAACGGGAGCACCGGGAGAGGAAATCGGTGGAACGCCCGGCGGCCACCGGTATGGCAAGCGGCGATGAGGATAGCGTCGGCAGTCGCCATCAGGATCAGCGAAAGGAGCGTGAGATTGAACGGCGAAGGAGTAACGACGACGATCGGCGGAAAAGCAGCGGCAACAGTGCCGGTGCTGGTGCCGCCGGCGGCGGTTCGAGCAGTGGAAATGCAACCACAACCGGCGCGGAACCTAAATCACCGGCTAAGAAAATTAAGAAGTTGGAATCCAGCCGCAAGTTCGACGATATACCGCAGCGTAAGTAGAACATGTTTTTTTTGGTATTTTAGATTTTGTGTTTACGGTGTTAGGGTGTGTTAGGGTTTACGGTGTTAAGGGTGGGAGTTTAAAAATCTACGCTTCGAGGTCAAAAATCGATGTTCTATTCCTCAGTCTTATTCTTTATTGCGATGCATCGGTTTGTCGAACGAAAGTGGATAGTATTCTCCATTGCGCCAGCAAAATTAAATGGGCGAAGTGACGCGTTCGAGATAAATCCAACTAAATTACGATCCGTCGGTACAAATTCCTGATATTATCGAACAATTGGAAAATGCTTAATATTACACCCGTAATATTAGGCGGTTGCAAGATATTTATGAAGCTAAATTTCACAATTAAATAATGGTAATGCAAAGCTAAATTTAACAAACTATCTAAATATATAAAAATTAACGTGAGTATATATTTTTGTATGTCCAGCCATAAATCCAAAATGTCTTAACCAAACTTGGCAAACATGTTCCTTGATATGAGGGAATCAGCGTCAGAGGGGTTTACAAAGAATAGGAAGTCTCCGAAATAAGCAGGCTGCGCGATAAAAGGACGAACTAACTGAGGGGAAGTCAACAGGGGGGAGGAGGAACGTATCAGCAGAGTCGTTAGCAGCCTAGACCCGGGATGGTTCGTGCTGTTTCAAGTAGTCGTCTCCATTTAACACGATCTGGGGCCACCAATTTGCCAGTCGTCTCGGCAGAAGTCGCAAATCACTTTCGACTTCACTTTCGAGACATCTTGCACGTTGAGCCCCCATGTTCTTGGTGCTGGTTGGGTGGGGTTGAAGAGAACTGTTTTCGTTGCACTATCGTCCGACATCCTTTTTTTTGTATGCCAGAAGGGCATTGGGTTAAAAGGCCACTGCTACAGTCTTAATGATCGTCTTTTGTGGCAGGCCCCAATTGCTGTACACAGTTTACAGATCGCTCATACCCATTGTTGGAGTTGAGCGGAATAGTTGTAATCCTGTGCCCCAATTCGGTACATGGTGGCGTTTAGAGCTCCTTGTAAGCGACTTGACAATATGTACTGCGTCAAACTTTCCTCTGACGATAAGTACAACGTCGTCGGCGTAAGCAATGGTCTCATAACCAAGCTGTGATAGCTTGTGAAGGAGTGCGTCAGCCACCAGTGACCAGAGCAGGGGGGAGAGAACTCCTCCCTTTGGACATCCCTTGATCACCGAAATCGTGACCGACGTATCTCCCAAGATGCTGTAATTTGTCTGCTCGAGAGCATTGCTTAAATCCAGCTCATTGTAGTGTGGTCGATTCTCTTTTGACAGAGAGCCGTATTAATTGACGCGAAGGACGTGTTATCGAAAGCGCCTGCAATATCAAGAAAAGCACAAAGTGCCGTCTCTTGATATTTGAGCGATTTCTCAGTTAACGTCACTAAGCAGTGCAGTGCGGTTTCCGTAGATTTACCGTGTTGGTATGCATGTTGAGAGTTTTTTTAAAACTCATTGCGGATATAGTTATCCGTGATTTTCTCCATCAGCTTAAGAAGCGTTGAAGTCAGACTTATCGGTTTGAAAGCCTTAGGCATGGTTTTGTCTTTTTTGCCAGCCTTAGGTATGAACACCACCCTTACTTTCCGCAAATTCTCTGGGATATACCCCATGGTGAAACTGGCTCGAAACAGGTTAATGAGCTCGGACATTATAACACCGTTCGTTTTTTGTAAGAAAATTGGTAGAATACCATCCGGACCTGGAGATTTCATTGGTTCAAAAGAGCTGATCGAAGCCTCCGTAAACAATGTAATGACCCATTCCCCTGTTGCCCGCCTATGTTTTGTCCAGTGGTCACTGTCGACCCAGGGAAGTGCGTGTTCATCAGAACTTCCAGAGTTTCCCTGGTGGTAACAGTGAGACTCCCATCCTCTTTTTTCAATTGCTCTAGACCATTGCAATGGTCCTTGGACATCGCTTTCTGCAGACGCGTAGCCTCTGGCAGAGTTTGAATGCTTTCGCAAAATTTGACTCGTGATTTCCTTTTGGCTTTGCGTAGCTCAGCGTTGTATTTGGTGAGGGAAGCTCTGTAGTCTTCCCAGTCAGACGTGATTTTGGCCCTGTTAAACAGACGCCTTGCCTTCCGACGGAGATTGCTAAGCGTTTCATTCCACCAGGGCACATCACGGCAAACTGTTCGCGTGTTTACGGGACAGTTTGTGTTATACGCGTCTGTGATCCTACATTGCAGGTCACTAGCGGCGATATCCAGCTCAACTGGAGTTCGTATATTATTGTGACAGGAATTACGTGAGGCAGTCAGAAGATCCCTAAAGGAACTCCAATTGGTTTTCCTCGGATTCCTGAATTGTTCTCTCTTTAGAGGATTAGCCTCGATGTCGAAAATGATATGTCTGTGGTCTGATAAACTTGGTTCATCAGAGACCTGCAAATTTTTGACTTTGACTACATTGATTACATTGACATCGTTAGAAGTAAGATATTCAAGTAGGTACTCACCCCTGTTATTTGTGTCCGAGCTGCCCCATATCGTGTGGTGCGCATTTGCGTCGCAGCCTATCACGTACGGCTTGTTGACTGCTCTGCAGTACCGCACAAGTTCAGCAACCTCGGGCGGTGGTATTTCGTCCTTGTCCCCTGGAAAGTAGGCGGACGCAACGACTATCTCCTGCTTCCCTCTAGTCGTCGGGACTACCACCGTAATGGCAACGACGTCGCGTTGGATGAATTCTGTAATTGGAGAAAATGTTATTCTCTTATTTAACAGAATGGCAGTCCTAGGCTTGGACTGTGTATTACAATAGATCAACTTACCATTAGCGGCGGATAGAGCGAGGATCGTGGTATTTTTTGTTGATCCATGGCTCCTGGATCAGAGCAGCACTCAGCTGCTCTTTGGTGAACCTCCGGCATAGGACACTAGACGCGCCCTTGGCATGGTGGAGGTTCACCTGAATGCAGCGAAAGCTGCTCATTTTGAGGCAGGATTGCCGTTTTCAGCTTGATCCAATACTGGATCGAGCCTTGGCGAACGGGTACCAGCAGCATTTTCGCTGAGTTGAGCGGCTGGGTCGCTCACACCAGCAGGCTTCGGTTGCCGCAGGCGACAGGCTACAGATGTCCGACCCGCACTTGACGGCGGATTGAGCCTCTGAGGTCTACTATAGACTGGTGATTGCTGCGTACGCCTCTTGCGAGGTTTTCGCGTCGCTCGCCTAGTCTTCGCAGGATTGCATTGTTTAGGTGGCGGCGGAGCACTTCCAGAGGGAAGTTCCGAACTTTCCACCCTCAACGTTGCAGGATTGCATTGTCTTGGTGGTGGCGGGGCGCTCCCAGAAGGGAGTTCCGCTCGTACCTTCCTCGACTTTGCAGCAGAGACTGTTGCGCCTGTGTTGATCAGACCTCTGCCAACCTGTCGCATGCGTGCTTTGCCAAACATAAAATTTATCATAAAGCGCTGCTCAGCGATTTGACTTGCCGACTTTTGGTCAACCTCCATTAACAGTTCCACGGTCTTTCCACGCACAATGCGACGGCGTATCTGCCACGCTTGCGTCGAAAAGCCGTCGTTCTGATTCTGGAGGAATCTCAAGATTTTCTCGTCCGTGGTGCCGACACTGTCCTGGAAGTACCCTATGAAGGTGTGAGCCTTCGGCAGGTCCTTCGTGTCGTAGGCCCGTAGTTGTGTTCCTTCCCACAGGACGAGAGTAGATGCCGTTTGCTCCAGCCATTTGACCGTGTTCTGGTCAGAGCAAGCCAGTATCAAGTAGCCGTTCTTGAACTGGCAGCTCCTGAACTTGGGTCTAATGTCTGGAGTCTCCTGGTCAGCTATTTGATCCAGAAGAACGGCGCGGACAGTCTGGAGCTGATCCGTAGTGAGCAGGGAAACGGGATAATCAGCCGTAGTTATGGCTACACTGAATGCATCCACCATTTCCCTGTAGGTGCACCCCGAGGATGGTTTTGGTGCCGAAGGACCCGCGCAGGCTCGACTGCATGGTCTCTTTTTAGTGGGACCTTTGCTGCTGATGTTCGGCGACGCCGTATCAGCGGATCGTTGCCTTTTAGTAACGACAAGGTCCCGCTGACTAGGCTGGCCGGCCGGCAGAAGGACAAGTTCCTCCGCTTCGTTCTTTGAGTAGCCCTTGCTCCGATACCACTTCTGCCGTCGCCGTTGCGCGTTGGAGAGACGCTTGGCCACAACTCTTAGATGAGCTGTTAGATGAGGTTTTATCTACAAAAAGTTAAAAAAACGGATTTTAAGGGGGTCATGACAGAAAGTCAATTATATCTCGCAAACCATATGATGCAGATACTTAGTATCTTCGACAAAGTTGATGAAATGTCAATTTTTTCAAATTATACGAAAACGTCATTAGATGCAGAATACTTTTTTGTGAAATTTCTCCTAAGACGCCTAAACTCGAAAACGTCAGGAAAAGCGAGAAAAGACTTTTGACCGCCTTTTTCCAGAATGGTCCCACTGTGCGATGGCGCGTAGTTCTCAGCAAATTGCGGGTTATCTAGCTGCTTGATGTTCAGCCGAGAAGGACGGCTTTGACGTGTCTGGTACACGGTTGACAGTTTTGAGCGCACACATACAGCTACTAGGTGATGGTCACATTCCCCTTAGTTTCGTGATGCTAGAAATGAACCGGCGATATATGAGAACGGTGTCAGGCAATCTCCAGGTGGTTTTCTGGATATCTTTGCGTGAGAAAAAGGTGCTTCGGGTCACCAGGTCTCGGGAAGCAGGAAGTTTGTAGATCTATACATTTTTTCCCTACCAACCTGGGCGATCCCCGATGACGATCTTGATGTCCCGTGGCAAGCAGCTGTCATACGTTTCCTCCACCTCTGCGTAGAACGCTTTCTTCTCATGCTCGGGCGTACCCTCGTGTGGGCAGTGCACGTTGATGATGCTGTAACTGAAGAAACGGCTCTTCATCCTCAGTAGACACATTCTCTTGTTGATCGCCTTCTAATCTATCACGCGATCCTGTACTCTACCCAACTCTACAAAGCCAGTTCCCATTCGTTAGTAGTGCCACTGCGTTAGTAAAACTGGGCCTTTCCTCCGTGGATCTTCCAAACCTTTGCTCCTTCGCGACAGATTTCCTGCAGACCCACGATGCCAAGATTGCGGGATTCAAGCTGTTCGAGCAGCACGCTGTGGTCACCAGCGAAGTTTAGCAATCTGCAGTTCTAAGTACCGAGTATCCATTTGTCGTCGTTGTTTCGTCGCTTATAGTGCTGAGACAACACGCTAAGGTTGCTCGTATTCTAGCTTGTACCACGAAGACGTAGGGATAGCAGAATCAGTATTGCTGTATCCTTTGTATTTACAGTGCTACAATGCTAGTACCTCTTCAGCGACTAAGTAAACGTTCATTTAATCATTAAAGAGTTACTAGCATTGTAGCGCCGTGACTACAAAAGATACAGCAAAACTTTATTCTGCAAATTCTAGATAATAACTAATTCTACAAATGTCCCATACAAAACTTTGTCAAATTTTGCTTGGCTGAGACGGTACGGTCAAATGAATGCGAATTGAGTCAAAGTGATCGTGCCCACCCTGATTGTATCCAAAAAATGCATACGCCACTTTTTTGCGATAAGCAGACCGTTTATTCTCATAACTTGGTGTAAATCCCGTGAAAAGCAGGTTGCTATGCTAGATGATTATGCGGGAAGTTACGTCAACTATGCAGAGTAGCTCTATTTTCCCAAATTCATAGTCGTCGGAGGACCATCGTGACAGTACTGTCACGTCCCGTTCAGCGTCCCATATTGACACGAGGGCGATGATCCTCCTTCCCTCCACTAAGGTGGCTCGTATCCTGGCTGGTACCACGAGGAGGTAGAACAACTCCTATCATGCTGGATAAGAGGCTAAGAACTGTTATGGGATTTATTTACGCATTATCCAGCCGTTTACCCAACAGTTGCAATAAGCAGTGTTTTTTTAATAATTTCCAGAAACTTTAATATTAACTAGATTTTTTACTCCAGTTCTCAGTTCGGTGTCGGTTCCCTCGGACGGGCTGTCCAAGAGCAAAGGCATCATCAAGGACCGGTGCAAATATTTTCCACTCTGCCGCCAGGGAGATTCCTGCGAGTTTCTGCATCCCAGCACGATGTGCAAAGCGTTTCCGGCGTGCAAATTCGGCGATAAATGTCTCTATCTGCATCCGTTTTGCAAGTTCGACAAGACTTGCAATAGGTTGGACTGTACCTTTATGCACACAAAACCCCTGCCTGCACATGGAATGGGCTCCGTTGGTGGACCTTCGGCGCCACCTTTGGGTAAGTGAACGTTGCCAATCTAACAAGTTCGTTAAAATAATCCGCTTTTTTGTTATTCCACTAGCTTCCTCAGTCGTTCCGGTGTCCAACTATAAAACAATATCGGCGAAGCCGTTGCCAGCGCTGTGTAAATTCTATCCAGGGTGCACAAACGGTTTGTGCCCGTACTACCACCCGAAGATGTGCCGCTTCGGGAAGCACTGCATGAACAAGGTAGAGTGCAACTTCTACCATCACGAGCTCCCAGGCGGAGTGGGCGATTACCACGAGGTACCGCCGAAGGATAAGTTTAAGTGGATCTCTCCGTTCACGGCTTAGTGCCTGCCACACTGCATCGTTCTAGCTTCGCTACGACCGTGGCGATATACTGTGGCGGGGTTCGGTTCTCATTAATTTTTCTTTCCGGTATCGTTTGTTTGGCAGCACATGCCTACATACCGTAACCTAGCAAGGCAAAATTCAGGTGTTTTATTGTTTTTGTAGTTCTAAGCTAGAAATATTTATTATTCACATTTTGCTTGCATCAAAAATAGCAAACAACGCGTTTTTTTTACTGAAAAGTCAGTAGAATTAGGAAATATGTTTAAAAACACACCGCTTTAACACATTCAATTTGTACTGTTCAATAGTTTCCGTATTGTTTGAATTGCAGTGCCCCAGCGACTCTCATACTAATGTAAATAAATACACGCACCGGAAAAGTGTTACATTACATGTCAGATATAAACGGTGGAGAATAATTGAGTTTATTATTTCGTTTGAAAAACACACAGAATTTGCGTTGTAATGGTAGCCTACACAAAGCAGAGTTGTTTCAGTGTGATTCAGCGGGCGAAGAGTCTTACTTGGCAAGAATGAAATAATTTTACTTTTCATTACTTGTAGGATTACAGACTTAAGTATAACAAATTACGTACCGTGAATTTTGAACAATACCATTAATATAATCGGTTAACATAATAGCTGTGTCGGTAGTTCGGAAATGAATACTTTCAGAGATCCGAAGTCCATGCAATTTTTGTTTCAACCCTTTACCTACACAATTTAAAAAAAGCACAAACGATTTTAACTGATCGAAGTAAACCACGAGCGCAAACGACCGCGAGAAAAGTTTCACGCCGCAAATTTTTCATTTTTAGTTTGATTTGGAGCTTTTAACATCTTTTCCGGAATATTTTATATGAAGTATCGATGGTGTTCATAAACCACAAGTTGTAAACTGGACAGAAGCGAAACTATATTGAAGTAGGTACCTTCGACACACTCGAACTTGCCGTCTGAAAGTAACATTTTCGTGGATTTGCTGACGAGGAAGGGTCTACACCGACACCGAAGTCTACGGCCTCTTTCCGGTTTTCTGCTAAAACTACTGTGTTACCTGACTCATAACGCACCCCTATTTCCGAAATTCAAAATCTCATGCTTTTATTTTTGGAGTAGACATGTAATTTCTTATGTTATATAGTTACCGTGGAAGCACCAAATTTGACGCGGTTAAGAAATTTTCAATTTTAAACATTAATTACAAAATGACGGTTTGGCCAATAAAGTCAAGGTTTTGCACAGTAATAGTTAGACTAGCAAAGAATATGTAAAAAATAAGCAAAGAGTAAATATGCATTGAATTTTTTATATTTTGTCAAGTTTTTGTGAGACGCTAGGGGTTCCTAAATTGACGCATGAATTTTGCAACGTGCCTTATTTGACGTGAAATGTTCCTTATTTGACGCACTTGAAAAATTAGTATAATTTTACAAAAACGACGATGTATTTTGTATTTTAGATAATTGCACATTATTTTAAATAGTTACACAAGGTTTTCGTTATTTGTGTGGATATATTTCACCCCAGTTTTTGCGAAAACGTTGGTAGAATTGGGACAGCCCACAGCCGATATGTTTATATTGCAAACACAACCAGGCTATTCAAAAATCTGACATAATTTGTGTTTAACAATGAAAATTCTGGAAATGATTTTCCTAAAACAGTTGTACATTGTTTTGAATGACAGCTAGGAAAGTATCAAGATTCAGGGTGTCGTAGGAAAAACTAAATTAGCCACTTACCGGAAACTGCAATAACTGCGGGATTGGGTCAGTCAGACAAACGAAAAAAGTGTCCTAATTTAACCTAAACCAATATTTTTGATTGCCCTACCCGTTTAGGGAACTTGATTTTACTTATAAGCAAAACAAGTTATTTACAGTTTATAGGACCTCTTCTCCAACGCTAAAACCATATGTTTGCCCTGGGAAAGTGTTTTCTGTAGCTTTTTCCGACGAACTGTGGCCTCTGTAACACCTAATGAGACGGTAAACTGTTAAATCAATATCTTTCTTGGTGACTTACGAGATATTTAGTATCGGAATAGATGACATACTTTTTATATCTTACTCTGTAAATAATAAGGAACACTAAGAGCCTAATTTGACGCAAAACATTTTTGTCCAGAAATAAGCTAAAAAGCTTTTACAGTTCGAATAACGTATACAATATATTAATAATACTTAAGTTTTAACAGTTTTCGAAGATATTAGAACAAAAAAGCACTTTTACGCGTAAAAAAATATAAAACATAGTTGAGTGTTTCTTTAGCGTTTGTGCTAAGGTAGGAAAAAAATGGCGCATTTGACAAACACCCTTTCTGTTTATTTTTTATTTACAATTATAAATGACCAATCAAAAGCTTTTTATGGCATGAATGCGTTTCATAAGTGTAAACAAAGTGTCAAAGGTACACTTTTGCGAAATATTAATAGTCAAGATAAGTTATTATAGAAAATTTCTGAAAAGTGCGTCAACTTTGGACCCGCGTCAAGTATGGTGCGTCCACGGTAATATTTGTATGCTCTATTCGAATTTATGATCAATTTAACGAAAAACCGCCAAGTTAGTGGGTTACGATACCCTCCCCCGTATATAACGTATATTCGTTATGAGTCAGGTAACACAGTAGTGCCGTAGCTTGCAACATTTAGAGCTCCTCCAGTACTTTATATCGGCCCCCATCCAGCTCCACCTTGGCACCAACACCATTTGGACTCCTTCGTTCCCTACTTACAACCATGTATTATACCAACCATGAATAAAAGAGTTAGAGGAAATGCTCCCATAAAATTTAAAAGGGAAAAGCAAAGTAAACTGTTTTATTCATACGGCCTAAGTAGTAAATCCCAAACTTGCTGCTTACAATTTAAAAAGCTCGGCTTACAATTTAAAAGAAGGTCGTCAGAGTCCTGTTGCATTTTACTGATTTCAGTACCTACTTGTTGCGACTATCGTTTTGTTGAGAATAGAGTTGCTAGTAATATGTGATAATCTGTTATGAACAATTATGACACATAGAATCGCGTATCTATTTTTGCTGTTAAATTAGATCCGACCTAATTCTATCACCTAAAATGTTGTTTACGGTGAATTTTATTATCAGTGAATTTTATAAGTATATTATCGACACTACGATCTTTAATTTAATAGCGAAAATAATTGATCAATTTCAAGCTCAAATGTTTACGTTGGCATCACTCCATATAAACGTCCGTTCCCTTGGCAACGTACAACGGCGGTCGCGGATTCGGAATTGCAATCGAAACGAAGTGAGTTTTTCCTATCATTTCAAGTAAACAATTTGAGCAAAATGATTATAATATCTGTCTAAATAACTGTTCGGGTGGTAAATTAAAGTTTTTTGTGCCTCAAGTTAAGTTTCGCGAGTGATTTGACGGCTGAAACGGCTGAAAAAATTAATGGAAAACCGACGGTGAAAAAGTGAAAATATAGTCATGAATTAATTGGTTACTAATCTCAGTATTTAATGTAATTAATGACTGAAAAAGTAATTGAACTTATAGAATGCAATGTTTAGTGCTTCGAGATGCAAGATCTTATTACGGCTAGCAGGTTAGTTGAACTAATTTTATATTTTTGTGATGGTTTCCCGAGTCTATATGAGCATGTTGCTTGGTGATTGCCATATGGACTCTGACGACCTTGTCGTTAAAGGCCTCTTTCACTACTATACAGTTGATTCCGATGATATCAATGTCATACGCAAAACCATGAAGCATGTGAGGTGGCATGATGATAGTCCCATTTCCTTCCACGTTTGCTCTTCGGATTGCACCTTACGAGATAATGTTGAATAGCGGGTTAAGGCACAAACAGAATGCAGCGTTTGATTTGATTTGATTTGATTTGTATTTCGAATATAGGCTTTAAGCCCTTTACCCATTCTTAAATATATACTACAACATAGGCTTACAAATAAATAAATTTCAATACGCACAAAATTACAATTGTCTTAAAAATTAAAAGTATTCGATTTATCGTAATTGTGCTCTAAAGTATAAACTGAGTCTATGTCTTATCACATCCGAGCTCATGCCAATGGTTATAACATGTTGCAATGCATTGAAGGCGTTCATGAATCGGGAAGTCGGTTCGTGCTATGAGTAATTTCTAGACCTAAAAGGTGGGTCAAAAATCCTACGTCGTCGGAGCGTGACTGCACTGTCATTAAATATCAATCGACTGGTCAGAGCTTGGATGTTTGTTCGTGCTGAGAGAATGTTTGTGAAGAATATGATATCGGCAATCTTGTGCCTCGAATGGACCGTATCAATATCCACCAAAGAACAGAGATCGTGGTAAGGCGGTAGTTGTTCTCCGTTCCATCCGAGATTCCTGAGAGCGAATCTTACAAATCTCTTTTGAATTCCTTCGATGCGGTGTATGTGGGTTATATACAGCGGGCGCCAAATAACGCTAGCGAAATCGAGCTTGCTTCTGACGAGGCCTTTGTAGATCGCTGCATGAGGGTCATCGAGATCACGGCCAAATCTTCGGACAAGTGCGTAAAGCTTCAGACTCTCATTGATGACATTGTCAATGTGCCTATTGAAGGAGAGTGAGCGATCAAAAGTTACCCCCAGGTCGCGGACAAATTCAGCTCGCGGAACTACATTGCCTCGGTATGCGTAGTCAAAAATCACAGGATTAGCTTTTCTGGTGAAAGTCATAACAGAGCACTTACTCGTGTTTACTTTCAAACCACGGTTTTCGCAGTACGTTCCTACATGACCTAAGTCGAGCTGTAATTTCACGCAATCATCAATAGATTTGATCGGAAACAAGATTTTCACATCATCTGCATAAATCAGCATAGTTGCATGGGAGAGAACATCTGGCAATTTGTTCATCAGAAGCACGAATAGCAATGGTCCTAAGTGACTGCCTTGTGGTACTCCTGAGTGCACAGTAAACGAACGAGATTTGTAGCCACGAATTTTTACAAATTGTACTCTATACTTGAGATAAGATTTTAACCAGTTGTACAACGAGCCACGAATGCCGAAATCTTTAACAGCCTCCAAGATACTATTAATGTCGACTGCATCAAATGCTTTGCTCATATCTGTATATATGCAATCCACCTGAAATCCCTTAGAAATGTGATCTGTAACTGTAGAGCTGAATTCACAGAGGTTTGTAACAACTGATTTTTTCTTCAGGAATCCATGTTGCACAGGAGAAATACGGTTGACTACATTGTCGTAAAGGCGACTGTAAACTAACGACTCGAAAAGCTTCGGAATAGCTGACTGGATAGCAACTCCACGATAATTTTCCACATCGTCTCTGGCCCCTTTCTTATGTATTGGAGTGATGTGCGAGATTTTCCAGATTCCCGGAAAATGGCCAGTAGCTAATGACACATTGAACAAGCGCACAAGAGGCACCGCAAATTCTAGACGGAACTCTTTCAGGATTCTATTAGCCAGCATATCCGGTCCTATACCGTTTTCTACACACGTATTGGATAATTGGTATGGTACATCGTCAGTATTAACGGGCAATCCGGGGACGCTGCCAGTTGCTGCAGTAAAAACACTTTCGAAAAACTTTGCGAATAGTTCAGTCGATGATTGAACATCAGCAGATGTGACACCCTTGTAACTAACACAATCCGGAACGCCAGCACTCTTTCTTCTACTGTTCACAAATTTCCAAAACGATTTGGGGTCTCTTTTCAAACGAGACTGAATGTCTGCGATATAAACCTGATACGATTCCCGATGAGCAGCCTTAAACATTCTCAGTATTTGTTTGTAGTTTGTCACGTTTTCGTTTGAAGGAGACCGACGCATTCGTTTCACAGCTGCTCTTTTCTCCTTCATTAAATTTATAAGCGCTGGTGTGAACCATTCCGGATAACTGTGTGAATATTTTTGCCGTTTCGTCATCACCGGAGAATGACGAGAAAATATGTCAAAAATTGTATAATAAAACAGCAGTGCATTATAATCAATTGAATTCTCGATAACCACCGTATTTCCACATCCAATATTTAAAATGTTCATTGATCGGAGAAACTCGCGCATTCTTTCCGCTTGTCTTTGATATTCCTCGCAGCCGTGAAAAATTTCTTCTGATATAAACAGATCATCCGCATCCGTCAGCGTCAATTTGACAGTAAACCCATGGGAAAACTGTCAGAATAACGCTGACGGACGCGTTGACGCAGCATTCTGTTTGGGCCTTTAGAGACTGAATTCCCTTGCTTCAGTCTATCCAACGTGCCCATCCAGCGTCGTACGAATCAGCTTAACTAATTTCGTTGCAAAACCGTGTTATAGCATTATTTTCCACAGTTCATTTTGTTTCACTGAATCGTACGCCGCCTTAAAGTCCACAAACAGATAATGAGCTTGCAAGTTGCATTCTTGGAACTTGTCTAGTAACTGACGCAGGAAAAAACATGTTATTCGATCCTTACGAAAACTTACAGCTTGGTATTCGTAGAAGAAAAAGTCCGCTAACGGTCTCAATCTGCAGAACAGTATACGAAAGATCTTGTTTTGCTCATCTTAAAAAGCCAAACATCTGCTTCTTACAAGTGTCAAGTACTTCTATTTTCTGCTCAACCGCTGGTCTGCCTCCGAATGATGCATGCATACTGTTTTCTCGTACAACTTCGCATTTTGCGCAGATAAAGTACAACTAGAGCTTCACTATCGGTACCCCTGGAGATTACCCAACCAGACCGGATGGTGCCGAAAGCTACACGTTATCTCTCGGCCTGGATGAAGCCCCTCTTGAGGACCGTTGGAATGCCGTGAAAATAGCCAATACCAGTGTAGCGGAGTACGTGCTAGGCCGCGTGGCACCGAATCGACGTAAGAAATGGTTTGACGAGTGCCAGCAGCTATTGAATGACCACCCGTCAAAATGTGGAACGATACAAACAGAAGCGTAGATAGCAAACCCGACTCTTCCAGGAGAAGAAGCGCCATCAGGAGGAAAAGGAGTGCGAAGAACTCGAGTAGCTGCACTGCTTTCACGAGACACGAGACTCAACGAATCTCGCAAAAGGCTTTGTGTCGCAGCCCGAAAAGTGCAGAGATGAAGATAGAGGTATCTTGACTGACGCCCGTGCGGTGATCGAAAGGTGGATGCAGCACTACGCTGAGCACCAGTGCAGCAAGCAACGTAGATGTGCGATCCCCATCGATAAGGGATGGTATAGAAGCCATCTGATCAACCATGGCCAATAGCCAAAAGATTTGTGGGAAGTTGTCAGGCCGGCTTCATGGAAAGTCGGTATACTACGGACCAAATCTTCACACTGCGGCTGATCCTCCAGAAGTGCAGCGAATTCCTAGTCCCCACGCATCACCTTTTCATTGATTTCAAAGCCGCGTTTGATAGTGCAAACCGGCAGCTTCCCAGACCTACGATGGCTACGATGAATGGGATGCAGTGCATTGTTCGAGAATCTCGGGTGGATTGTTGAACCTATTCGAATCTTGCAGGGGACTTCTACAAGCAGATGGTCTGCATGCTATTCAACATTGCGGTTGAAGGTATTATAAGACGAGCGGTGATCGAAATGCGGGACACGATTTTCAATAAATACAGTCAATTTACACGAGGCAGTACCGTGGTATTCAACGGGGATGATTTTGAGGTAGTCGACGACTTCGTATACCTTGACTCACTGGGAACAGAGGACAACAATACCAGCCGTGAGATTAAAAGGCGTATTATCAGCGGAAGTTGCACAATCTGAACCCCCGTACAAAGTTCATACTGTACAAAACGCTAGTTAGACCGGTTGTCCTTTACGGGCAAGAGCGTGGACATTGCTAGAAGAGGACCTACGAGCACTCGGATTTTTTGGAATGAGGGGGGTGCTAAGAATCATCATTGGCGGCGCGCAAGAGAACGACGTATGGAGGCGAAGAATGAACCACGAACTCGCGTGTCTCTACGGACGTCTCTGAACGGATGCGTAGGGCAGAACATGTTGCTAGAATGCTAGAAAAAAATGGTTTTCGCATCGAATCAATCTACGAAATATAGCGTGCTTATGTTGTGCTTTGCAATGAATCGGACAAAACGGTTTGAACTTTCGTCCATAAAATTTATTGAATACTTGTCTAAACATTCTTCTGTTTGGTCCTCATTAACCGCATCACGAGCCCTCCCAGATGGAGTCCACATTCTGTACAACCGTCTGTTGGTCAGACATCTTGTGTATCATGAAGTAGCCTTGAATCTGGGCTGGGCTTGCCTCCCGGTTGGCTTTCAGCACGTTATCCGCGAAGACTTGGGCATTCCGAACAGCGTCTTCGCCGCTGTAGAAACGCATAAACATCTGCTCCAGTTGATGTCTGCTGCAGTAGCCGACGTATTCTTTCACATCAACCCGACCGGGTCGTATCAGTGCCGGGTCTAGCCGTTCCAAGTAGTTTGTCGTCATAAAGACGATTCTGGCCTCGGTAGAGGCCACACCATCTAGGCAGTTCAGCAACCCGCTAAACGTAACACGATTCAGCCCTTCGAAGGCAGCTTTCTGCTGCTTGGTATCCTCTCTTGACACGAACGCAGCGTCGATGTCTTCCAGTAGAATAATCGACTGCTGAGGGGCAACATTCATCAGATGATTTAAACGATCGTCAGTTAGACCCCGCTCGGATAGGTTCAACAAACAAATGCCGAATTCGATTTCGCCTGCCAGGGCGGTAATAAAACTCGACTTTCCGCAGCCCGGTGGACCATACAGCAGATAACCTCGCCGGTAAGGAATTCCGCGATCAGCATACCACTGTGGATTACGGATAAACTCACGGCAATCACTCAGAATTCGATCCGATACGCCGTTGTCCAACACAACCGACGTTAAGGGGCGCCGCTTACGAGGATGCCCAAAAGGACGCCATTCGGAGCCCATGGCAGTGTACATAATAGTTTTGCCTTCGGTATTCTTTAGAGCCAGTTGTCTAGCTGAAAGTACAAGATAGTTAAATCGATTTGAATGTCTGCGAGGACACCGCATCAAGTACCTTCTTCTAGAATTTTAAAGTACAGATTTTTATTTCTGCCGAAGGCAGTCAATTGAACCGTCTCCCATGGAACGCCCATGTGCAGATCGAGAGTATGCTGTTCCCGCGCTCGATCAACTTTAATCCAGGTCCCTCCGTAACGCATGATATGCGTTCCAATCGAGGGAATAAAATCGTACTTGGTTTTTATGTGACCGGTATCCTTCTGCAGAAACGACGTTTCAACACTCAAATGCTGTGTATGTTTGGCTCCCTTCTGGGTGATCCACTGGAGCAGCCACTGGTAGGACTTATCCCGACAGGGAACCTCCAGCGTAATCATGTAATGCCTCCGAAAGAGAATCAGCGCACCCTGCAGTCCTTTACGTAACAACGCAGCTCCAGCGCCGACACCGAACAGCCCGAAGCCGGCCCCGAAGTACGGGTTGTCCGACAGAGCTGCGACGTATTCCGTGATGGTCATCGCGTCTCAGTTCAGCACAAAATGTGAAATAACTCTCTAATTCGGTTTTGTTTGACTGGCCATTCACACTTATAAATATAATGCAGTCGTTCACAGCCAAAAACACAAATTTACGTTTTCACGTGTAGCGTTTCGTGACGTTTCTATCATGATTGCGAACAACGGGGACAAAACAAAAGCGATTATTCAGAAACACCAAGAGCATCAACAAACGGCGTTGCGAGATTTGTAACTGTAGTTGTATGCGTTCATTGATCTGGCATTCTTTCATAAAACTACCTGTTTTGCTTCCAGTCCAGCTAAAGAAAAGAAAGCAAAGCGCTTGTAAACAATTTTCTATTCGCTCAAACATTCCTGTTGATCTCTAGAATTTCATTCATTTTGTGATATAAATCAGTAGAAACATTTAGTTTAATATCATGCTGTACAACTATTATAGTTTAGTATTATTATTGCTGTCCGTAC
Source organism: Sabethes cyaneus (assembly GCF_943734655.1). Classification (NCBI taxonomy): domain Eukaryota; kingdom Metazoa; phylum Arthropoda; class Insecta; order Diptera; family Culicidae; genus Sabethes; species Sabethes cyaneus. Next base: position 7,013,388 of record NC_071355.1, read on the forward strand.
GAACCGGATTCACCGGTGAAGATGTGTGCAAACCCCAAACGTCGTGCTCGAAGGAACCATCTGAAGAAACACAATCCACCCATCTGTACAAATCAGGTAAGCAAATAATATGAATCAATCCATAAATAGTGACTAATCGTTTTCATTTCCAAACGTAAGCTGACAATAAAATAATATCGCTAATCGAGCAAGCCCTAGCAAATTACGCACCCTGCCAGAAGGCCAACTGCTCGTGTCACGCCGATGTTCTCAAGGCTGACCTGCGGCCGTTCCGATCCGGTATCAGCCACCATATGGTCGAGCGAGCCGCAACATTCGGCACCAAATATCAAATCATCGACCGCCGGCTGTTTCGGCAGAAGGATTGCATGTTTCCGGCTCGCTGCTCCGGGGTGGAACACTTCATTAAACCCCATCTGAGCGGTCTACCCAACATGGAACTGATCGTCAACTGCCGTGATTGGCCACAAGTCAACCAACACTGGGGTCACCAGGAAAAACTGCCCGTGCTTTCGTTCAGTAAAACTGAAGACTACCTGGACATAATGTACCCAACGTGGGCCTTCTGGGAGGGAGGTCCGGCTATTTCTCTGTACCCAACCGGCCTGGGACGGTGGGACCAGCATCGCAGCTCGATTGGGAAAATTGCACAGCAACAGTGGCCGTGGGATAAGAAGAAAGGAAAAGCTTTCTTCCGTGGATCGAGAACGACAAACGAGAGGGACGCTCTGGTTTTACTGTCCCGCCGGAAGCCGGAACTGGTTGATGCTCAGTATACGAAGAATCAAGCGTGGAAATCACCTGAAGACACGCTGAATGCGGAACCAGCAAAGGAGGTGCGCCTGCAGGATCACTGTCAGTATAAATTTTTATTCAATTTCAGAGGAGTTGCGGCTAGTTTTCGCTTCAAGCATCTCTTCCTGTGTAAGTCTTTGGTGTTCCATGTAGGCCACGAGTGGCAGGAATTTTTCTATCCTTCCCTAAAACCATGGGTGCACTACGTGCCGGTCAAGGTGAACGCGGGTCAAGATGAGCTGGAGGAACTGATTCGATTTTTTGTGGAGCATGACCATCTGGCACAGGAAATAGCCGCTCGTGGTTTCGAGCACATTTGGAATCACCTGGATATGAAGGATGTCCAGTGTTACTGGAAAAGGCTGCTAAGGAGGTACGGTAAACTTGTCAAGTACGAAGTGCAACGGGATGTCGATTTGATCGAAATATTTTAAGACAAATCGTAAGACGCTAAGTGTTTTATACAGTTAAGATTGACTTCTAACGATTCTCTTGCTGCATTTGTATTTGAAATAAATATTCGATTTACAGTATAGCAAAAAATTTTAATCTTATGACATTTCTGTTTTTATTTTATACATAATGTTGCGCCCTAACCGCGAATCACTCAGGGTCCCTGAGTCAGGGACATTTCTATTATCAGAATAGTATTTAATTCTAACCAACAAGTTGTGGCATTTGAAATATTAATCCTGTCGATACTATTTAGGCCATTGCAAATCATTTTAAAAGTTTTTGTCACCCCCCCCCCTGGAAATTGGCTTAAAAAGTCGGCGGATAAAAAAATAATTTGTAGAACATGAGTTAAATTTGAAAAATGAGTGTACGAGTTGAATTAGCTTCTAGCATGAAATAGAAAAGGAAATTCAAACTGCGGAATATCCGAAAATCGGCCAAAAGAAATTCTTTCGTTTTTGTCTTTATTTCGTTGACTTTTGCATGGAAATTAACAACGTATATATTAAAAGTAAAAATAGATTTGGTTTTTACGTTCAAACTTAACATAAAAATGCCAAAAATCCATATTTTTTTTGCTCGATTAAAAAATTCTCTTTGCCTTTACCCCCCCCCCCCCCCCTTCAGTGGCCCAACACCGAAGGGAGGGGGGGGGGGGGTTTAAAACGAAGGGACAAAAACTTTTTAAAATATTTGTAATGGCCTTATTAAATACTGAGAAAAATGAACGTTATGACCTACAGACCTCATCAGTGTTTGCATGGTCGAAATTCAGTGGCAAATTACATATCTTTGCAAATAAGTAAATACATAGTAGAATTAGAGGAAAAGTTTTGTCTTTGCCAATCCATAGATTCAACAAGATTGATAATTTGTATAGACTCTTCACTACAAATTCTGAAAGAGTAGCTTTTTACAACCTGTCGTCATAAGCAAATAATCTAAAACGAGTTTAGGGGTATTATTTGATGACATAAAAGTATACTTTTAAATGAGGACACTGCCCAGGTAACCAATAAACATTTCCAATGCTATTCAAATGCAATCCAATAAGCATTTAAGTCATCTTAAATGCTACTTAACAGCTATTTTGGCTAAATATACGGCTACTTTACTGCTAACCTTCTTATAGTGCTGACAGTGCTCATTTGCAGCTGATTACTGACACGAAGAATTTGAATAGAACTTTGGATGCCAATTTACAACACCTATGGAGTCAAAAAGCTAATATACAACAACGTGCAGTATAAAATGCCAGATATGCCAATAAGCGGCTGATTTACTGCTTACGTTAATGCTTATTGGTTACATGGGTGGCTGGCCCAATGTGCGCAATGCTATTACCGGTTTTTATTTTACCGGTTTGAAACTCTCGTCTTTTCTCAAAGTTTTGTATGCAAGTTTTGCATATGCGTGTATCTGCAGAGACTATAGATTACAGAGGCGCCGAGCCACTCAAAATCCGTTAAATTTTGAAACAAAACGGAGAGTACCATCATAAATAAAGCTAACTCTCCGCTCTCGTTCAAAATTTAGCGGTTTTTGAGTGTCTCGGTGCCACTGTAATCTATAGTCTCTGTACGTGTATCCAGTTTTTCATCTTTATTTTTTAAATATTTCACAGTACCTAAGCTTTTATCTTTGTTTTAAGAAAAGTTAACAAAAAGATTTCTTTTTCTACTTTCAAGCCCATATTCTCCCCTTGTGCAAGTAAAAATTGACAAAACTTAGTTTGAATGATACAGTCATCAAGAACATTTTTTAAGTGATACTCGCTAGGGTCGAAAAATATGACTAACGTTATATGTAAAATGATAACCGCTTTGCCTAACAATTGGAATAGTAAAATAAACTAAAAATAAACTGAAACTGGCTATTGCCAAAAGTTATTTGGCGGAATATTTGCCTGGTACGTAATCTACAATCTGGTAAAATCTAGATACGTCTGTCATGATGGCAACAACATTTGTCTTGTTTTCTTTTGCCGCACTACACAAGAACGAGAGTACAAAACGACAAAAACTGTGTATAACTGCACGCACACACTCTGCGGCCTCTAGCCGTGCGAGCGTGCAGGTGTTGGTTGGTGTTTATGTTGCTTTCTCGCTTCCTAACATTCCGAACGCATCTTGTTGCTTGCTTCAGCATTCATATCATTTATTTAAAAATGTACGTGAGTACGGTTTGCGTGAGCAGCAGCCAGAGCAAGTAGTGACAAAACAAACATTCATGAGTTGAGTTGAAAATGGTTATGGACGACGACGACGGTGGTAGGAAAAAGTGCTAAACGGCCAGACAGAGATCTCTCCCGTCCCGTTTTCGGTGGTTCAAGTTTGCTGAAAATAATTGCAACTGCACGGCCCCGAGTTTAGTTATTATGGTGTTTTCGAAGCGAAAGATGAAGCAGCTGTTCGCGTTCGGTGTGGCCGTAGTTCTCGGTAGGTTTCGTTGCGAGGCTGCTGATCGCTATCATTTCCTTTTGTTTGAGCTCCGGATTTGGTGAAAAGTTCCCAGTTCTTGACGTCAGATGAATATAGATTATCGGTGCATCGTTCAGGAGGAACATTGTCTGGTTATCTGCTTTTTGCCCCGCTTGCGCGGCGCGAAATGCTGACAATGAAAATAATGTTATGAAATCAGCAGTATTGACGTGATTGGGCAAGCACTTCGGAACGAGCACGTTTTGCCTTGGTTTTAAGTGATGATGATGTGCCGAGTGTTGAGATAGATGTTTATCGAAGGTGTTAATAATTTGTTTTTCCCTTTCCTCACATTTACGGCGCAGTGATCTGTTTGTACAAATCGTGGGGCAATCCGACCGGTGATGGTGGTAAGCTGACTCTGGCATTGAGTAATAAAAATGAAATCGAACATGGTGCGGATCAGCTGAGATATGTCCAACAGGGGCACGAGCGGCCGTCGCCAGACGATCCTCAGATAGTAGCCTTCAAGAAACATCCGGATGTCAATGATAACAACGTCGGCGACGCCGATGGGTACGATGCGCAGCATGAATCCCGCATGGCGGAGCTGCATTCGGCCAAGAAGCAGATTCTGGAGCTCGAGCGAAAGATTCAGGAGCTGGAAGGGCGGATACCTCGGAAGTATCCCGATGTAACATTTCTGAACTACAAAAGTAGAAAGCGAATACTGGTAAGCAGTTCTTTTTATATCCCTATCATGCTCAACTGATAACAAAAAATATTTGTGTGCGAATGCGAGATTATTTTGAGACAGTGCATAGTGACATTCCACATCCAGTGCGATGATGGCGATGCATGATTTCGACCCGTTTCGTGAAATATTTACACAGAGATGGTTGAAAAAATTGTTTTGTTTTATCGGAGGGGCATAAATCTAAACTTACTGCAGCAGCAAGGCTATAAAACAATATTTCCTTTAATCAAGACTGCCACTGAAGTTGATTAGTGGAGAACAGTTTCATCAATGAAGTAACCAGATAACACCGGTGTGATGTAAAAACATCTTGTTGTCCGTATTAAAACTAGTTAGGTACTAGTTTTAGCAGTCGTCAAACACCCTTAAGAGATGATCGATCTTTCAGGGGCGACCAGATGTCATGTACGAGTACGAGGAAGTCTCTTATCTAATAGCTTGTGAGCTGCATAAAAAAGGAGGGCACCATAGCTATTATACATAACATGTCTCATTTTGAGCTTCGGCAGCACAGAAAAAAAAACTACAGATAATTACACGTCAAATTTATTGATTGAGGTCACGTTCCTCTACAGTATTATCTTTTAATAAAGGAAAAGATTTACTCAGAAAGTACCCACTTAAACGGCTGTTTGTCGATTTTCGAAGTGTCGTTATGTCGCATTCATCAGTTTGCAGTGTCGTTCTCTAGTAGAGGAGCTGTGCACGTAAATTTATACAGATACGATCCTATTGTTCCTCAAGTGTTACTCATACTAAACTTTTAGTATGAAATGATAGCTAAAATAAGGTTCAGGTTCAAAATAATGGTTACGCTTGAACAAGTATTGCGGTTGAACAGTAAAATAATAACTTACGCTTGAACAAGTATCAGCACATCAGACATTATCATATAGTTTCTTTAGCAGCACTTCAAATCGTGGAAACGATTCAGATCCATATGTTTGCACGATGCAAGAAAATATTTCCAAAACCAATTAGTATTGTGCTCAATTACCGTAATGCTAATTGGAAGATGTACAAACACGGAAATTAGGTTGATGTTGCTATTGTTAGCTTTCAAAACATCGAAAATTTAGCGATTATCAGTAGACATACTTTCTTATTTTTAGTTGGCTTGCCGTCCTAAGATTCCTCCGCCAGATGTCGTTTCATCTGGTCTAACCATCTTGCTTGCTGCGCTCCTGGTCGTCTTGTTCTCACCGGAACAAGCGAACACCAACTTTGCAAAGCAGTTGTCCGGCAGTCTTGCAACATGCCCTGCCTATCGTAGCCGTCCAACTTTAGCCATCCTCTGTTCTCCTGTACGGCGCTGAAACTCGCAGGTCCTCCTCGAGCATTGTCCACGTTTCATGCCCGCAGAGAACAACCGGTCTAACAAGCGTCTAGTTACTTAGGGTGTACTTTGTACGGGGGCTTATTCTGTTCGACCGCACCTCCCCAATTGTAATACACCTCCGAATCTCACGGCTGGTTAGCAGTGAGCCAAAGTAGACAAATTCATCGAGCTCTCATTCAAAATCGACGTCGACGATCGTTACATTACTGCCCAATCGGCGTGGGTCGGCCTCGGTTCCGCTGACAAGCATGTACTTTGTTTTAAAAATACCCAATCTTTTCTGCTGGCTGGTAAACGGCTGAATAATGCGTAACGTCGGTGCCTTGTGCACGTGTAGGCATAAAATAGACCCTACAGTGGTTCATAGCCTCTTATTCAGCAACTCCTATTCCTACCTCCTCGTGGTACCAGCCGAGATACGAGCAATTTTGGTGGAGATCGGGTAACCATCCCCGGTGGCAGGCAAGGTCGTATGCCGACAGGAAAAGAGGGCTCTTTCGAGCTTCTTTGGCTCTCCGGCGAAACAGGGGTTGGTGTAGCAGGCTTTGCAAGCCGTCACCACGAAAAATACTAAAGCACGGAATGAAGAACAAGGAAATTCTTACTGGAACAATCGGAATAGACCCACGCGACGAAAAAGGACTATGGATTGGAAACTCGGGACGTGGAACTGCCGATCTCTCAACTTCGAAGGGAGCACTCGAGTGCTCTCCGATGTATTGAAGAGCCGCAAGTTCGACGTCTAGCGCTGCAGGAGGTGTGCTGGAAGAGCTCAACGGTACGTACGTTCAGAGATGGACGTACCATCTACCAGAGCTGCGGCAATACACACGATAGCTGTGTACAGCTTTCATAGTGATGGGCGAGATGCGGAAACGGGTGATTGGGTGGTGGCCAATCAATCCTCGAATGTGCAGGTTGAGAATCGAGGGTCGATTCTTCAATATAAGCATCATCAACGTGTACAGTCCTCACCTCAGAAGTAACGATGACGACAAGGATGAATTCTACGCGCAGTTCGAGAGTGAATACGGCCGCTGCCCAAAACATGATATCAAGATCGTCATGGGAGATTTCAATACTCAGGTCGGCTAGGAGGAGGAATACAAACCGGTTAATGGAAGGTTTCGCGCACACCAGCAGACCAATGAAATGGGCCTCAGCAGTGTTCATACTTAAATTTTTTTACCGAACTCTGAGCAGCCGAACGTTCGGTAAAATTCGATGGTGCCAATCGACGTTTACGGATCATTAGTAATGTTTGGCATCATAAAAAAATTTTACCGAACGTTCTGCTGCTCAGAGTTCGGTAAAATTTACGATATTTTACCGAACTCGGTACTTTTTCTTAAGTGTGTTGGGTATCGCTAATTCGTTAATTCGCTAACTGATACAATTTGCTCGGTAATCGTGAAAGTTTCGCTAATCACTAATCGCAAACTGTAAATTAACAGTCACTGTTTATTTTTGAACATATCGCAACAACTTGCATTGTAATCTATCACTGTACAAATTATTACTAATTTGTATATTGTTTTCGTTCTGTGTTCTCCCCTGTCATGACAAGCCGTTTCATAATCTGTCAGTTTGACACACTGTCTGCCAACGCTTCTCGTCAAGCGGCACGCCGCGGCGCATCGACCTTATCGGCCAAAGTTGATTTATGGGAGCTAGGGTGCCCAGGCGCAACATTCTCCCCCCCGTAACACTGGTCATCAGAGCCAGTTTTACCATCAGCCTGTACCTCCAACACAGCCAGTTTTGATACAGGTCTACGCAGTATCCCTCTTGTAGTCTGAACAACTGCTTGCCGGATTCTCCCGTCCTTCCCAGCCACAGATAGTATAGTGGTAAGTATCCCCGCCTGTCACGCGGGAGACCGGGGTTCGATTCCCCGTCGGGGAGCCAAGATTTTGTTCCGGCGGTTATGGAACAAAGAAAAACGACCACTGACTTTCCTTAGCAACGTATGTATTTTGATACAAGCAGCTTTAAGCTATAAACATAATTTGATTTCATTATTTAGCATTTACAAAATTTAGGTCTAACTTACAATTTTTCAGTGTCGCTATCGAGTAAACCGCATGTATTTATCCGTAAGATGTAGGTTATAACTGTAACTGTTCATTGCATGTTTAGTTTTATCTTAGGTTTTAGTTTAGCTTATTGATTCAAGTACTTACTCGTTCAGGTATAGCAAATAAGGGTAGTTAACTTTAATAAATTGTAGATTTAAGAAGATTTTTACTAGTTTTTAATGCAATTTCAACTAATTTTATGTAGGTTAAAGAATTTCACGACTGGCAAGCCACTGTAGAGATTGTTTTCGTTCTGTGTTCTCCCCTGTCATGACAAGCCGTTTCATAATCTGTCAGTTTGACACACTGTCTGCCAACGCTTCTCGTCAAGCGGCACGCCGCGGCGCATCGACCTTATCGGCCAAAGTTGATTTATGGGAGCTAGGGTGCCCAGGCGCAACATTCTCCCCCCCGTAACACTGGTCATCAGAGCCAGTTTTACCATCAGCCTGTACCTCCAACACAGCCAGTTTTGATACAGGTCTACGCAGTATCCCTCTTGTAGTCTGAACAACTGCTTGCCGGATTCTCCCGTCCTTCCCAGCCACAGCTTCCAGGACTCGTCCACGCAACCAACCGTTTCTCAGGGAATCGTCTACTATGAGAACCAGATCTCCATTCGCAAGAGGTTTCACTTCACCGAACCATTTTGTCCGCTTTGTCAGCATCGGCAGATATTCCCGGATCCATCGCTTCCAGAAGATGTCAAGCTGGTGTTGAATTTGGTGCCAGGAGCTTTTGAGCGCCAACGTAGGGTCAGTGAATGCTGTCGCGGGTTGGAGCACGCCATTGGAACTCCCTAACAGGAAGTGGTTCGGAGTCAGAGCTTCTGTCTCAGCAGCATCTAAAGGCAAGTAGGTAAGTGGCCGCTTGTTGACGATTGCTTCAGCCTCAACGACCAGGGTTGCCAACCCTTCATCATCCAGCTTGCTATTATTGTAGTACGCAGTTTCCATGGCAGTTTTTATCGACCGTACCATTCTCTCCCACGCTCCGCCCATGTGGGGTGCTGCCGGTGGTATGAAAATCCATTTAGTATCAGTATTAGTGAACGTTACCGCCAATTCATCGTGTATAGCTTCGACCTGTTCCCTAAGCAACCTCGCGGCCCCGACGAAATTTGTGCCGTTGTCCGAGTATATCTCCGCAGGTGACCCGCGTCGGCTAACAAAACGCGTAATACACTTCACACTCGAGGGCGTAGAGAGAGAGTATGCCACCTCAACGTGGACTGCGCGAGTAGTTAAACAGGTAAAAAGGCAGATCCAACGCTTCGCAGCGCTTCTTCCCACTTTCACCACTAGTGGTCCAAATAAATCAATACCAGTGTAAGTGAACGGCCGAACGAACGATGCTAATCGCGCTGGTGGGAGTGGGGCCATTCGCGGAACCTTCGGTGTCGCTTTTATCAATTTGCACCAACGACACGCGGTTGCAACCTGCTTCACCACTGTCCGCAGCCGAGGAATGTGGAAATGTTGGCGAATTTCATTCACCACTGTTTCCGAGTTAGCATGACGAAGCGCACGGTGGTAGTCGTCCACGATCAGTTCGGTAACCAGATGTTTTCTCGGGAGAATCACCGGATACCTTGTGTCGAATTGAGTATGCGGGGCAGCTCCTATTCTGCCATCAATCCGCAGCACTCCGAATTCATCCACAGCAGGCGACTTCTTGAAAAGACTGCTAGACTTTGCCAGTTCGGTTCGTTCCGTTGACAACGCGATCATTTCTTCGGGATATACTTCCCACTGTACCATCCGCATCAGACTGTTCTTCGCTTTCTTCAACTCTTCCTGTGTTAGGTGTAGAATTTCCGGCTCTTCCCCCCGAAGTCGGCGTTTTAGGTTGTCAATAAAACGGTGTACGTACGCTACAGCTCTTGAAAGACGTCGCCACTTAGAGAAGCGATTGAATTCCATAACCCTGCCCGGAATAAGATGTTCTTGGACCACATAGCACGACCGTAGCTCTTCTTCTGGCGGTATTAAAGATGTTCTTTGCTTTGGCCAGTACTCTTCGGGTTGCGAGAGATATTCAGGTCCTGTAAACCAGACGTCGGTCGCTGCCGGACACGGACATTTTCCCCACTTCGTAGCCGCATCCGCCGGATTCAACTTACTAGGAACCCATCGCCACTGTGCAACATCCGTTGTGGATAGCATTTCCCCAATACGACAAGCCACGTACTGCTTGTACTGGCGATGATCGGCACGTAGCCATGCTAGAACTGTTGCGGAATCACTCCATAGAACGCATTGCTTTACTTCGACGGTGTGGCTCTCTACGACCGATGACATTAAGCGGGTTCCTAAGACCGCTGCTTGCAGCTCCAAGCGAGGGATCGACAGCGGTTTTAATGGCGCAACTTTCGTTTTAGCCGCTACTAACGAACATTCTGCTTCACCGCTAGGTTTGACCACCCTGAAATAAGCGACAGCGGAGAACGCGACTTCACTCGCATCGACGAAGACGTGGAGCTCAAGAAATTTGTAGATTTGCGCGTTCGCTCCGGCGAAGTAACAACGAGGAATCCGCAGGTCCCTGACCTTCGGAAAGAGCTCCGTCCACTTGGTCCATCTGTCGAATATATCGTCTGGTACTTTCTCATCCCACTGCAGTCCAGCTCGCCAAACGTCCTGAAGAAGTATTTTGCCGTGGACTAGGAAAACACTCAGAAGACCTAGTGGGTCGAAAATTCCCATCAGGCATTTCAGTAGTTGTCTTTTGGTTGGGCGTCCTGCGCTATCAATCACTTGCTGAATCTCGTCTTTCATTTTCATGGCGAATTGTAGCTCATCGCTCACCGTCAGCCACAGCATCCCCAATACTCGATCACTCCCTTCGGTAGGGTTCAGGCAAAGGCTCTTGCTATCTTGCGGATCTTCCTCCTCCATCTCTCTCAACACATCTGCACTGTTTGATAACCAGTTTCGGAGCTGGAAGCCTCCCTGCTGGTGAATGAATCTAGTTTCGTTAGATACGCGCGCTGCTTGCTTGTCGTCTTCGAAGCTGTCGAGAAAGTCGTCGACATAATGGTTTCTCACGATTGCTTCGACAGCTCGTGGAAACTGGTTCGCGAACTCCTCGGCATTTTTATTTTTCACGAACTGTGCCGACGCTGGTGAACTTGAAGAACCAAAGGTGGCAACGTCCATTAAGAACGTTTCCAGGGTTTCCTTTGGGTTGTTCCGCCACAGAAAACGTTGCGAATGACGGTCCTGTTCCCGAATCGATATCTGATGGAACATTTCTTTGATGTCTGCGGAAACTCCCACTCTGTACTGGCGAAAACGAGATAGCACAGCTGGCAGTGACGTAAGTTGATCTGGACCCTTAAGCAGCATGGAATTCAGGGATATTCCATCCACTTTAGCTGCCGCGTCCCAGATCAATCGAACTTTTCCTGGTTTTCGCGGGTTCGTTACCACTCCTAGCGGCAGATACCAAACACGCTTTGGGTCTCCTCGGGACAGTTCACTTTCCGTCGCACGGTGTGCGTAACCTTTCACTTGATACTCGGCTATTTGCTTTCTCAGATTTGCCGCTAATTCGGGATCACGAACCATCCTGCGCTCCAGACATTCGAAGCGCTTGACTGCCATACAGTAGCTATCTGGAAACTCAACATGGTCATATCTCCACAGTAATCCTGTTTCGAATCTATCTCCAACCCGGAAGGTAGTTTTTTCCATGATTCTTCTGGCCCGCTTGTCTTCTTCGGACTCTAGCTGCGGCAATGGCTTCGCTCCCACATCATCTAACGCGAAATAATCCCTTATTAAACTGTTTAAGTCCTGGTCACTGACACATTCACACGCATGGTAGTGGAGCGTGTGTGTAGTTCCTCTGTCGCTGCCACCAAACACGCACCATCCCAATCTGGTTTTTACGGCAACGGGCTCGTTCTTCTTGCCTTCTTTCACCTGTAGCGGCACCGTGAGACTTAAATTATTCACGCCTATCAGCAGACGAGGTACGGCTCTCTCGTAGCCAACGATTGGCAAACCCTTGAGATGACGGAACCGATTGGCTAGTTCATCGTATCGAAGGCACTGTTCCGGCAGGGTGAGCTCTTTTACGGTACGAACATCATTCAGGGTGAACTTCTTCTGACTAGTCGCACCTCTAATTGTGATCCGAACTTGCTTCGACTCCGACTCCACTCTGGTTACATTTCCTGTCCACTTCAGACACAAAGGCTTCGTCCATCCGTCAATGCCAAGTTGCTCAACCAGCTCATGTTCGACCAGCGATAGGGATGACCCATCGTCCAGGAACGCAAAGGTCTCGATGGTGGCTCGAGGTCCAAAGATAGTGACCGGAATTATCCGAAATAGAAGTGACTGATCGCACAGTCGGTGGGTGTGGTTTTCCGCATTCGAGGGATCCTGTGCTGGGTCCGGGTCCCTACTTGAACGATTCGAATGGAGTAATGGGTGGTGACGGTATTTACACTCTTCAATCACACACTGCGTGGCGTTTCTGCAACTTCTCCTACCGTGTGCATTCAAACAACTACGGCAGAGCCCATTGTTCTGTACGAACTTCCACCGGTTGTCAACGGAATACGATCTGAAAGTGGCACACTCCGTGACTCGATGTCCCGTCTTCTTGCAACAAGCACACCAACGCTCATTTTCGCGAGCTGGTACGCGCATCTGCTCCGTCTCATCGATGTGGGTGTTCACTGATCCCTTTTGCTTCTGCTTGGCGGGACCGCTGCTCCCCGCAGTGTACATAGTAACTCTGCTAATTGCAGTGATGACTCCTAGCATAAATTCCCCGAAAGTTTTCAGATTGACCACCGGGTGTTGTTGTAAATAATCTGCCCACTGCATTTTGGTGTGTGTGGGAAGTTTCTCTACCAGTTCCATCAACAGAGTCGGATTCGAAAGGTGATCCTGCTGTCCAGCCGCTTCAAGATGGTCACATAAACTGCGTACCGCCATGCCGAAGTCAATGATCGTCTCCAACTTCTCCGCTTTCGGAACCGGAACACTACGCACTTTGTCTAATAGAGCACTGACTAGCAATTCCGGCCTACCATATAGTAAACGAAGGGTATCAATCACTTGGGGAACCGAATCGGGAAGCAGTAACCTGCTTTCAACAGACTGGTACGCGGGTCCTTTAAGACAGCGTTGAAGTCGCGCGAGATTCTCGGCACAATTGTAACCGCAAGCCAGCGTTGTGTTCATAAAGCTGCTTATGAATATCGGCCAATCTGCGGGATTGCCCGAAAACATAGGCAAATCGCGAGGCATTACTTGCCGTGCAGCTAACTGTGACGGGGAAGGAGTGAATTGTTCAACGGGCGGAAATCCCGGTGGCAAGGGGATATTACCTGCCGGCAAAGTCGGGTTAATATTATACGGAAGAGTCGTATTCGTTCCGAGCGGCGGAACAGTTTCGGGAGGATGCGAGTATGAATTGAAAGAAGAAACCGTGGCTGATGGCATCAAGTGCCCAAATTGCTTCATCATTTGATGGAAGGAGTTATTATAATTTGGTGGCAAACTGTGAATTTCGTTTTGATATACTGGTTGTTTACCATGCTGTACTACGGGGGGATTTTGGGTATCATCATTACTAGTCGGATCAGATACCTTTCTAACTGCTGGAACTGTCGTAGAAAACGCGCCGGTTTGCTGCTGCTGTTGCCTCTCGATCAGTGTAGACTCCGGAACCGCCGAAGGGAACGCGCCGACTGCCTGCTGCTGATCCCCACTGACGTGTTTCGGTTTGACCGTCGAATTTAACGGTTGTTTGTTGATGTCGGGAACGATTGGACTCGGTAACTTATCATCCTTAGTGCTCTCCGGGACGCGTGAGGTGTTCTGTGGAACCGGTGAGGCTGCTACTTGCTCTTCCGATTGGAGATTTGGCGCGCCTTCTGTCTGCTCAGCGCATTCATCTTGCCACTGCTGTACCCTTCTGAGGCTCGACCGAGCACTAATCCTGCTTCGGTTACTAGCTACCTCATCCAAATCAGTCATCTCCTCTTCCAGTTTATGCTTTTCGGCAAGGTGGCGTGTCTCCAAAGCCTGCTTCTCCTCCAGCTGCTGGAGCTTCATTCGGTGGCGAGCTGCTCTAACGCTGGAAGTGGTAGTGCGGGACGAAACGCTCAGAGGCATGCAGTTACGGCAGCTCCAATGCCGATCCGCAACAGACTTTGTCACTCCAGCGCAGGACATATGCCACCAAACTTTACACTCGTCGCATTGGACCATGTCATCCACCTCATCGGGACGGTCACAGTTGACGCAGTTGTTGGCCTTATTGCGTTCGGGTGTATGCATATCCGACTGACCTTGCTTTTCCATAGTGAAAAATTCTTAAAGATTTTGTTCCGGCGGTTATGGAACAAAGAAAAACGACCACTGACTTTCCTTAGCAACGTATGTATTTTGATACAAGCAGCTTTAAGCTATAAACATAATTTGATTTCATTATTTAGCATTTACAAAATTTAGGTCTAACTTACAATTTTTCAGTGTCGCTATCGAGTAAACCGCATGTATTTATCCGTAAGATGTAGGTTATAACTGTAACTGTTCATTGCATGTTTAGTTTTATCTTAGGTTTTAGTTTAGCTTATTGATTCAAGTACTTACTCGTTCAGGTATAGCAAATAAGGGTAGTTAACTTTAATAAATTGTAGATTTAAGAAGATTTTTACTAGTTTTTAATGCAATTTCAACTAATTTTATGTAGGTTAAAGAATTTCACGACTGGCAAGCCACTGTAGAGATTGTTTTCGTTCTGTGTTCTCCCCTGTCATGACAAGCCGTTTCATAATCTGTCAGTTTGACACACTGTCTGCCAACGCTTCTCGTCAAGCGGCACGCCGCGGCGCATCGACCTTATCGGCCAAAGTTGATTTATGGGAGCTAGGGTGCCCAGGCGCAACATATATATTACACGACTTTTCTTAATTTAACTAAGACCGAAACCTATTATAATGGATAAAACGCTTTACGGTTTATCAACTACAAAATAAACAGCGGCACTACATTTGGAATTATGGACCGGCAATAATTCAACTAGTCTGAGTATAAATGAATCGTTTGTTTGAGAAACCCCACAAGTCCACTCGACACTATTGTTGGAAAACAACAAAAAACTGATTTTCTCAAAATTTTGAACCAATCCTTATACATTATGTGAACTTATCTTTTGATCAAAATAATGATTCTAGCTAAAATTACAAGGCTTTAAAGTTGATGGATATTTGGGGTTTCTCAAACAAACGAGAAATTGACAGTGCTCTTCAGTAGTTTTAGGCCATTTTTATTCAAACTTGTGACCTTTCCATGTTCATAGTATGTAATTTGCTACCATATATCACTGGGGATGTTAATTTAGTACGTACCGCTAAAAAGAAGAAGAAGGGAGGGGCTCAAACAAACGATTCAAATAATAAAGTGTAACTAGCGTTTCTCGATTGGTCGGTTAGCGAATTAGCGAATTAGCGGTGCCCAACACTCGGTTTAAGACTTATCGACTTTGCTGCCTCCAAGAACATGACCGTACGTAGTACCTTTTTCCAGCACAGAATCCATCACAAGTACACCTGGAGGTCACCAAATCAGACAGAATCACAGATCGACCGCGTTTTGATCGACAGTCGGCACTTCTCAGACATTATTGACGTCAGATCCTATCAAAGCGCTAATGTTGACTCGAAGCACTACCTAGTGATGCTTGAGATGCGCCCAAGACTCTCCGTTGTGATTAACATTCGCTACCGACGCAGCCTCGGTTAGATCTCCCCGAGCAGGAGAAAATTATTGAAGAATACCTGATCCAGATATTTTTTGGCGAATAACTGCATTTCTGACTTTTGTATTGACGAGCTTGACATAAGAGGTGAAATAACTAAAATAATAGTTAAAAATGTTCTACAAACACTTAAATAATAACTGGTTTTGTTATTATAATATCTAAATAATATCAAATGTTTTTGCTACACGGGACGTCAATTAAGGTTTTATACCTCAATGAGGCATTTACAAGTCATTCTTTGTAGCTTCATAGCTGATTCAGTAATTCATTTGGTACCGTTATCCGGGGCGAGATTGTGCCAAAAAAGCATATGTTTATGTTCTTTAGCTCAGTATACACACAAATTGGGAACTAAGTTGATTTCAAACCTGTCAATATATACTAAATTTTTTAATTAACAACTACCGTAGAGATGGTTTAGTTACAATGAAACCTAATCTTACTGGAAGTGCATGAACTTTGCCAAAACCATAAAGTTAGGCTAAAAACCTAAGCAGTGAACATTAGCATGTTTATAAGCAATATCGTCATATATATCAGTACTAGCTGACCCGACAAACTTCGTATTGCCACAAATTACCCTGTGTTGTACATAAATCATGAATCTCGGATGATCTTTGTCACAATCTCGAGTTTTGCAAGCCCCCCAGTGGGCGGCGCTTCCGACGGCGGGTCACCGGCAACACTCGCGACCGTCTCGTCCTGAATGATCTAGTGTTACTATAGATAGTTTTTGTGGTCTTGTATTGACAAATGTTTTATGGAAGAGTCTCGAATTTCTCGAGTTCGATTAGTTTTTGAGTTTCGCAAAAATTTCTGTTTTATTTGTATGAGAGTCCACATCCCCCTACCACAGGGGTGAGAGGTCTCTAACTATCGTCAAATAAATTCAAGACTCCAAAATCTCCCACATGCCAAATTTGGTTCCATTTGCTTGATTAGTTCTCGAGTTATGAGGAAATTTGTTTTTTATTTGTATAGGAGCCCCCCCCCTCTTAAAGTGAGGAAATCCATAGAAAATATACCATAGAAAATATTCTTGCCTACAAAAACACCCACATGATAAATTTGGTTCCATTTGCTTGATTAGTTCTAGAGTTATGCGGAAATTTGAATTTCATTTGTATAGGAGCCCCCCCTCTTAAAAAGGTAAGGGGTCCTAATTCAGCATAGAAAAAATGGTTGCCTCCAAAAACACCCACATGCCAAATATGGTTCCATTTGCTTGATTAGTTCTCGAATTATGAGGAAATTTGTATTTCATTTGTGTAGAAGCACCCCCTCTTAAAGTTGGGAGGGGTCCTAATTCACCATAGAAAATATTTTTGCCTCCAAAAACCTCCACATGCCCAATTTGGTTCTATTTGCTTGATTAGTTCTCGAGTTATGCGGAAATTTGAATTTCATTTGTATAGGAGCCCCCCCTCCTAAAGTGGGTAGGGGTCCCGATCCATCATAGAAAAAATTTTTGTCTCCAAAAACAACCACGTGCCAAATTTGGTTCCATTTGCTTGATTAGTTCTCGAGTTATGAGGAAATTTGTATTTCGTTTGTATAGGAGCCACCCTCTTAAATTTGGGAGTGGTCCCAATTCACCATAGAAAAAATTCTTGCGCTCGAAAACTTTCACATGCCAAATTTGATTCCATTTGCTTGATTAGTTCTCGAGTTATGAGGAAATTTGTATTTCGTTTGTATAGGAGCCCCCCCTCTTAAAGTGGGGAGGGGTTCTAATTCACTATAGAATATATTCATGCCCTAGAAAACTTGCACATGCCAAATTAGGTTCCATTTGCTTGATTAATTCTCGAGTTGTGAGGAAATTTGCATTTCCTTTGTATAGGAGCCCCCCCTCTTAAAGTGGGGAGGGGTTTCAATTCATCATAGAAAAAAATTTTGTCTCCAAAAACACCCACATGCCAAATTTTGTTCCATTTGCTTGATTAGTTCTCGAGTTATGAGGTAATTTGTATTTCGTTTGTATAGGAGCCCCCCCTCTTAAAGTTGGGAGGGGTCCTAATTCACCATAGAAAATATTCTTGCCCTCGAAATTTTTCACATGCTAAATTTTGTTCCATTTGCTTGATTAGTTCTTCAGTTATGAGGAAATTTGTATTTCATGTGTATAGGATCCCCCCCTCCTAAAACGGGTAGGGGTCCCAATTCATCATAGAAAAAATTTTTGTCTCCAAAAACACCCACATGCCAAATTTGGTTCCATTTGCTTAATTACTTCTCGAGTTATGAGGAAAATTGTGTTTCTTTGGTACAGGAGCCCCCCCTTTTAAAGTGGGGAGGGGTCCTAATTTACTATAGAAAATATTCTTGCCCTCGAAAACCTTCACATGCCAAATTTGGTTCCATTTGCGTGATTAGTTCTCGAGTTATGAGGAAATTTGTATGGAAGCCCCCCCTTTTAAAGAGGAGAGGAGTTATAATTCCCCTTATAAAGAGGGGAGGGGTCTCAATTTACCATAGAATAAATTCTTGTCACCGAAAACACCCACATGCCAAATTTTGTTCTGTTTGCTTGATTAGTTGTCGAGTTATGGAGAAATTTGTGTTTCATTTGTATCGGAGCCCCCCCTCTTAATGGGGGGAGGGGTTTCTAACCATCACTAAAACCTTTCCTGGCCCCAAAAAACCCCTACATGCATATTTTCATGCCGATTGGTTCAGTAGTTTTCGATTCTATAAGGAACATACGGACAGACAGACAGACAGACAGACAGACAGACAGACAGAAATCCTTATTTATAGGTATAGATAAAGTAGTTCATATGGGGCCGTCCATGAACTAAGTGGACTATTAGGGGCAGTGGGTCTGCCAAAAACAACGCATCATACAAAAAGTATGAACGAAAATAACCCGGGGAGGTCTGAAATGACTTCGTTGTCAATGGACAGCCTTTATGTAGCCAGTAGCGTTTCTAGGGTTAACAAGGGGGAAATATATGAAGAGGTGTATCCTAAGGGGCATACCTATTTGATCATTTAACAAAAGTAACCATTACTTCGAAAACCCGCGGCCGCAAAGCATGTGGTCCATCCCACTCCCCTCCCCCCTCCTTAAAACTGGCAGTTTATACACGGTATAATATATTCATCTTATATTAGAGTGTTTATTCAAAGTATCTGAAATTTCCAGAGAAAAAGTAAAAATTAGTTTAAATTATTTAGCAGATCTATAATACTGTTTGCTCCAAAACGGATGATGCAACCTAATCTGTCAAAATATTGTGCTCAATAGTAAAGAATGTGAGTGTACTGACGTATTTTTGTTGTGTATGTGAAATCCACAAATTGAATCGATCATTATGGCTTGGCACAATCTCACCCCAGTGAAGCTCGAAAAGTACAAAGTTTGGAAAAATATTATTTTCGTAATCAAAACTTATCCAACGCGTAATAACCTTTCAATACATTGTAAATGATTAGTTTATATACCTTCAAAATAGCAAGTTGATGCGATTTCTTGTTTGAGTTGGTTTATGCGAGACATTTTTTACAAGCGTTATTTCCGAGTATATTTGATCGCGAACTTTTAAACCCTGTTTAGGCCAAATAGTTTGCTACTATTATTTGTGTTCCATTCTAAGTTATGGATAAATATGTTATGTTCATCATCATTTTGAATTTAGGTCTCCAGTTTCTATAGTTATAATAAATTTTCACAAATTAACATTTTTGGTTTTTGGCACAATCTCACCCCGGATGGCGGTATAGTACAAAAATGGTAAATAACTTATTAATAGCATATCGAGGTACATATCTCATCGAGATATTCATAAGTTATTCTTTGAAAAATGAAGCTGCGAATTCTATGTTATGTAAACTTTTATAATGTTTCCGGGATATGTTGAACAAGCGAAAGATAAGATTTACATTCATTTGTTTACTAAAAAGCAACGACATAAAAACCAGACGTAAAAAAAGTTTGCTCCTTAAAACTATCGTATACGAGCCTGTACAAATAAATGACATGATAAAAAAAACGACATCAAATGAAACATCTGCAGCGAACGAACGAAAACAAACGTTTCCGTTGCAAATTTTGAATATCGTTTCTTCCTAGCGTTTCGTTTTCGCAACGCAAAGCTTAAAACCTATCTTAAAATTA
Organism: Sabethes cyaneus; assembly: GCF_943734655.1. Classification (NCBI taxonomy): domain Eukaryota; kingdom Metazoa; phylum Arthropoda; class Insecta; order Diptera; family Culicidae; genus Sabethes; species Sabethes cyaneus. The sequence continues at coordinate 7,033,141 of NC_071355.1, forward strand.
CAAAAATAATCAAAATTATGAAACAAAGTGTTTTTTTGGTAAGCAACCGACTCTTTCTAACACTGATTATAGGTCAGGCGTAAATAAAGGTAAAATCGAGTTTTATGAGCATTTTTCCTTAACTGTCTGAAAAATAGCAAAACCTGTTGTTTTGTCACAGCTGTAATTATGTTACATGTAACATCTGATCATTGAGCAAAAATAGGTCGATTAGATTTTTTTCCTATCTTTCTTTATTTCTCGAGGTCGAAGTTGATATTTTAAACAAGGCCTTCTCTGGAATCGAATGAAAGTGCGAGGCGTTTTCGCAACGCTGGGAGGAAATGGGTTAATAGCGTATAAAACTCTGTGCTGGGCCCTTTTGTGATGTCAACAAAGTGTCAGGGAGAACTTGAACATCAGTTCTACCTGACGAGACAGGCAATGTCGCCCACTAAAACACAGGTAGAGCCCCAAGCATAACCGTCACGCCTATACCCGCAGGCGGAGGCGTTCCGGCCCTGTGCGGACTTCACGAACTGACTCTAAGATCTCTCTGCCAAAGGCCGGAATGTTGTATTTTAAATATAATGATGATGATGATGATATTGATGATAAGAAGAAAAATGATAGATCGAATTTGTAAATGTCCTTTGGACTTTTTGTACCACTCGAGTTGCAAAATGTGGTGTAGTGAAGAAGTCGAGGATTTGTCAGCCCCGCCTGATACCGGTCCTCAACCGCGCGCCCGCTTTCAATTTTCCAACAAAAACAACCACAAATGAATCAATAGGCAAGACAATTTTCGGAGGATTAGTGGTTATCAACTGATCAGGGCAAATTTAATCTTTCATCCCCTTAGCATTCATGCACTGTCCCACGATACAAAGTAAATTGAGCGCAGCATAAGCTGGATGTTCGCGGTAGTCGACAGAAGCTTCAAAATATAGAGACTCACCCGCCTTCCAACCCTCGAGACCAAAGAGCTAGTGCAGTAAACCTGTGGGCTTAAACGTCTAAGACTCGACCCTTTCCCGTCGACAGACCCCGCGGGAGGCCATCAGAGCACAGGACAGCCACGGGGCCAGTGCAAAAATCCCACTGACTATCTAGCAGCACCGCCCAGCCCAGACTCGAACACACGACACGAATTGACCTGATTTTCCCATCTGCTACCTAAGCACTTCTGTTATTATCCGTAATCATTATAGAGTGGTCCTTTGGCATCCAACCGGTTCTAGTATCCCGCTTACATCTCCTTACTAACCCTAAGCCCCCGACCGACCCAATCAATCCGACGTTTTTCGGAGATATTTGTGACAGCTGTGATAAATAGGGATGAATGAGACTAAAATATTTTTGTTATGATTAAATCCAAGAGAATAGCCCAGATAATATATGTCGTATTATTATGTTAAAATTGAATTTGTAACTATTGGGTAATCGGAGGTAGCAAATTTCAAAAGATTTATATCTTACGCTTCTGGACAATTAATAAATGAAATGAAATGGAAAATGAATCCCAGGAACATTCATCTGTTAATTATCAGAGATCCCCATATTGGCCTTATTCCTTAAACGGAATAAAAGCACTTTCTGAACAACGCAACAATCACATTTGGTAAATTTTTACCCCGAGGCCCACTTGAAATCACAAAAGTATTTTGACATATACCCACATTCAGAAGTAAACGTGATCGCTGTTCATTTACTGATTGGTTAAAAATCCCTACACCACGACAAGGTTCAGTTTTATCGTAGGGAACTTGAAATCTATACCAATAAAAAAGGATTTCTGTCTGTCTGTCCCTATGTTCCTTTTAGAATCGAAAACTACTGAACCGATCGGCGTGAAAATGTGCATACAGGGGTTTTTGGGACCAGGGAAGGTTCTTATGATGGTTAGAGTCCCCTCCTCCCACTAAGAGGGGGGGGGGCATACAAATGAAACACAAATTTCTGCATAACTCGAGAATTAATCAAGCAAATGGAACAAAATTTTACATTTGGGTGTTTTTGGAGACAAGAATTTGGTGAATTGAGACCCCTCCCCACTTTAGGAGGGGGGGGGGGGGCTCTTATACAAATAAAATACAAATTTCCTCATAACTCGAGAACTAATTAATCAAATGGAACCATATTTGGCATGTGGGTGTTTTTGGAGGCATGGATTTTTTCTATGATGAATTGAGACCCCTTACCTTTTAAGGAGGGGGCTCCCATACAAATGAAATACATATTTCCTTATAACTCGAGAACTAATCAAGCAAATGGAACCAAATTTGGCATGTGGAGGGTTTTAGAGGCAGGGATGTTTTTAATGATGGTTTGAGACCCCTCACCCCTGTGGTAGGGGCATAAGGACTATCATACAAATAAAAGAGAAATTTTTGCGTAACTCAAAAACTAATCGAACTCGAGAAATTTTAGACTCTTTCATAAAACATTAATCAATAACAAGACCACCATAAACTATCAATAGCAACATTAGATAATTCAGCGCGAGATGGCCACAGGCCGCAAGTGTTGCCGGCGACCTGCCGTCGGAAGCGCCAGCCACTGCGGATGGCAGCCCCCCGTAGAGATCAGCTCCATCTAGGTTTATTTATTTTCCTAGATCTACTGACCTCTATTACTTTCCTTCAGTTGGGTCACCCCTACGAAATGGTACTTTCTACGAAAAGATTTTCCGGTAAAATGTACATCCCGCGTAAGGTTTTTCGCGAAATGGTAGTCTGCGAAATTCTATATTCCGCGTTATGGTCAACCGAGAATTGGTGTTCCGCGAAATGGTATTCGGCGAAATGGTTTGTAATGATGGCGAATATTTAAATGCTTTATTTTATCAGGCTAAGCAATGGGGGGAGTTGTTTTCTACTTTACTGTGAGGAAAATTTGTATATTAAAACACCCATGAACTCCCCAGAAACTTGCAAAACTCAAGATTGTAACAAAGGTCATCCGAGATTCACGATTTATGTACAAAACAGTTTAATTTGTGGCAATACGAAGTTTGTCGGGTCAGCTAGTTGCTTATAAAACAAATTTATATTTTAAATCTACTTATAAGCTGAAAACTGATGAAATACCTCCATCGTTATTTTCTCCACTTGCTATTTTTCGACATAAGGCTGATATTAGGTACATATGGAGGTATCTATGGAATTATCGGTTCACCGAACTCAAGCTACTTTTCGACAACGCTGGAGGTCCGAATTATTGATGTGATTGGCTCATTTAGACCATAGAAGGTGCGATGCAAGGTACGTCGACGTAACTCTGTTGACCTTGTCGATTTCTGCTGCGTTCGATGGCTAAATCATTTAATGAAAGCAGTAACCTTTTTCAGCTCGTTTGATGCATTTTCAACCTCCTCTAATGTTGGTGCATTTACAGCTTGTCTGTGGCTGCAGCGAGCACAAGGGTCTTAGCTAAATACTTCTCGTTTGACGTTTTTTGGCATTCGGTATCGAACCTGACGACCAGTCCGTACTGGCCCATGAACAGTTCGGACATTTTTAGAACCGTTTCCGGTTTGATCCTTACTATTATGGCTTTGGTGCTGTGTACTGGACACCTATAACTAGTAGATGGAATGGATTATGAATCAATTTTTTTGCACTTCAACGGGTGCACGCGAAATCTTGTGTTGTTGGAACTTGTTTATTGGTAACTATGAGCAACAAGGCAACTACATAAATCAAAATTCCATGATTAAAACAAGTCAACGGCGGCGTTTTGCGCCCGTTATGAAAATACCAGTTCCAATTTTTTGTAAGACTTTTTTCTGGTTTTTAGAGAAAATGTTATTGAAATTCCCTTTGAGCCGCAATCCGCCATCCAATCACAGTTTTCGTTGCTTCAGAATAACCTCTCTGTAGAACAAAACCGTAGATCCACATCAAACGAAACCAATTTGTAAAACTAATGTGCCTTTCTAAGACTAGTATTGTGAGGCTATACTGCCCATGGATGCATAGTTGACGTAAAAACCAAAATGACCAAAATGTACTTTTTCGGTCCCACGCACTCTTAACTATGTTGTTCACATGCCCAATACTCAAACAACATATGTTTGTTCAAAAATATTAGAGAAATTTAGGAAAATTGAGTTACTCTGCTCTGTTTTCACGTAATGCTAATGGTTGACGTTATTTTTCCGCATAATCAATCAGCATAGCAACCTATTTGTTTTTGTAGCTTTACGCCAAGTTATGTGAATAATCGTTCAAAAACACAGTCTGTTTATTCGCATAAACTGGCGTTCGCATTTTTTAAACACAATAAATGAGGAATTAATCATAAAACCCCATCAGTCCTGTTTTGATTAATAAACTCTACTAAATTGACAGATTATTCGATTGAAAAAGATTATAGCAAAGATTATATGACTTTAAACGTTTTTCACGATAAAAATGCGTTTTCTCAACAATCATGGCGCTGGTCGTTACGTCGACTATGCATCCATGGGCAGTATAGCACCAATATAATAAGGATTGCCATACCGTCCAGGAAGATATGAGTATTTATTGACTCTACAAATGGGGAAAAAATTCCAGAAATGGCTAGCTTATTGCGATGATACGCATGTAACAACCGAAGCCCTTAATGGCAAGGAATGATTGAAAGCACTTCGCTAAAACTAACAGGCAGGCAGGCAGACAGCTCTGATTGGCGCAAAAAAAACGTGAAGAGGGTTCGATAATGAATTTATAACAAAAAAAATACCACCCCTGGGAACCATAGGGAAATTGAACAACAGCTCCCGTGTGGGTTGGGCACGTACGTATGTAACCTCCGACTTGAACAGGGGTTTTGCAGAGAGAAAAAAATTGAAACAGCAATTTATTCAAGTTACTTTCGGTCTACACCAACCAGCAGCATTGTTGGTCCGGTTTGAACAGCTTTCAATTGCTCTAGTACTAATTGACGTCGTGATATTGTTGTTTCATTATTTTCGATGTGTTTAGGCATAAAGACTGACGGAACCATTCAGTGTTAGTTTTTTTCTAATCATCCTTAAACAAGGATGTATGAAGTGTTTAGAACCAAGATCAGTCCTAGTTCAATAGGTTTTGCGATATGTTAAAGAATGGGTCCATATGATGTTATGACATAATATTAGTTCAAAGGGCATTGCGTTTCCTGAACAACATATAACTGCTTCAAATCCAACAGAAAATCGACTTGTGTAAAAACACATACGCCATAATCACCCACTTCAGGGTCAACCTTTGATGCTAACGTAGGTATTGAGTACATGTATCATGCTCTATTGGCTCACACTTCTTTCCACATCAACGTATCCAACCGGGAAAGACAAAAAAGAGACACACAAATTTTCGAAAACAAGGTAATGGCACGTGGTTTCCTCATATTCCTAGATTACTTTAATCAATGTTAATGGAGTAAACACTTTCTGTTCACGAATTTACGACTTACAAAGTTCAAAATTGTATTTTGGCTGCCTAAAAATGCTTAATATCAATCGCCTTCATTCTCTAATGATCAATACTAGAGAGAGATGCAGGTGCGATTTTTATTTGACCAGTGACGTGATTCACGCTGGGTGATTTACAAAGCCCCACGTGGATGTGGATTTTATTACACGGTGAATCAATATAAATAAGCTGCGCGCTGTTGGGGTTTAGTAATCCAAATATTTGGAACAAACTCGGCGTACCGCGACTGCCAGTGGGGACACTAGTAAAGGCATACAACTTGGAATCGAGTACGCTAGTCTGTACGCTGATCTGCAGATTGCTTGGCTTGCAAGATCCTACTCGTATATGAACAATGACGTTACGGCATCGTTGTCTTCTCAGTGCTGCGGCATACATACGGTGATGTGAGCTTCCGAAGTTTACTTTAAGACGACGTAAGAGCGTGAGCGAGGTTAAATTTGTAACAAAAAGTGAAGATGTTCGTTTTTGGCTTTCTTATTAGGTAGATACTAGTTGCTAGACACGTGAACGTGCAGTGTTTTGCTACTATAAATCTATTTGTTTCAAAAACGCAGGTTCAAAGTCGTTTCGCTCTATTCGTTTTACGGCATATTTTGTTTTAGTAACGGCCTGTAGACATAATTTTGACTAATAAGATATTGCCTTAATGTTTTCTTTATATTTAATGAAAGAAATAATTCATATCTCTGCTGATTATTTCCAGTTCGCAAAAACCCTCGTTCGTAAAAATTTCCAGTTCGTAAAAACCCTCGACCTCGTTGAGAATCGAACTACTGTGAGAGACAGCTGACCGACAATATTCACTAACCACCGAAATTACTGCGCTGCACAAGATAATATTAAGATTTCTATGTCTAACAGCGAGTACCTCGATCGTTGATATCCTTTATTGGTTATTTTTGGGAGAATCGAAGTTCTTGCTGCTTTTTGCCTCTTAGAATTTCCTACCGATACCATTAGATAAAGTTGGATAGAATTCCGACTTCAGTTTTGTGTAATTACTGGGCTTCCTTCAGCCATTTATTGGAACCACTGTATTGGTATCTTTCAGCTCCGGTGTTCCCAGACTTACAAGATCCATCCATGGCTTTTGTTTAGAAGATCCACCAGGAAGAGTCTAGCTTTACCAGATTATCTTACTTCTTCTTTTCTTCTTTTAACCTTCTGCGGTTGAGGTGCCCTAATCTTAACGATAATGCTGACGTGGTAGTCTGCTAGACACCTAAACTTAACTTGAGAATTCGTATTATTGAATTATGTATATCCAGATTTTCATTACTTTAGAATTGAGAACATATATTTAGTAACCTATTGAATGTCATAAAATCGCAGATATGAGTGGGGAAGACAGTGCAAACTTCAGAATCAAAATGCAATGCATAACGCATCTCTTGCATTTGTCCAATTTCGGTGTCTGTCAGACTACCACCTCAGCCGCAGAAGGTTAACTGTATATAACCCCTTTATGAATTACATTAAAACTCTAGCAACAATTTGAGTTTTATTGGTATTTGTCACCAAATTTGGTCATTTTAAAAACTAAAAATCGATTTTCCAAAAAAGGCCATCTCAGAAATTGATGAAATTTTTTTCGAAGATAGATTATATGGACTATAATTCTTTTAAGGGAAAATAATTTAAGGGAAAAAAGTTTTTCTAACAAAAACTTTTTCCGGAAAAAAGGTATTTCAGTGTTTTCGAAAATTAGGCCATTGCAAATTATTTTTAAAATTTTTGTCAACTCCCCTCTTGGAAATTGGCTTGAAAAATCGGGGGGCAAAAAAATAATTTGTAGGATATGAGTTAATTTTTTTAATAAAATCAATTGTCTGTGCGCTCTTGAGCCTGCAAAACGCGAAAAATGAGTGTACGAGTTGAGTTAATGCGTTTTTTTGGTCGATTAAAAAATTTTCTGTTCTTTTTCGACTACCAACCCCTCTCCCCCTCTTCAGTGGCCCAACACCGGAGGGACAAAAACTTTTTAAAATATTTGTAATGGCCTTATAGCACCTTCAAAAAAATGATGAATGAGTGACTTTTACAAAATTTACTGAATTAAAAAAAAACACTGAAAAAAATAAGAATCATTTTCACATTGAAAAAAAAAACTCATTTTAAAAACTAAAATTCGATTTTCTAAAAATGCCCATCCCATATGCCCAAATGCCCATGGGTCATTCCACATCAAGTGTCCGAGTCAACCGTAATCGACCTTCTCGGATTATCACCAAACTAGGCCAGATTGTTCGTTTTGGGTCAAGAAGAAAAAATCCCAAGTTTGGTGCCGATTGGACTTTCCCTCGATTTTTGGGAACCTCCCTTTTTATTAGAAAAAGCATCATTTTCGTCAAATTCGCTTATTTTCTATTGCTTATACCTATCTTCGTAAATATTCAGTTTAGAAAAAAACTCTTTTCTACATTTTCATGGGAAATCATCTGAGGAATCCGACAAAAATATTAGTTTTTTGCGGCAGTGCTTCCAAATACTTTTATTTTTGATCTGAAAACTAAATTTGTATTTTTCTCTCAATGAGTACAATTTGATCTCAAAAATTTCAACACCATCGTATTCCTCAGACTTTTTTACATAAGAATCACTCAAAACCACGAGGTGTTCCGTCGCGTTCTCGAGATATAGCGTTTTGAAACAAACAATTCCCAATTTCTAATGTAAAACTGTCAACAAAATGAAACTTCCTAGTAATAAGCAAATAACAAAAGAAGCAAAATTAATTTGGTTTAATCTAAAGTAACATTGCGCTGTTGTGGAATCACATAAACAGTATATAATATATCAAAAGTTTTTTTTGAGCGTCTTAGCAGAATACGAAAGTATAATGTAGAGCTGAGTTTTTTTCTAAATTGAATACTTACGCTTAGAAAATAAGCGAATTTGACGAAAATCATGATGCTTTTTCTAATAAAAGGGGAGGTTCCCAAAAATCGAGGGAAAGTCCAATCGGCACCAAACTTTTTCTTCTTCTTGACCCAAAACGAACAATTTGGCCGAGTTTGGTGAAAATCCGAGAAGGTCGATTACAAGTTTGTACTTTTTGTCGGTCACTTGACATGATGACCCCCATATTATTACAAAATGGACATATTTAAGGTAAAAATCAGAGAGGTTGTGTACAAGACACGACCGCATTTAGGTGACGCAGGGCTACGTAAGTCTCTTTGTGGCGATAGAAGCATATATCCATGCATGTAATAATACGATTCTTCATGTATACATGCTACCTGCAGCATATATAGCGTTATTTGAGACTGCATGTTGAGAATATTCAATTATTTTCGAATGAATGTTACTTCTTTCTGTTAATCTTACTTCAACATCAATTATCAATTATCAATTATTTAGTATTTATATGTATTTATGTATGTAACCGCGTGCAAACCATGATGACGTCTTTTCTTCGACCAATCAGGATGCGAGGATTTCTAGTTGGACAATGCTTCATTATTTTCAGTTTTTCAATAGTGTGCACTTACGAAATAATAGCGTTCTTCATTTGTGCCAATTCTTAGAAAAAGTTGCGATCGATTGGTACAAAAACATTGAAAATCGATCGGGAAACCGCTAAACTATTAGCCTTTAAAACCTGATCACTTTTCGAGAAAGATTTTTTGGAATGACACCCTATCCAGCCCAACCTTGCCGTAAGACGTAGTCCTACGCCAAAAGTTTTTCTAACAAAAACTTATACTTCTTTTCCCAGGAGCGACTTGAAAAAGTTTTTGTTAGAAAAACTTTTATTCCTTAAATATGTCCATTTTGCAATATATGAAAGACCTTTACTGCCCATAAAAGCATAACAGTCCCATCTGACTTTTCACCACCTTTGAGATAAACCTGGGAATCACCTTTAAATTAACTGTTCTTTCAATATTTCTAACAAAAAAGTTATGTTTGTTCCCAAGATGCTGAAAAAAATATCAAACTATGTCAGTCCCATATTACAAATAAACGCATAACAGTCACAGTAGTAAAAATATATCAATAAGAGTCTGTTTTTTGGAAATGCCTGGTCCGATTCGACTGCAGCAACTACCAAACGGAAGCTTTAATGGCCTAGAAGAACACTATTCAGGAGAATTTGGATCAGATGTGCGATACCGAAGTTACAGTGGAATCAAGTTCCGGAATATATGGGACTTGAATAACTTGAATAACAATAAACTCATCATGTGACACCTATAAATACACGGATTTGCTAATATAGACTATTGGTAGTTGTATAAAGTGTTGAAGACGACGTCAACATGTCCGTGAATGTTCCAGATACCTCTACGGGGATCAGAATTTAACTAAAATACAACATGTGACAGCTCTAAGTCGGTACTCGAAATTGCAAAACTAGTTTGAAATAGTTTGTTTCAAATACAGTACCGCCCCGCTAATCCGACAAATTCATAGCCGGATTAGCGAATTTTGACTCGATAATCCGATAATCAAACTGACGTCAGTGTGAGTTTGAAATGTGGTTCTGTTTACATCCATACGTAAACAACTCCGGAAATTTTTGAAAATATTTGTCGTAAGTACGCAATAGTTATGTTTTATACTCAGTAATGCTCCATTTCGTCAACAAATACTTTGAAATTCTTAGTGAGTGTCGAAATAAGCGCAAGCACATCAGTCAATTGGGAAAAGCAATGAAAATATTATGGCCATGGCAAAAGTGAACGTAGTTAGATACCATTTCCATTTAGTTAGAAAGAGTACCATACTGATTGTAACGGAGACGCCAAACGAGGGTAGTGTTCGATTAAAAGAAGTTAAGTACAATACTTTTTAATTCGGAATTTTCCGGATTAGCGAGATCTGGACTATTGAGTCGTCGGATTATTGGGTGTCGGATTAGCGGGGCAATACTGTAGTCAAATAGTAGAGATTTGTTGTCACATATAGTGTCTAGGATCACATTGGTCATACTCGGACACGTTCTGGGAGTGTTCCGGACACACAGGAAAGCGACCAGCTTCTGAGTTAAACAAACCCCATCATGCGACCTCTTTATAAACTCAAGATAACAAATTAGAATAAAAAGGAGAGAAGGCCAGGAAGAGATTTGAGTCAAAAAGGACATTTTGAACAAGTGAATTGAACAAGCACGTGAATTATCAAAGCAAAAACGACACGTGGTTTTGAAAATACTACCGAGTCACCGACAACGCAAGGATCAAGGCATGCTGTGCCTGTGACTATTATGCGTTTATTCTTGCTTATTCAAGCACAAATAAACGCATATCAGTAACAGTTTTTTTAAGTTTAGGAACAAATTTTAGGTCACTTGTGAACAAATTACTTGTAAAAGTATTCTGTTATGTACATTCGAGTGATTTTATGACGACTTGGACGACTTGTTTCCAAAATCGATTCAATATTAAAGAAAAATTGTCGTAGCTTCAACAGCGTTTTTTGTAGTTGCACGTTTTTGCAGATGTGACTGTCTTCCATTTATGGGCAGTTTAGGCCATAGAAATATCTACCTTCAAAATAAAATTCATCAATTTCCGAGATGTGCTTTTTAAAAAAATCGAATTTTAGTTTTTAAAATGCTTTTTTTCTCAGTGTAGAAATGATTTTTATTATTTTCAGTATTTTTTTATGAAAATGCAGACAACTTTGTAAAAGTCACCCATACATCATTTTTTTGTAGATCTATAATTTTCGAAAATACTTGAATACCTTTTTTCCGGAAAGGACTTAAAAAAGTTTTTGTTAGAAAAACTTTTTTCCCTTAAATATGCCCATTTTGTGATATATGGAAGAATTGTAGTTTATATAATTAACTATCTTCGAAAAAAATGTCATCAATTTCTGAGATGGCCTTTTTTGGAAAATCGATTATTAGTTTTTAAAATGCTTTTTTCTCAGTGTAGAAATTAATTTTTATTTTTTTCAGTATTTTTTTATGAAAATTCAGATCATTTTTGTGTAGGTCCTACAATTTTTGAGTTATATTTTTTATAATAAAAAAGAGAAAAAAATATGCCCTTTCCAAAAGTTAGACCAGACCAATTTTCAAAAAACTCTCGCGTAACTTTTCAAAAGGACCTAAGTAACATTGAGAGACTATCTTTGGTCGCCCTCTTTTCCGATTATTACGACATAAATGCATTTCAACAAAAGTTTTCTTGACGATTAGCTAGCTAATGACACCAACAACCGATTTATACAAGCCTGATGTTTTAACCCTTTATAAGGCCGTGGCAATTATTTTGCCACTAACGAAAAATATTTGTTTTGCGTCTAAAATGACATCAATATAATTATAGAAGTAAAATAAAAAAATTTTGTTGGTGGCAATATAGTTGCCACTGCCTTATAAAGGGTTAAAGTGCATTTGTATCGCCGCACAGTGGAAAATACTGGGACAAAACACTCAAAATGAAGTTGAAGTTTTTCATGAAGTATTATTTTTCTATGAAATTAGACAGACTAAATAACTATGTTCCAAAATTTCAGAACACTGGGAATGATACAGCTTTTTGGAGAATTTTTTTAATCTGGAGTTTGTGTGACGACCTCCCATATTTTTCATTCAACGGAAGTTTCGAAAAACTGTTTTTAATCGTATCCTGTTAGGTATTTGCATTCAAAGAAAACGTAATTTGGTATTGAAATTGTTATAGATTAGCACCTTATTTTGCAGATTGACGAAAATCAAGTACACTCTAAAATATATTTGCTTCAAATCTCAAAATAGTAACACACATGTGACTTCGCATTTTCAAAGTTGAGCATCTTTTTTTGGGAACGGAAGGTAACCGTCATTTGTTCATATTTTATGTAGAATTTAGTCTACTTTCCAAAAATCATATCCGCATTTTGCGCAGATTTGCGCAAAGACTAAAAATATTGAATTTTATAGAACCATGTGTTTTTAGGCAATTCCGCTTTGTAATTACTTCTAGCAATACTATTATAGGTATTTTTAAAGAAAATCTTTGAGTATTTAGCAGCTAAAGGTTAGTACCAGGTCAGCAGAGCAGTGAAGTGACACTTTGATATTCAAATTTTAGTGAATAAACATGGTTATTGGCTGGAGAAAGAGCTATTTTTAAAATTCAAAATTTATTTTTAAATGTGGCTCAATGTTATGGATTCCTGAGTGTTACAAGGTCATTACTACTCCTCCTAATTATCCCAATGCGAAAAAACACAAAATAAAAATAATAGTTCAAGTAGTTATAAAACTTTTCTTAGAAAATTATTTTAGAGACACCCTAATTATTGATTTTTTTAAATATTTGAAAACTTTAAGTTTTAGTAGTCAATTTGGTTCACAGTTATATACAAAATATGTAAGTTCCACACTACTTTACCAATTTTATTAGTTTTGTCTCAGTTTTGTTCTGACTGGCGCCACTGTGCGCCGTGGCAATCAAAAGAGAAGAGGCCCAAAGAGAATCTCTCATTGTTACTTAGGTCCTTTTGAAAAGTTGCGCTAGAACTAAGTACACTAAGTTACACACAAAAAGTTTCATTGAAATCTGAGACGGTGCTGCCAACCCCATAGACGAGTTGGCGTGAAATCCGTCTATTAAGCCGACTTGTCTCGCCGAAACTGGAAACGTTGCTGCAGAACCTGTGCCAGCTCGTGCGTGCAGAAGATTGTAGAGCCTTTGCATAGACTTTCCAGGCCTGCTTGAAAGGCTGTTCCAGGCTCTCTTGCATAGCTTATTTAGTAATAATTTATTTGAAGATGTATTTGTGGAACTCTTTATTATTTGACTAGCGGAGTATGTCCACAAACAATCTGCAACACAGATCAGACAGAAATTGTAAGGGAAGCCAATAATGTTGGCCAGAACACACTTGGTGTAATCTCCATAAGGGAAATGAGGCAGAACTTCTATGTTTTCCCACGTGACGCAAGGGACAACAAAGATCCATCGTACCAGAGCCTCATTTGATATAGTAGGGGCAATATGCCCAAAGCACCCCGTTCGTGACTGGCATGTTTTCACCCCTCCAGTCATCAAGTCATCGGTACGGAGTCCCGTACTTATCCGAATCACGAGAAAAAAGATTCAGGATTGAGATGACGTAAAAGCAATAAAAATCAAGCAGAAACTGCGAAAGACAACCAAACTAACATTAATGACTTGACGACGAATGAGTTTTAGTTTTTTTCGGGAAATTATGATTTACGATGTTTGTCTGTAAAAATTTTCGCCCACCTAAAAATACCTTATCCAAACGTTCACAAATCAAATTTTGTGAAAATTTGAGACAAGTTTAAATCTGGTATGTGAGAAATAAAGTCACGATACAATAAAGTACCCAACTATGGCTACCAACTCTTCTTTTGGCCCAAACTAACAAACGATTTCTTGTGAGCAAAAGAGTACTAATCTCAGACTTTTATCCTCCAATCCAATTTTTTTATTCCGACTTCGGTGGGGCAACCTCGCCGCTGCCGCATCCAGTACTAGAACATTGCTTGCAACTTTTCAACGAAGATCACTAAATTCATGGCACAATAGCAGGAACCACTTTTAAACATTAAAAATGAAAATTTATCTGAAAATTATCTGAGCGAAAAAATTTCGCCTGGCTATCGCTTACTTGGATCCCGGTAAACCTAAAGGTGCGTTGACGCAGCATTCTGTTTGGGCCTTAAGGCTGGCTTTATGTACAAAAACTGTTTTCTAAAGCATTAAATTCCAATAAGGGTAAGCGGGGCAAGACCGCCCACTTAAGCAAAACCACCTGTGTAAAAAAAAGTTGTAGCTCAATTTCTAATTTATCTGCTTTAAATGAACAATTCATCTGTTACCTATATGTAAAAAATAAAAACATAAATATCTGTAATGATTTTCTATTTTTTATTGCGATTTGAAAACACGTCCAAAAAAAAAAGAGTATTTTTTCCATGCGGGGTGAAACACGCCCACTAACGGGGTAAAACCGCCATAGCGTATAACTTTAACAATATTCAACCGATTTGAACGAAACTGGTTGCATTGGATTCGTGAATTTATCTAATTTAAACAAATTAAATCAGTTTGCCATCAAACAATACATGGTTCCCCGAGATTCGCAATTTCGAAAAAGTGTCCGGCAACCACTCGTATTGGAAGAATATCAGTAATATTGGTACCAACAGTCTTGAAATTGATACCGTGTAGTTTCCTTAGACAACAAGATGTATCGAGTTAGGTATCCTGGAGTCAATCTTTAAGGACTAGAGAGGATCTAAGATAAAATATAACAATATGGGTATTAAAGTTCCTGCAATTAATCCGGTAAGTCATTTTTTGACATTTCAAATTGTTCTGATTGATAAACCAGATACATATTATTTTTGCATTGCTACGAAAATTTGCTATATTTTCATTAAAAAAATGTTTATTCCATGATATTTGTTCCAAGAGGGAGGAACTATTGAAAAAAGCTATGTCCGAGAAAAGAAAGAAATGTCCATAGCGCCCGCAGGGAAAATTGGCGAATTAGATTTTTTCAAACAGTCTACCAGCTACAAGTTAAGCACATTTACATTGTTTTATGTAAATCTGAGATTCTTTGGTCCAAACTATGCAATTATTTTAAAAAACTCCTTATCGATATTTTTTGAAACGATGGTTCTACAATTGATGAAGGGACGGTAGGGAAAGAAATGAAAATTTTTTGGTGAAGGAGGGGAAGAGCGGAAAGGAAGGGGGGGGGCTACCAATACCCCCCCCCCCCTTCCTTTCCGCTCTTCCCCTCCTTCACCAAAAAATTTTCATTTCTTTCCCTACCGTCCCTTCATTAATTGTAGAACCATCGTTTCAAAAAATATCAATATATATGTATGACCACATTTCAAGGTCAAGACTAAAAACTTGAGATTAGTCTATCTCCTTATCGGACTAGCATTATGAACGACGGTCTTGCGCCGTTCGTTGTGGGCGGTTTTACCCCCAAATGACCGATTTACACATTTCACTATTTATTTCAACAAAACTGCATGAACAGTTACCTAATTTAGGTACTGTCGGATGAAGACAGGATCAGAGATGCGATATGGGTTGGATTTACTAAAAGTTTTAACGTTTTGAATAAAATAAACCCTAAGTTCTGTGGGAACAAAGTTATAAAAAACGAAACGATTATAACGAAAAATCTGTTTTTATTTATTTCTCCGATAGTTTATACGATATTGCTGAACAAGGTATTGTAAAATATTGCGTACGCATTCAGTAATATGACTGTCATCAACACTTACCACCAATTTGAGCAAGGCCCTGTAAAACCATGGTGGGCGGCTTTATCCCGGCGGGCGTTGTTACCCCGTTTACCCTTACATATAACTGTTTAATGTAAATTTTCCAGAAATTTGTAATATGTGCTGGTGCAGCGCACGTGCTACGTAACTCTAAAAAGCAATAGATATAGTTGGATGGGTATTCTTCTTCTGGCATTTAGTATCTTGAAGACTCGCAGTAAAGTCAAATAAATTATGCCTAGTTTTGGATAAATAATAAGTAACCTAATCTTTTTCCTTACCACTTCTATTTCTTAAGTGTAGTATGTATCACTCTTATGCTTGCTTACTATTTTTCTTACTCTTCTATGTGTCTTGTAGATCACCGGCGGAGCCGGTTTCGTAGGCTCTCACCTTCTCGACTATCTTATGATGCAAGGACACGAGCTGATCGTGGTGGATAATTTCTTCACCGGTCGAAAGCGCAATGTCGAGCACTGGTTGGGTCACGAAAACTTCGAACTCATCCACCATGACATTGTCAATCCGCTGTTCATCGAGGTGGACGAGATATATCACCTTGCCAGTCCGGCCAGCCCGCCGCACTACATGTACAATCCGGTGAAGACGATCAAAACCAACACGCTGGGTACGATCAATATGCTCGGGCTGGCCAAACGGGTGGGGGCCAAGGTGCTGATTGCGAGCACTTCGGAGGTGTACGGCGATCCGGATGTGCACCCGCAGCCGGAGACCTACTGGGGTCATGTGAACCCGATCGGACCCCGAGCGTGCTATGATGAGGGCAAACGTGTCGCCGAAACGCTTAGCTATGCCTATGCGAAGCAGGAAAACGTCAACGTTCGTGTGGCACGGATTTTCAACACTTACGGTCCGCGGATGCACATGAACGACGGTCGGGTGGTTTCCAACTTTATTATACAGGCATTGCAAAATCAGTCAATTACGGTAATTTTAGCTGCGAAATTTCCAACTGACGGTTGATGGTTGAATGACAAAATCGCACATTTCAGATGTATGGAAGCGGTAAGCAGACGCGGTCTTTCCAGTACGTTTCTGATCTGGTAGATGGTTTGGTTGCACTGATGGCTTCCAACTACACTCAACCCGTTAATTTGGGCAATCCGGTAGAGCGCACAATCGAGGAGTTTGCGGAGATCATCCGGGATCTAGTGGGATGTAAGAGTCAGATCGTTGAGTTGCCCGCAGTGGAGGACGACCCACAGCGGCGGAAACCTGATATTTCCAGAGCCAAACACTATCTCAACTGGGAACCGAGGGTGAGTTTAGTAGCTAGGTTTGACGATTAAAATTTAAAGGATTTAAATTATGCTCTGGTTGCAATCCGTAGGTCCCGCTGAAGGAAGGTCTAGAAAAAACTATCGAATACTTCCGGAAAGAACTGGCACGTTCGAATCACTCCCAGCGGAACATATTCGTGCCAGAAACGACAGAAAAAGTGTGGCATTAGCGGTGCGAGTCGCTTGTTCCATTAATGCGGTGCTATGTGCCACCGGGTGGTAAAAAAGCGGTGATTAACCACCACACCGATGGAAGCTAACGTAAAAGTGTGCAATTTCCCGTACTACCCATTTCCTATGGCGATTTGTTCGTTTTTTTTGTTTTCCCATCATGATGTCGCAGTACAAATTTTCTAACTTCTTAAAGAGTCATCCTTACTCAAGTGTCACCTACTCGTGGATCCTAAATAAGTGTAAATTTAAACAGCCAACACAACTTATCGCATGAACCACTCAAAAGTCGAGCTAGGTTACAGTTCAAAATTTTATTATTGTTATCTTTTTAGAATAATTTTATCTGCATTTAGCTGTACGGAACCCGTTTTGTGGATGTTTCTTTGGTCTAGTCTGTTTCAATTTCATGCTGTCTGTTTTTTTGTGTGTGCGAGAGTTAGAAACTACTTATTTTCTGTTTGTAGGGTTGTAAATAAAGGCGAAGATAGCTATTAGCATTATTATTTGAACAGTTTTGATCGGCGTTATGATTAATATCACAATCTTTTCGTCTAGTTTTTAACCAGATAAAGACAAATAGATAATCTTGTTGGTGAATTTAAAAGTAGGCCTTGTTGGTGAATTTACGACAAGGCCTGCGTAGTATAATTTCTCCATCTATTTCGGTCCATGGCAGCTGGTCTCCAGTTCCGCGGGCACCCAATGCTCGCCAGATCTCGCTTCACCTGGTCTTGCCACCTCGCTCGCTATGCCCCTCTTCGTCTTGTTCCTACCGGATTTGATGCGAAAACCATTTTTGCAGGATAGTTGTCTGGCATTCTAGAAACATGTCCTGCCCAACGTATCCGTCCAGCTTTAACCACTTTCTGAATACTTGGTTCGCCGTAGAGACGCGCGAGCTCGTGGTTCATTCTTCGCCTCCATACACCGTTCTCTTGCACTCCGCCAAAGATGGTTCTTAGCACCCGCCGTTCGAAAACTCCGAGTGCTCGTAGGTCCTCTTCTAGCAATGTCCACGTTTCGTGCCCGTAGAGGACAACCGGTCTAATTAGCGTTTTGTACAGTGTGCACTTTGTACGGGGGCTCAGATTGTTCGACCGCAAGTGTTTGTGGAGTCCGCAGTAGGCCCGACCTCCGATGATAATACGCCTTTTAATCTCACGGCTGGTATTGTTGTCCTCTGTTGCCAGTGAGCCAAGGTATACGAACTCGTCGACTACCTCGAACTCATTCCCATCGATTACCACGGTACTGCCCAAGCGGGCCCTGTCGCGCTCGGTCCCGCCCGCCAGCATATACTTTGTTTTAGACGTATTTATCTTCAATCCAATCTTCTCTGCTTCGCGTTTTAGTCTGGTGTACTGAGCTTCCACCGCCTCAAATGTTCTGCCGACAGCATCCACGTCGTAAGCAAAGCAGATAAATTGACTGGATTTATTGAAAATCGTGCCCCGCATTTCGATCGCCGCTCGTCTTATAACACCTTCAAGCGCAATGTTGAATAGCAGGCAGGAAAGACCATCTGTTTGTCGAAGTCCCCTGCGAGATTCGAATGGGTCCGACAATCCACCCGAGAATATGATTCTCACACAGCACTAGATCTCATCCATCGTGGCCATGATAAGTCTAGTAAGCTTACCCGGAAAGCCGTTTTCGTCCAAAATTTTCCATAGCTCTTGTCGGTTTACGCTATCATATGCGGCTTTGAAATCAATGAACAGGTGGTGCGTGGGGACTCGGAATTCGCGGCACTTCTGGAGGATCTGCCGCAGGGTGAAGATTTGGTCCGTTGTAGGCCGACCCTCCATGAAGCCGGCCTGGTAACTTCCCACAAATCTGTTGGCTATTGGCGATAGTCGATGAAAGAGGACTTGGGACAGCACTTTGCAGGCGGCAATCAGGATAGTGATGGCTCGGTAGTTCTCACAATCCAGCTTATCACCTTTCTTGTAGATAGGGCAGATAACCCCGTCTTTCCACTCCTCCGGTAGTCGTTCCGTATCCCAAATTTTGACAATCAGCTGATGCAGACAGCCGGCCAACTTGTCCGGGACCATTTTAATAAGTTCCGCTCCAATGCCATCCTTTCCCGCTGCTTTGTTGTTCTTCAGCCGCTGGATGGCTTCTTTAATTTTCCTTATCGATGGGGGTGGCACATCCTCGTTGCTTGCTGCACCAATGTGGTCAATTCCTCCACTATCATGGTCTTCCGCCTGCATGCCATTCAGGTGTTCATCGCAGTTCTGCTTCCACCTTTCGATCACCGCACGGTCGTCAGTCAAGATACCCCCATCTTTATCTCTGCACATTTCGGCCCGCGGCACGAAGCCTTTGCGAGATCCGTTGACTCTGATAGAAATTCCGTGTGTCGTAAAAGCGGTACAGCTGTTCGAGTTCTTCGCATTCCTTCTCCTCTTGGTGGCGCTTCTTCTCCTTGAAAAGTCGGGTTTGCTGTCTCTGCTGCGGGCTTTTGTTTGTATCGCTCCACATTCTGACGGGTGGCTCGCGTTCTTCTCAGCCAATATCTGCAAGCATTCCTCGCCAAACCATTCGTTACGTCGATTCGGGGCCACACGGCCTAGGACGTTCTCCGCTACACTGTTAATGGCTGTTTTCACTGCATTCCAACAGTCCTCAAGAGGGGCTTCATCCAGCTCACGCTCTTCCGGCAGCGCGGTTTCGAGAGATCGTATCGTATGTTGTCATTTGTCATTTATTTAAAAATTCATTGGACACAATGCGGTCTTAATGAATACTAATAAAATAATAATAATAAAAATAATGATAATAATAATAGTAGTAGAACAAAAACTTAAATATAATTACTCTACACACGAAGAAACACATAACTATTGTCTTTGGGAGAGTCGTCTTCTAAAAGTATCGATGGAGATGTCGAAGTCAAATAATTCGTAGACTGTGTTGAACTGGGCTGCCATATACCTTGTTGGGCTAAATAGACCGTAGTTGACTCTCCTTGCTTCGAGATGGAGAAAGTTCCTCGTTCTGGGGCTTAGAGATTGAGCTGTTCCAATAAAGTTGGGCAATCAATTTGTCCGTTCAAGAGCTTAGCAACGAACACAGCTTGGGCGATGTTGCGCCTCTTTTCGAGCGTTTCGAGTCCCAACAGCATCATATGGGGGTAGGTCCGACGGGTTACTCCATGGCAGCATGCGAAGGGCGTAACGTATAAACTTTTTTTGCACCGACTCAATCCTTGCAATCCAGTTAGCTTGAAACGGGCACCAGACAACTGAGCAGTAGAGTGTCCCAAAATAGCACTATGTCAGAAAACCCGGGGGCTTACCCCTCAAATGATAGCTTAGGGTGTCACAACAAAACTTTTATATGACGTCAACATTGGTTTAGGGCGATTTAGGGGTCGCACATTTGAGTTTTATGAAAAAATGGCATTTTTCAGGAGTAAATTCAGAAAAATATTTTTAGAAATGTTAAAGTAGGTGAAAAAAGGTACTTAACTATTTTTTTCACAATCATTGGGATCTGATACATTCACAAAAAAGTTATGGTGGCATGCCTGGAGTTATATTTGGTTACAAAAATTTATTGAATTCGCGAAAAATTTACAATTTTCGAAATTTCATTTAAATAAACGTCAAAACAGGGTATCGAACAGTGTCGCAGAGCAACTGTATATACTGTATAGATGGAAAATTTTATGACGAACAACTTTGCCGGAGAATGTATGGACGTATGTTCAATCTCGCTGAGGTATTCACGTTTTTCTGAAGGCGGAACAAAACACATTCCTATAATTTTCAAATTTTAGCAGTTTTATGTGAAAGAGGTAAATGGAAAAACTTCAACTATTTACTTTAAACGTCACTTACGTTTTTGATGAGATTTTGATTTGGCACCATTTAGGCTCAAGAATCACTTTTAAAAAGGGCGTATTTATTTTAACAGGTACTATGTTTGAGAAATTGTATCTCCTGAAACTAGGTTTGCTCCATAATGAAGCCGAAGCGTGAGTTTTTGAAAATTAAGTTTTTGAAATTTTGAAAAATTTGAAAATTCAGAGATTTATTGATTGATTGATTTATTGATGAATAAAGTAAAAAGCAATGGGCCTAAGTTGCTTCCTTGAGGAACTCCCGATAGATTGCATAACAATTCCGACTCTTCTTGACCGATTTTGACACATTAACTACGGCCGGTAAGGTAAGACCTCATCCATCTTGTAAATGCAGCAGATATTCCAAGTTTCTCCATCAGATTCAGTAATATTTCGTGGTCGACACGGTCGAATGCGCGGCTTTCTCTAGGCTATTTAAACAGAACGAAACAAATTGCATAAGATTCGTGGCAACAGATCTTTTGGGGATAAAACCGTGCTGATCGAGCGATATGTAATGTAAGCTACTGCTGAGAAGTGCGTTATGTACAATTATTTCCAAGACTTTCGAGCAGGCACAACGCGACGGGATGCCGCGGTAATTTTCCATGTTTCTCTTATCTTCCTTTTTATGCACGGGAAACATAATGGATTTTTTCCACAATGTGGGAAATACATTCTGCACCAGCGAAAAGCCAAATAACATTGCTAGCGGACGAACAACTGCTGTGGGACATTTTTTCAGAACACATGAAGGGATTCCGTCTGGTCCAGCAGCGAGGGAATAATTAAGCTTTTTGATTGCAGTTTCAACGAGTTGATCAGTTATATGGAAAGTGTTCAAATTGATCATATTAGGCGGTGTGTCTTCGACAGCAGAGGTTACTTGTGCTTCCGATGCAATAAAAGTGTTGAAGGAATTTTTGAAATGGGCAGCAAAGAGTTCATATTTTTCACCTGCTGTGTTCGTGCTACAGGTACCCAAAACATGTTCACAGGCAGCCCTATCTCGCTTTTCTTAGAATCGTCCAGAACAATTTTGGATTTTTACGCAACTTGGCTTGAATTCGTGAGGTAAATCGTTTGTATAGCGATCGATTGTAAGCTCTGTAGTTACTGTACGTTATATTAAATTGTTGCTTTGAAAAAGGACAGCGGTGCCTAGTGTATTTTCGTAGGGCGTAGAAGACCTGAGAAGCTTCAAAAACCGCAGATGAGCGTCACCCCACGCTGGTTTCGAGGTGAATTGCGGGTGGGCACACAGTTAGAAATGAGACGTGTCATAATTTGAGTGAAATGACTTGTGCCTCTTCGAAATTAGCAATACTATCCGTAAAGCAATGGTCGATCGTGACCTCGCATATAAAGTGTGGAAAAGTACAAAAAATGAAAATGACTATGGTCTTTTTAAGTTGCTTCGCAATAGAGTAAATTTGCTACTAAATACTACGAAACACGTCTAAATCCTAATTTATCTTCAAAAGAATTATGGAAAACAGTAAAATCTCTAGGGATCGGTAAGACCAAGATGCAATCTCCTTCCAATTTCAGTTCCAACGAAATCAACATAAATTTTGTTAATAATTTCTCAAGCTCTTGCAGTGATCCTAGAGACGATTTACAAAATGAGGTCCACCAGAATGCTTTTTATTTTAGTCCAATTGATGAAATCGAAGTTATAAACGCACTCTACCACAAAAATCAAATCAAATGCAGTTGGCTTGGATTATCTCCCGATTACATTTTTAAAGCTAAACCAATAACACATATTTTTAATGCAATAATTAGTAGTGCGAGCTTCCCTAGTCTATGGAAAAGATCCATAATTATTTCAATTAAGAAAAAACCTGGAAACTCTCTACAAAACATGCGTCCGATCAGTATTCTCAGTGCACTCTCAAAAGTATTTGAGCGAATAGTTAAAAAGCAGATGGAATATTTTATAGAAAGAAACAATCTTTTTAGCAAGTTTCAGTCAGACTATAGAGCTAAACACAGCACTAAGACTGCAATGCTGAAGGTATTTGACGACATCGGAATTGTTTTAGATCAAGGACGACCCGTTGTTCTTATACTCCTGGACTGCTCAAAAGCCTTTGATACCATTTCCCATAAAATTTTGTGCAAGAAATTAATAACAAACTTCAGATTTTCCATACATGCCACTAGCTTAATAGAGTCGTACCTAACTGGACGTTCACAAGCAGTCTTTAGCAATAACATTCTTTCCTCTTTCCTCCCTATCACATCCGGAGTGCCTCAGGGTTCTATACTTGGTCCAATTTTATTCTCGATGTACATAAATGACCTGCCCAGCATCCTCAAGTATTGCAGAATCCACATTTTTGCTGATGACGTCCAAGTTTATTACGATTGTGTAGATGACTCGGCTGAGAGAATTTCAAATAAAATTAATTTAGATATAAAAAGTATATCTCGATGGTCTGTTAGAAACAAACTATCTTTAAACGTAAACAAAACGCACGCCCTCTTCATTAACAATAATAGTAGAAACGTTTCCAAGAAACCCACCTTGGTTTTAGATGATAATATTATTGATTTTGTAGAGAGCGCTCAAAGTCTTGGAATAACAATACAATCAAATTTCAATTGTGATAAATATATTTTATTACAATGCGGTAAAATATATTCTTCCTTAAGAACGCTTTACACAGCTGCGGCATTTCTATCCGTTAATACCAAACAAAAATTGTTTAAAAGCCTGATACTTCCTCACTTCATAGCATGTGACTTTCTTCTGTTCGATGTTTCTTTCTTTGCCAACTCCAAGCTTAGAATTGCCCTAAACTCATGTGTACGGTACGTTTTTAATTTAAACCGCTTTTCACCAGTTTCGCATTTGCAATATCAATTGATTGGTTGTCCTTTTAATAATTTTGCCAAATCGAGATGTTGTTTATTTTTATTCAAACTTGCGAAGACTAAATAGCCTGGTTATTTATACGAAAAATTAATTTCATCTCAAAGTAACCGATATTATAAATTTTTATTGCCACGACACTTTACTGCAAAATATAGCAATTCCTTTTTCGTTAGGGGTACAGCTTCCTGGAATTCGCTGCTAAATAATCTAACTCTCATTCAATCATCATCGGTATTTAAAAGGAAAAGTATTGAGCACTTTAATTCAATTTAGTTCAACTTAATTAAAATTTAAATGAAAATAATTTAAGTAATGTTTATATTGTTATGTTACTACTACCACCATTTTGCTCATTCAATTAGGAGTAACGGTTTAAAAGACAATGTCTTATGTTACTAGCATAATGATAATAAATAAATAAATAAATAACAGCATCATTAACATCCGTAAACCGCTCAAGGCAACGCCAATCAACACGAGCAATAGCTTCGGTAAGAGCGAAAAGTCTGTTGTTCACAACAGATAGTTTTTTAAGTATCTTTACCATCACTAGGTAGTGATCTGAATCAATGTTATCGCCCGGATAGGTTCTGACGTCGATAATGTCTAAAAAGAGCCGACCATCTATCAGAACGTGGTCGATTTGTGATTCTGTCTGATTGGGTGATCTCCAGGTGTACCGATGGTAGAGGTTATGCTGGAAGAAGGTACAACGTATGGCCATGCTCTTGGAGGCGGCGAAGTCGACAAGTCTTAGGCCGTTTTCGTTCGTTTGCGGGTGAGCGTTGAACCGTCCAATCACCGGTTTGAATTCCCCCTCCTGACCAACCTGAACATTACAGTCCCCGATGATAATTTTGACATCATATCTTGGGCAGCGGTCTTATTCACGCTCCAACTGCGCGTAGGATTCGTCTTTGTCATCATCGGTACTTCCGAGTTGGGGGCTGTGCATGTTAATTATGCTAATATTAAAGAATCGGCCCTTGATTCTTAATCTTCACATTCGGAGGTTGATCGGCCACCACCCGATCACCCGCTTCTGCGTCTCGCCCATCACTATAAAAGCTGTGCCCAGCTCGTGCGTATTGCCGCAGCTCTGATAGATGGTATGACCATCTCTATACGTACGTACCATCGTTCCTTTCCAGCATACCTTCTGCAGCGCTACGATGTCGAACTTGCGGCTCTTCACTTCTTTAGAAAGCACGTGGACCGACATGTTCCTAATTTCCAATCGTTAGTCCGTTTTCGTCGCCTGGGTCTTTGCCAATTGTTCCGATTAGAGTTATTATTATTACTTACGGAGTCCATTGCTTTGATTTTTTCAGTGGTTCAGGCTTGCAAAGCCCGCAACCAACCCCACGGTATCGCCGGAAGGCCAACGAAGCTCGAAGGAGCCCTCCTCCCCTGTCAACATACGACCTTGGTTTCCACCGGGGTTGGTTACCTGATCTCCACCGAGGTTGCTCGTATCTCGGCTGGTACCACGAGGAGGTAAGTCCGAGTAGTGACCATATACAGGGTTCGGATTTTGCATAAAACATGCCATTTATAAAGCACCAGATTTTTATTCAAAACTTACTCGACTGAACACCACTGACTCCCTCTTCCGGGGAGAAAGCTTTCGGTCGCCTCTCGTGGGTCCGACGATGAAATGTTAGCGCACTCAAGCGGGAGAAATCCTTTCCGCAAACATCACAGACAAACTCCTTCCTCCCGGTATGAACGATCATGTGCACCTCAAGATCACGCCGTGTGACGAAGGCCCATTGACAAACCTATACACAAGGTATACTGTAAAGGTGGAAACCTAACACAAAATAACAATTGTTACCTCACAAACAAACGGCCGGTCGTTGTTATGAATTCGCAGATGAACCTTCAGGTAGCTTTTGCACGTAAAACTCTTCTCGCATTGCGGACACTGAAAGCGAACCCCGCTGTGGGCGGACTGTTCGTGCTGCTGCAGAAGATAACGATTCGTAAATTGCTTCTCACATTGGCCACAGTCAAAGGGTTTCAAACCCAGGTGGCGGTTCTTATGATCTATCAGCGATTGCTTGGTCTTGAAGGTTGCCTGCTTGCAGATGTTACACCGAAACGTGCGCTCGTTCGAATGGGCTCGTTGATGTGTCGACAGGTAGCTCTGTTTCGCGAATCCCTTCCCGCAGATTCCGCAAGACAGAGGATAGTTTCCGGTATGCTTGGCAACATGCTCATCAAGACCGGACTTAGACTTGAACGCTTTAGTACAGTTTTCAATAGGGCAAGCAAATGGAGTGACGTTTAAGTGAGTATTTCGATGAATCTTCAGCTTCGTACGCGTGGAACAAACCTTTCCACATATATCACATGTACGGTCGTTAAGCGTAGGAAGGACTATCTGTTCAACCGTTTGAACTGGCAGTTCTGGTTCAGTGGCAGGCGCTGGCTCTTCCTTAATATTATCAACATTTGCTTCATTTGCCGGTAGAATATTCTCCTCTGAAGGTTGAATCGCTTGTTCAAGTATCTCCTGAACATGAATCTCTGAAATAGACTAAACAAACAGCTAAATTCGTGGTCTGAGACATTTTTATCATGAATTATACTTACGGCATCGCGATTGTCGTCTACGGTTTCAATCCCAACGAAGGCGTCGTAATCCAGATCATCATCTGGACCTTGTCCTTGTTCTATAATATAACCGGAAGCTGCATTCACTTGCGCAATGGATTCAACGATCGCCTCCAAATTATTGAAACAAGTTTCTTCACTGGGTATCACAGGTTCACCAGCTGATGGTTCAATTATTGGAATGAACTTATCATGCTGATTTTCTTGAATGGAAATTTCCAATTCCTTTTTTAGCTGAAAAAGTAGTAAACCATTGCCTTCAATTCATTGTTTATTCATTCATTAAAAACCTATTACCTTCAGAGCTTCAACATTAGCGGTAAAAGAAATATCTTCCTTTTCTAAACTTTGAATAATGTACTCGTAATCTTTGCTAGCATTCCCGTCCAGCATGAAATCATGCCCGGCAAAATTAATTTCCGACAATATCTGCTGGTGTACATCTGGATGATGCTGATGGATATCCTGTGCGCTATCCGCAACGGTTTCCGCCTGGCAAAAGAGCATCATCTCTGAAAAAAAAAATCCAATTTAGTTTTCCCTTAAACGCCCGCTTTCAAACACCGCACCGTTAAAGAATGCCTGACACTTGCGGCAGTTCTCCCGGAACTCGTGGAAATAATCCAGCTTACAGATGCACTCACTGCACACCAGTTTCGAGAACAGCGGAGGTTCGTTGTCGGAGATTTCCAGTGCGATGCATTCGAGAATCTTTTTCGGCAGCTCCCGCAGTAGTCCATCGGGAGAGTTAACGTACAGTCCGTACGCTTGGGGGTCACACTTTCTCAAACACAATCGGCACGGATCTTCGGCTGCGGGCAACTGCAACGTATCCATTGTGCACTTTCTAGCAAGCGGGCAGCAAGCTTAACTTGAACTCGAATCCAAAGCTGGGCACTTGAATTATTTTGTTTGTGATAAAAGAGAGTTTACCACTGACAAATACCAAAAAAATCCACTAAAACACAGATTTTGGGTATTTGTTTACTTTTGGACAATTTTATTGAGTGACTGACAGCGCTGACAGCTGATTTTTGTTATTGTTCAAAGAACAGCTTGCGAAGGTACTTTGTTCCGTTATGTTGCAGATGAACACTGATGCGATAATTTTTTTCTCAGTGATTCTGTTTATAAATTAAAGAAAGGCTAAAATTTTACGACCAGATTTTTTTTAAAATTTTTATTTATAGGGTTTATTTCTAATTCCCGTCGTAGTAAGTAAAGCCACTCGAATTTTCATCATTTCTTCGATGGATTCAATGAATACTTCAAAAGTCTTGTGCTGATTTAACTCAAACACACTTATCTTCCGATCCGTGCACTTTAAAATTACTAAAAAGCGATTATTAAAGCATTTTATTGAAATTGCGCAACTGACTTTATTTCTCAAATTCGTCGTACCGTTTTAAAATCGTCCATCAAAATTGTTCATCATCCGAACTAAAAATCACAACAATGTTTATGAAATTGGCGCGCATGTATTTGTGTAAGAAGGCATGACAAATGTTATTCTGCAAAAGTTTCTGCTGGTCATACAAGTTTTCCCGGCTACAGAATAACGACAATGCGTTGCGTGAGTTTTTATTTATGAACTAGCTGACCCGACAAACTTCGTATTGCCACAAATTAACCTGTGTTGTACATAAATCATGAATCTCAGATGATCTTTGTCACAATCTCGAGTTTTGCAAGTTTCTGAGGAGTTCAACCTTAGATGCTTCATTTTGGCAGTTAAGTAACTATGAAAGCATCCCAGGTAACCAATAAGCATCACCAATGCTATTCAAATATAGGCCAATAAGCATTTAAGTCGCCTTAAATGCTACTTAAATGCTATTTTGGCAAAATATACAGCTACTTTACTGATACCCTTCTTATAGTGCTGACAATGCTAATTTACAGCTAATTACCGACACGAAGAATTTGAATACAATTTTGGATGCCAATTTACAACACCTTGCAGTCAAAAAGCTAACATACAATAACGTGCAGTATAAAATGCCAGATACGCTGATTTGCTGCTTACGTTAAGGGTTATTAGTTACCTGGAATGTAAAGTAGAAAACAACTCCCCTGTCCCCTCATTGAATAGCCAGAAAGCGGATAGTAATATTCGGCATGATTGTACAACATTACGCCGAATATCATTTTGCGAAAAACCTTAAACGGAATGTTTCAGTGCCATCAGCAGTAGTTTAATAAACATACCTATACGTACTGAATAAACGTTTTACTATGCGTTGCATAACAGTTATACAAACGCATCTTCCACGCCCATAACCAGCACTGTGCTGTTTAAATTCTCCAAAACCCACTGGATAAGCATTGAACAGAGGTGTTTAGACATACTTGAAAAGCAGCTATAAAGCACATGCTGAATAAAAGCTGTCGGTTAAAAGTTTAATAAGCAAAAATTGTTCCTTGGGATTTCACGGAAAACTTTTTTGTGGAAAGTACCATTTCGCGATCCTCTCCTTACTCGCTGTCGCTCGTTCCAGGAAACCCAGGTAGACATAGGAAAATAAATAAACCTAGACAGTAGTGATTTCTGCGGGGAGTTGCCTTCCCATAGTGGGCGGCGCTTCCGGCGACGGGTCGCCGGCAACACTCGCGGCCGCCTCGTCCTGAATGATCTATTGTTACTACACTGAAGTACTTTTTTACACGGTTTGTTTTTTCGAATATTGAGAACGGGGCTATTTAGGGACCATTCATTTATTTCTCAATACGTTTGGGAGAGGCCCGACATTCGTCACGTATTTTGTAAATGGTCCCTAAATTGCACCGTTCTTGAGTAATCGAAAAAACAAACCATGTAAAAAAAGACTCGAGTGTATAGATAGTTTTTGTGGTCTTGTTATTCATTAATGTTTTATGGAAGAGTCTCGAATTTCTCGAGTTCGATTAGTTTTTGAGTTTCGCAAAAATTTCTGTTTTATTTGTATGAGAGTCCATATCCCCCTGCCACAGGAGTGAGAGGTCTCTATCATAAAATAAATTCAAGACTCAAAAATCTCCTACATGCTAAATTTGGTTCCATTTGCTTGATTAGTACTCAAATTATAAGGAAATTTGTATTTCATTTGTATGGGAGCCCCCCATACATTGTCTCCAAAAACACACACATGCCAAATTTGGTTCCATTTACTTGATTAGTTCTCGAGTTATGAGGAAATTTGTATTTCATTTGTACAGGAGCTCCCCCACCTAAAGTGGGGAGGGGTCCTAATTCACCATAGAAAATTTTCTTGCCCTCGAAAACCTTCACACGCCAAATTTGGTTCCACTTGCTTGATTAGTTCTCGACTTATGAGAAAATTTGGATGGAAGCCCCCCCTCTTAAAGGGGAGAAGAGTTATAATTCCCCTTATAAAGAGGGGAGGTGTCTCAATTTACCATAGAAATTCTTGTCACCGAAAACACACACATGCCAAATTTTGTTCTATTTGCTTGATTAGTTCTCGAGTTATGCAGAAATTTGTGTTTCGTTTGTATGGGAGCCCCCCTCTTAGTGGGGGGAGGGGTCTGTAACCATCACTAGAACCTTTTCTGGCCCCAAAAACCTCTACATGCAAATTTTCACGCCGATTTGTTCAGTAGTTTTCGATTCTATAAGGAACATACGGACAGACAGACAGAAATCCTTTTTTATATGTATAGATGACGGAAATTGAAATAATTAGTCGACATTTTCTTCTTCGTCGCACGAAAAAACGTAGGAAATTTGGCTGGTAGGAATTCTTTAATGAAAAAAGCATTTAAAAAGATCTCAGCTCACTTTGATTGATCGCGTATGATAGTCAACAAACTAAAATAATAGGGAATAATTAATTTTGCATTATGTGTCATAAGAAACGCTGATATTTTTAATAATTTGTTTTGGATAGGACGTTAATCCACCTTTTCGCGCGCTTAATGGCGGCTAGTGGTAACAGTTTTCGACAATGTTTATTTGCTTTTGGGAACTCCGCACGTATGCTTGAAAGTTCTACAACAACAATTAAGTCTGTAAATATCAACTTGACATGAATAAAGTTGCCAAAGGCATGCTAACGTTCTCCGAAAGTTGTACCCACTAGCCGCCATTACGCCCACTAGCCTAATTTACAATCGCAAATGTAGGTGTATTTCTTTGTCTCACGCCACTGTGGGGCAGGTATCAGCATTTGTGGCTCGAGCAGCACGTGGGGCAGACTGACCAGGCGCTCGGACAAAACCTCATAACTTCTTTCATATGCTTCGTAGAGCTTTATTGTCTTCAGCAACATTGTTTGTTATAAAATTTCGCATCTTTTTGTAAATTTTAAGTAGCTGTATTTTCATTCCTATAGATGCCGTTGAAGTCTAACTTTTTAATGAATGACTAGAAATATTGTGTCTTCAGAAAAGTTGTTTGTGCTATAAAGTTTCGTAAAGTTATTGCCCTTTGCATTGAAAGTTGGATTTTGAGCACACTTGTTCAGTCACACATTTTGTAGGTGAGAAAAGTTGCCAAAATTTCGTGGTAAAAACCCATGAATCTTGGTTGATTCCTATTTGAATTCTAATGCTTAAGTAGAGTTGTTGTTTATATGAAATAAATGAAAAATTAAATACTATTTGCTTTTCCTACAACTGGTACTGGCGCCACTGCTAAATCAAATGTCAGCTCAGATGGGAGAGTTGTAATGATGGGGAATGTCGGTCAAAATCTATAACGATTATTGATAAAGTTTTGTTATCGTTAATAATTAATAACGATAATATGGCAATATAAGCAAAAATACGTAAGAAATAGAACAAAAATGTTAAAATAATAACAAATCAAGAAGAAGATTTCACTTTAAACCCTCCAATTTTCGATATTCTTCCATGACGATAAAGTTTGATGGTATTATCGATATAAGATTACAGTCCAATTGAGTGTGAAGAGCGCAATACTGAACATACCAAAATTGTAAGACTTCCGAGAATCAAGTTATAAATATTTTAAATACTCAAACACATTTTTTTCAGTGTGTAGTCGAAATTGGTAATCGCACGACCTCCTATCGACCTTTTCGCGTGCGTAATGGCGGCTAGTGGGTACAGCTTTCGGAAAACGTTAGCATGGCTTTGGCAACTTTGTTCACGTCAGATTGATATTTCCAGCCTTGATTGTTGTTCTAGAACTTCCAAGCGTACGTGAGCGGGGTTCCCAAAAGCAAATAAACGTTGTCGAAAAGTGTACCCACTAGCCGCCATTAGGCACGCGAAAAGGTGGATACAAATTATCACAATCTGTATATCAAGATATACAAGACAGTTGTTCGAAAACAGACACTGAGGAAGACTGCAAGTCGTAGACGAAATACGTATCTGTCGTGAATAAAATATACTTATCAGAATTAAATTGGATAAGTTTTCTTTTTATTTTATTTTATTTTAGATTTCGTATTCTACTAAGACGCTCCAAAAACTTCAGTCAAGCAAATGGAACCAAATTTAGTATTTGGGGGTTTTTGGAGATATGAATTTATCTTACGATGGTTTGAGACCCCTCACCACTGTGGTAGGAGGATAAGAACTCTCATAAAAATAAAACAGAAATTTTTGCGTATGTGCCATACTTGCTGCTATGTAACAAGCGGTAAGCTGTGAAAGTGAACTAGTAAAACCTTCTCGGAGCAAAAGACAGTGAATCGACATCGCTACCTTACGTGCCTGTTGTCATTCATGTCAAAAGAGAAGGACATTCGAATGGCATGTCACATTTGCGATGAACGTGCTTTGGCTATAATGTTATTTGTAACCAATGGGGCTTTTAAAGGTCACAAGCAAGTTAAAGTAAGATTATTGAAACGTGTCAAGCTGCGCATAATCATATTTAATTCAATAATCTGTGGGCTGGTCATTCATTACTATTTGAACCTTTATGATGTACACAAGTGATTTTTAAAAGAAATATGGCAATTGTGGGACAAGGGTCGGATAGCGTTGCGTAATAATGACGCGTACCAATAGAGCGATAACTAAAGACTAATTTATTTAGATTGCCACCTGGCTTATATAAGAAATGGTATAAAAGTATAAGCTTTGCTTTGTCATATCAATACAATAATGTTATAGGAAAGAAATTGACATTGACAATAATGTTATAGAAAAGAAAGTCACCTCTGCTGTCCATGTCGCATTGTTGGCGGCAGAAGCTGCGATGAAGATGATCGAATGAAGATCGTCGATAGATGATGCTACAGAAATCTCTATGATCTCTATTTCTTAAATGTTGTAGGTTTTCAAAGCCACCATTGCGTTCAATGAAGAATTGAACCTGAATGTTTAGCTCTTCTCTTTTAAACATTCACTTAAACTATGGCACTCACTGATTCTTATAAACATACATATGCCAGAAATGCAGTTTACATTGGTCTTTGATCTAATGATCTGATATAGTCCTATGTCGCTCTTGCGTACAACCCTTAGGGCTATATTCCTTGTAGTTTTTCTACCAACCGACAACCGCGGTGGCTCTTGCTGTGCAAAGAATTCCTCTTCACTGTACTCGGTCCTAGGCTACTCATTGCCAAATCGTTACTTATCTTGACACTCGCAAGTCGGTTTCAATTTCAACCTGATCGAGCCATTTGGCACGTTGGGCCCCTCTATTCCTGGAGAGAATGAATTTCAGTGCACAGTTGTCCAAGTAGCGTCTTCAATTTGTGATTCATACGCCTACGCCACGCTCCGCTATCCCTTTATACTCCACCAAAACTAGTCCGCAACACCTTTTCTTTCAAATACGGCAAGTGCGCATAGGTCTTCGTTAAGCAAACTTGGTGTCTCAAGTCCATAGTGGCCTACCGATCTGATTAGCGTGTTGTACATCGTCAGCTTTGCTCCTTGATGGAAGCGCCTTGCGGAGGGAAAAGCAGGCTCGATTTCCAGCTTGAATTTGTCGTTGAAACTCCTTACTGGTATTACCATCGGCGGTGACCAGAGATCTCAAATATACGAACTCATGTTCGAGAGCATGTTGGTAGCGGCATTGATCAGCGTATTGCAGGGGGCCGGGGGAGAGGACCGTTCTTGGCCTTTTTTTGTAGAGTTCTGCCGAAAGTCGGTCCTTTCCGCCGGCTCTATTATTCTTCAGCTGACCGATTTCGCGTCGGATCTCTTTGAGATCAGGAGCCGGCACGCTATTATCGTTTATAGGCACTCCAAGGTTAACTTCTGTTGCGTCTCCTTCTGTTATATCTGGAAGAACTTCCACCTGTCGATCATCTTGCGCTTGTTTGTGATTAGATCCCCTGCTTCGTCTCTACACATGTCAGGTTTAGGAGTGTAGCCGATACGAGTTTGGTTCACCTTCTCATAAAACTTGCGCGTGTCATTAGCTCTGAATAGCTGTTCTAGTTCTTCACGATCACTTTCCTCCTTCTTGCGCTTTTTCATTTTCAGGATCGAGGTCAACCCACTCCGCTCTCGTCGATATTTGGCCATATTCTCTCTCGTGGCAATACGTCGATAGTCTCTATTTACTTTCTCCATCATTTACTGGTCCGCCCCGTCAAGCAAGCCGCCCAGGATTTCTTCACCTAGTATCGCAGTTGCGGCTTCATTGATGGCCGAGCTTAGCTTGTTCCATCCGTCTTCGAGGGCCGAAGCACCTAGCTGCACAGAGGAAGGTAGAGCTTCATCCAGCAGGTGCGCATGGTTTAAGACAACTTGCGGGTTGTCTAATTGCCGTATATCTGATCGAGGAGGACGGCTTTGGAGCATTGAGCGCACATGTACTGCTACTAGGTAATGATACGAGTCGATATGAGCACCCCGTAGAGAGTTCAGGCTGGCGATGTTCGAGAAAAACCGGTCTTCGATGAGAATATGGTTAATTTGGTTCAAGGTTCGTTGGTCAGATGATCTTCAGGTCCGGTGGCTTTGTGGATATCTTTGCGGGGAAAGAAGGTGCTTCTGTTCACCAGGCTTTTGGAAGCAGCCAAGTTGATACATCGCTGGCCAGTACGTTCGTGAATTCGTGAAGGTGTGCAGGTCATGCGGCGCTAACCTGCGGACCTGGTCGATTATATCTCCGATGACGATTTTGATGTCCCGTGGCAAACAACTGTCGTACGTTATCTCTAGCTCTGCGCGTAGAACACTTCCATCTCGTCGTGTCGTCTACCTTCGTGTGGACAGTGCACGTTTATGGTGTATGGTGGATGGTGTATAGTTGAAGAGACGGCCTGTTTTTTTCATGATCCTGCATTCAAAGATCTCCTGCTGTGCCACGATGCGAAACTTTTGGGGTTCTATCTGTATGAGCAGCACCCGCTCGCCACCTACAAATTTCAGCGATCTGCAGGGCTTCGCTACCGAGTTTCGTTATGGTATTTTCTTATTTTAGCTGCTCGCTCCGGATCAGACGCTGTCGTGAACCGCTCCTAACCACGGGGTTGGTTACCCGATCTCCATTAAGGTTGCTCGTATTTCGGCTGGTGCCTAGTGCGGATGAGGATCATTGTAGGATCTATTTTGTGGCTCCGGGTACACACGGCACCGACACAGTGTGCTTTGGCTATAAATGATGAGTTTCGGATGAAATCTGGAGGACGATCGACAAGCGGAGAATAGGGACCAATGCGTAGGTACCATTCAAGGAAGGAAATAAATTTCTTTTCGTGTAACGGAAATACAAACTTTACTGCTTAATTGGCCTTTATTTTGGTTATAATATCAATGGGTTGGTTAAAATGACTGCATGCTTTCCGGTTAACAAGAATCGTAATGAGCTAAGTGTAGGTTTTAAACCTTCTACTCGGTCGTTGACTGGTAGGTTAGTAGGTACTCGTATCGGATGTTTTTATCGATAAAATTACAGTTGTAGGAAGAAGATAGGAGAATGCTCCGTCATCGTCGGATTCGAAATGCAGTGGGAACAGTAATTAATAGTGTGGAAATGTTAGGAATAACAGTTCGTTCGGCTAGGTATTATGACAATTATTATTGCTCGTTTGCTCGTCGGTATACTCCTATATACTATTCCAAAACGATACTTCCTTCGGTACCAATATATTTGAGCCCAACTTGGTTTGTGTAACAATCCTAACTTGATTTACAAATTACGCAGCTTCAATATGCGACTCCTTTTTTGTACTGTACTTTATTGAAATTGTCATATACGTGTAGAATCAAATTTTATTGTAAACGTTTCTGATTTCTAGTTGCTAAATTTGTTACTACCGGAGATATTTTTAGGTTTCGAAATAGCATCACATATGTTCTGTTCTTCTTATGTGTTAAAATGTTTAGTTGTGCTATCGAACAATGAACAATAGTTTAGAATAAGCGATCTATTGAGTTTTCTTTATTGGCTCTAAGAAAGTGTTTCGATTATGTTCACGGGAATCGCTACCATTAGCAAGTTAGTTTATATTAGAAAATGTATTGCAATAGGAATTATACTGGTAAGTTTCGAAATAGTTGCTAGTTTTTTGATAAAATGTGGCTTCTGTATAAACCTACACAGATTTTGCGTGTCTTTTGATCGAAAATGCTGAGCTTTTCTATGGTGCTCTTGCCTTAGTATCACAATTCAAAATGTATATAAACCAGAATATACGATTTGTTTCCAACTTGATATGGTTTGTAAAACCGTTGCGTTAGACGCATATTCGACCAACACTTTGTTCCATAGTGATTTTTGCAGATTAAATCACAGTTCAGCTGCTTAGTTACTGATAGTGCTAATGCAATCGCTAGTTTTCACGTGCTGGTTAAGATCGACACTGGACTCCCACGTGTTCTTCAGATTATTACTGCTGATGAAGTTGAGCGTTTGAGGATCCTGTTCCGCCGCGGAAGAGAACTTTCGTCCTAACGGAATTGTGCTGGGGGTGGTGAACGATGGCGTCGGTGTCAGTACTTGTGGCTTTCCACTGTTGATGATCGATGGATTCGATGCGCACAAGAGAGGAATTGTATCGGTGCAGATGCTGGCTTGCGTCGTTTCGTTGTCCGTACCGATACCGTTGGTAGCGTTAATCGAGTCTCCACAATCGATTGCAGACTTTTCCAACGTCTCCTCGGTCACTCCACTGATGAAAGGGCAGATGTTTGACGAACGAACTAACATGCACCAGTTCTACGAAAAACAGAAAAAGAATAGTTTAAGACTTCCAGAAGCGAAGGATTCGTATTTTTGAACTCACCAGAATGTTCAAACAGATCGCATAAATAACCGGCATCACACATGAATGCATATTTTCCAGAGCAATAACACTCAAAAACCAGCAGATCGAGTAGATCGGTTGGAAGAATAGACCGAACTTGATCGCACGCTTGAACTCGGTGAAGTCCTGAATATCGGATGCCATACTGGGTGTGGAAAGATCCGCCAACGAGAGCTGCCCCAGCTCGATCCGCGTATCGTAGTAGTCGAGGGATTTTTTGATGCTATGGAAACTAAAACCGTAGCTGCTTTGCTGGGGTAAAGTGACGACCGACTGACGATTTTCCATTGCTCGTGCCAGGTACTCTTGGCAGCATTTTTCCTTCAGTTCCAACTGCGGATAGCTATTG
Organism: Sabethes cyaneus; assembly: GCF_943734655.1. Classification (NCBI taxonomy): domain Eukaryota; kingdom Metazoa; phylum Arthropoda; class Insecta; order Diptera; family Culicidae; genus Sabethes; species Sabethes cyaneus. Next base: position 7,070,177 of record NC_071355.1, read on the forward strand.
CTGCGGTTGACTCCCAAAGTGGGCGGCCGGGGATACATTATGTCGTTACATTTCGACGTGCTCTCGATCATGCTTTCGATACTTTCGCACAATATTTCCGTTTGCTTGCTGGAAATTTTTTTCAGACTTATCGTTCCCAGCACCGTTGTCAGGATGATGAGGAACGACACCGGAATCATAAAGCTTACGATCATTCCCTTCTGGATGGACATCCAGCAATAGCGGTGGAGCTCGAAATTATCGATCGATGAGGCGTAGGAAAACTGTAAAGAAATCAGGTTAAACTTTCCTATTTTAGTACCATCCATTCGCAACTCACTAAGACATACACCGCAGGTACACCATACCCCATCAGATAGTTATATTTTAGCTTGGGACCACAATCGTTTACGATCAGATCATAAATCACGTAGATGTAAATAAAACACCAAATACTAGTACTCAAATGAAGATAGTGTAGCAGAATCGCTATCAACTCGCATTTGACGGTGATCCGCGTGGCTTGAACGCCCAGGACGAATGAAAAATTAGAACTCGCCAGCATCAGCAGCAAGTTTAAGCAAATCGGGTAAAAGGTGTTAAAATGACGAAGTCGTCGATTTCGTAGAAACAAAATTATTCCCGTCAATATCTGAGGAGCCAGAGCGAACACGGCCCCTATCACGATCACATTTCCACCGAGATCCTTCCGTAGGGTTCCGTTCGTTCCGTAATAGATGTACATAATGTTATCGATCAGATCGTGTCCTTTCATATCGTTGTTCAAGCTATCGAACGAACCGTCATCATCGACGCGAGCTTGTGGATTTTTACGTAAGGATTTCGAAGAATCTGAAATTCACAAATTAGTGCTAATCATTATTACGTTCAGTTCAGTTTATTAGAAGATACCTACAAACTTTAATCACATTTTCATCGCCGGGAAAGCGATTTCGCTTGGCCGCACTTTTGTTTAAAAACGTGGCGTAGATCTGGTCCGGATCCGGATAGATGTCCGGTGGTCGAGTTATCTCGTCCTCCCGGGAGGTGCCGGTTTGCTCCTCTGCCACCGGCATCGGAACATTAAGGCCCATCCCAGCCAGGCCACCGTTTTCGTACTCCTGTTGGAAGGCGCTTCGCGAGGGATTGTTGTCGTAGTCGTAGTAGATCGAACCCACGATGTCTGCCGCTGGGCGGGTGTAATTGATGAAATCATTGATGTACCGTGTCTCGTAGTGTGCGAATTTGGCACGGGCAACGTTTGCTGGATGGAAGAAACAGATGATTTAACTCGTTAGTTTGGAATTACATTGCGAAGTCGGTTGACGGAGGGGTGCAAATAATCGATTGTTGAATTGGCAGTTTGGCATGTTGCACCACCCTGTTGAAATCACAAGTCGTTCAAGCTTGTGTCAGATATAAACAAAAGGCGGGACACCCGACCGTTCGCAAGAATGTTTTGGCGTGCGAAAACGGAGTAATCATAGGACAGCAAATCTATAATCAAAAATACCGACCGAGTTAAAAACTCCGGCGGGTTGCACCCGAAAGCAATTGGATTTAAAATCTAAGTTTAAACTGGACTAGAAATTAGAGTTGAAATTGGACTTGAAATCGGACTTGATATAGGTTATTAAATTACACTAGAATTTGGACTAATTTGGAATTGGAAATTGGACTTGAAAGTTAATTTGATAATTTAGAGTAAGTTGGACTGAAAGTTTTACTTGGATTTTTTTCTCAATTTAATGTTTTATTTAAAATTGCAATTGAATTAAACTTGGAATTAGATTAGAAATTAAACCTGAAATTTAATTTGAAATTGAATCAGGCCTACATGCAACACATACATTAGGCGACCATGCAATTGAACTTGAAATTGGACATCAAGTTAGACCTGAATTTGGACTAACTTGAACTTGAATTTTTACTTCAAACCGGACATGGACACAACGTGGTTCTAATTGAAATTATAATTTCGACATTTTTAGTTTTATTGTCTCATACGTTTTGCCTCTTTTCCACTCTTTTTTTCCTCTTTTCCGGTTCCGGTTTTCTATTTTTTGTATCGTTTTTTATTTCTCATTTTATGTACCGTTTTCTTGATTTTTGCTCACACTTTTCTCCCGTGTTTTCTATTTTTCTTTCATTTTTGATTTTTTCTGTTTTCGTCCTTTTCTAACTCTTTTTATCTGTTTTGCTTCTCGTTTTTCGTCTTTGTCTGTTCCGTTTTTACTTATTCAAGCCCAATTTCTCCGTCTTTTCTGTCACGTTTACTTTGTTATTGGTTCCCTTTCCTCCGTCTTTTCTGTCACGTTTACTCTGTTATTGGTTCCCTTGTCATTTCTCACTAATCTTTTACTCTTTCCCTTTACGTTTTCCTTTAGTTCGTTTTTTCTTCTTTGTCTTACAGTTTTACGCCCCATCTCTCTACTGTAATATCTCGTTTTCTCGTTGCCTCTATCAATTTTCTCTCTCTCTCTCTCTCATACACACACATACAATTCTTCTTTTTTCTTATGATTTTCTTTGTTGTCTGTTCCGTATTCCCTATCTTGTTTTGTTTCCCCGTTTTGTCTCCCTCACGCAGAAAAAAAATTGTAAATGCAAAAAAATTCTGTATAAATTCAACAAAAAGTATTGTAGACTGAAGGCTAACCCAGATATTTTTTTGATTCTAACTGTTTGACTTTTTGGTTCAACAATAAGGTTTGTTATTTCGAATAATTGCTAGTTTCTATCAAAGAAAAAACTGTAGAATCAAAAATAAGTACTTTTGGGTTTATAAACGATCTAGTATAAGCAAAAAGAGTATGAATTCAGTTTAAACAATATTTTTTTGATTCAAAAATATGATACAAGTTAAACTCAACAACAGGGGATTGTTGTTTCATCATTTTTCTGCGTGCTCGTTTTAATGTTTTTTCTGCCTGCGGTTTCCTCTTTCTCTGTTCCAGTTCTGTTTTTCATCCTTTTTTGATCCCTGATTGGTCTCTAGTCCGTTTTTTCTTATTTAAAGACTCGTTTTTCCTCGTTTTCTGTATCGGATTTTTGACATAGTTTCGATTTTTTTTATTTTTTTCGATCCCGGCTTTCGCCTTTTAGCTTGTTTGCTATTTCGTTTCTAACTGTTCCGTTCTTCCTCTTATTATGTTCTACATTTCCTCCATTTGTGTCACGTTCTGTTTTTCTTTTCCGTTTTATCCTTTTAGTATTCTGTTTTCTCTTATTTTTTTCCTTTTTCTGTCCTGCTTTTCCTTTTGTTCAATTTTTCCATTTTTATGCTTCTGTACTTTCTTTTTAGACCGGTTTTCTCCTTTTTTGTCCAATTTATCATCATATTCTTGGTTTTCTTTATAGGTTTTCCTTCTATTCTCTGATTTTTCTTCTCTTTTCTTCCGTTCTTCATTTTTTGCGGACCAGTATCCGCGTTTTCTGCTTTATTTTTCCTTTTGTTCTCTCTCCTATTCTTCTTTGTCACTTTTTTCTTCTTTTATGTCCACTTTTCTTTCCTATTCTTTCTTTAGTTTTTCTTCTTTTTCGTGCCAGTTATTCTCTCTCATATTGGTCCTGTTTTTGTTACGTTTTCCTTTGTGCTCATTTGCGTTTTTTTAGGTAAATATTTAGAGAAACCGAGTTTTTCAGCCATAATTCCGGAACAACAAAAATTGTTATCATGAAAATTTTATCATTAAAAGATTATAAATTGGTAAACTAACGGGTGGCAACTAAAATTTTGGAATTTTTTCCTCAAGCTGTCAAAAAAAAAAAGACAAAGATACATGAAGAAGATCTGATTTACCGAAATTAAAGATACATTATCCATTGTTGAAAAAAAATTAGTGTACATTTGAAAACAGTCCGTAATCGGCTGTTCGGCGAAGCTTCCGTTAGACGTCGAAACAGGAGCGTTGTACGGCCTTCATGTCAACTTTGCGAATCCATCCCTTGATTATACCAATCAACTGTTTGCAATTCGTGACTCTCCAGTTATTCCTGTACACCAAGGAACTCAAAATCCCGAATCCTCGATTGGGCGCACTGAGACAGGTTTTTCAGGTCGTGGTTCTTGGGTAAAAATAGGATCGAATGGGTATTCAAGAGCGATTGTGTTTTTTCGGCGTAATGCGTTGATGCTCTATCCGGCCAAAACACGTATTGTCCATCTGCATGATGTGTTTGTAGAAACGGGATCAAAATTTTCTCCAAACCTTTGTCTGGTGCATTTTGATTGATAGTCAAACCAGAGGGCTTGTTGTTGAAGAAACGAGAAACAGAACGATGTCCTTCTGCGTCCATAATTTTGGCTGGTCTTCCACTACCTTGCTTGCGAATAGTTGTTGGGCATCTTGGGATATGGTAAACAGTTGAAGCCGCAATATATTTGCTTTTAAAATGTTGTACCGTATACTTTTTGCCGGGATTTCTGTTACAGCTCGTAGAAGTGTACAACGCGCTCCCGAAATGCTTCTTGTTTCGACGCCATTTTTAGCAAAACTGGGTAAGCATAAACAAAACAAAAAATATTAACAAAAAGAGGAGAGAGAGAGCTATCACATACATACTCTCATTTCTCTCTTAGCTCGTTTGTTGTTGAGTATAAGGGCCGCAAAAAAATTCCAAAATTTTAGTTGCCACCCGTTATAAAAAAGAATATCAAAAAATTTTCATGTGACATAACTTTTCTTTGGGGTTCTTTGGGGAGTTTTCCACCATCACTTAAAACTGTACTTAAAAATGAAAGAAGAAGAGAAACATGAAATTTATTTTATAACCGGAATGGGAATGGCACTTAAAACTGGAACTAGGGTATGTTGCTGCTTCGTCGTATTATTGCCTATTTCCGTCCTATCCAACACAAATTATTAAAAATTTCAGTGTTTTTTATGACACACAATGCAAAATTAGTTATTCCCTAATATTTTAGTTTGTAGACTATCATACGCGATCAATCAAAGTGAGCTGAGCTCTACTTAAATGCTTTTTTTATTAAAGAATTCTTATGCAGCAAAATTTCTTATATTAACCCTATTTTCACGCAATTAAAACTTACTTATCGCAAAAATAGTGATCGATTAAATTTATTTAGGACTGCGAACATCTTCGGGTTACAGAGTTATTTTACATTAAATTTTACGGAGAAGGTGGGACACGTGCCCCGGTCTGGGCATGCCGGTGATTGGACTTGTAATTAGACTTTCAATCAGAGCTGAAATTGGAATAAAATTCGACTGGCAAATTGGGTATTTAAATTTTCCTAAAAATGTGGCTTTTTTACCTCATTTGATAGCGCGTCGTTTTCTGAACCTAGCAGTTCTTTTTTTATTTCAATTAAGTCAATATTCGATGAAAAAATTAATAAAAATCAAAAATAGAATGATTTGCTGTTTGACAGATATCAACCAAGGCGATTGACATGATGTCAGAAATTCTTTTCCTCTCTTTTAGCTTTCTGATAGAGCTCTTCGTCTTCATTTTGACCGAGCTTTTGACAGCTTCCATATGAAACCTGCATGCTGTATCGTCCGATAGTCCGACCATAGTTAATCTATTCACTGACACAGTCTAAGGCGAGCTGAGAAGAAAAGTGGTTTATGTATAAGCTATCGTCTTATCCCATAATTTTTTTTTAATAAAAAGTACAAGGGTCTATGCCTAGTGGCACGGGCGCAGGCTTGAAGTAGGACTACGAATGTAGAGCAATTCGTCTCCCAATGCCAAAGCCGGTGATTTTTGTACGAATTTCATTAAATAAATTCCCCATTTGCGCAGTAACGGAAGGTTTACTCGCGATGTTGTATTTTGTACAACGCCTGTGAACCGTTGACTTTATCTCGGGAATCTAGCAGTAAATAAAATTACTGTTTTCAGTAAAGTTGATCCGCAGACAAAGATCTTTCAAATGGTGGAAAAAGTTCCATAAGTTTTTCACCAAGTGGCATTAGTATTGTGAATTGTGAAAGAGTGAATTCTGTTACGTTTTAGCATGCCTATAAATCGGAGTTGACGCGAGTAACGAAAGGTAAAGGATTGTGTTCTTACATGTGAGAAATTCATAATTTCAACTCTTCCGCTAATTTAAATAGTGGCCCTAAAAAGGTCCGTTTGTTAATCTCGAATTCTCAAACTTCTGACTCGTGGTGTCCATTGTCTACTTTCGTCCATCAGAGTGTGTGTGGATTAATGGTGGGAATACTGTTTATTGGACAAACGCTACTGGTAGGATCTGTAATCAAGATAGACTTTTATGTTTATGATGTTATGAGTCGCAAGCTAGCTGCTTGCCGATGTGTCTCCAACGAAAGCCGGTGAGCGACTGATGACGCGCACCGAGGCAAAGGCAAACAATGTTTCAAATACAACCTTTAAAATTATACCACGGATGTAACTCGAAAACTGGCTGTCCGATGCGTCGCAAGCTAGCTGCTGGCTGATGTGTTTCCAACGAAAGCCGGTGGCCGAAGAAGGTAAGGAAGTTTAACCCATAGCTCATCTCGTATATATTTCTGTCATCCGTGCTAGGGAAGCACTGACGTGGGAAGGCAAAAAAATGCGAATGATAAAATATTAAATATTCGACTCATATTTTCTCAATTATTAAACGTCTGTTAGGGAAACATGTAATCTACTGTGTTGTAATGGATTTTTTGAAAAATTTCCAATCGATTGATACCAATATCTCTAGAACCTGTTGACGGATGACTGAGTTATAAGCGTGCAAAGTATAACCACTTTTCGTTACATGTTCCCTTTTCGTTTTTGTAAAGTGCACTTCAATATAGAAATCAAAGAAGTAGTCCTACTTCAAAAAATGCTTTTTTTATTGCTTTCACTCGTCAAATTTGAAAAAGTCTTCATGTGACGATACAGTGACATCATTATATCTTACCCAAGTAGCACTTGTAACTAATCATAAAAATAAAAAAATACAAAAAGGTTGCACAGCAGTTACATTTAGGATACTTGTAACGAGTTAGGTTACATAAAATTAAAAATAGTTACTTTTTAGTTTTCTTGTGACAAAAATCTCAAAAAGTTACCAGGTAGTTACCAAATGACCAAATTGAAACCTTTTTTTCGAACTGTCAACAACTTGGTCGTCGGAAAACAGTCACATTTCAGTTACGAGTTACCAATTAGTTATCAAGTGACACAAATGAAACCTTTTTCCAAGTTTGTCATAAACTTGCTGGTCGCAAAACAGTTAATTTTCCGTTACGAGTAGTTACGAAGTCAAAAATAGTCGGCTAGTAACATTCTCGCAACAACTTGTTCACTGTTCCTTGTAAACACAACGGATTAAGCAAAAACTAGATCTCAAGAATTTTACTTATGGTAAAGATAAACAATTGGTACACGGGTTGTAAAATGCTCTTGTAAATGCGTTTATTTACTTAATTGATTGATTGACATTGATATTAAATAAACAAATTTTGATTATTCTCAAACGTCAAAACGATCAAGTTACATCGAAACGAAATCGGCAATGAAAATAGGTTACAGTGTAACTTAGAAATGACGACATAAGAAATAAGTGACCACAACAGATTTAATATTGGTTACCGTAACCGATAGCGTAACCAGATCGAAGGCTAAGATTACGTGCAACTAGAATGTAACTGAATTGTAACCTTCTATGATTAACACTGCTGGTAAACTGTTTTATTCAAAGTGAAACTATTCTTTGATATTAAATTAACACTTTCTTTTCACAAGAATCACTAAAAAACATCTTTTCCCGATATCTATGAACAGCAGTGGTTGGAGAATTCGCGAAAAAGTGATCATTTGAATCGATGAACATCCTTCATGAACATACACTATTCACCTGCCTCGGCGATAATGCACGCATCAGCTTTGAATTTTATCGCGAACAGAACCTCAATGTGAACATCAGAATTCGTTCAAAAATTGAATATTGAACATTGAGTGTGTTCGATTTATCGGATATAAAATGCCCGAGGACGCCGGAAAGTATTCAAAATAATATTACCACGAAAAGGGAATTTAAAGGGAAGGGTTTAAAGTAGTGTTAGTGGCTTTACAAGCAGCAGAAGACGGTAAATCGCACTTTTGCGTTGCTCACGATATTCGTATATTCAGCGATGCTATGAAGCGTGAGTGTATGTTGCTCATTGTTATAGGCGAATTGAACCATGGTGTAGTAGTTAAAACCAAAGGCAAAATGGCTATGAATTTTACTAAGTGATAGCGAAAACAATTTGTTTTTAATGATTTCTAGGTGAATGCTCCACTAATTCATTATTGCTAAGAATAAATTTAAAAATCAGAAAATTAAAATTAAAATTTTTATATTTGTACATATTTGTTTTACAAAAAATCGATTTTTCAAAGAAGTAAATAACGAAAAGCTAGATTAAATGAGAGCGCGTAATTTTTTCAAAGCTAGAATCATGCATTTCACCATAAATTTGAAACTGCATTAAAATTTGTGTTGAAATAACAAGCGAAATTTATACACTCTTCTATATTCAACAGTTAAATTTACTGCTTGACGTTGACAGCCATAGATTGAAATAATAAACCTGCTGCATTGTTTTCGCCATGCAATAAAAGATTCAAGATAATTTGCCATCAATTGAAAGTCAATTTACAGTTTATGTGTAACTTCAATAGTAACCATTTTGTAACTATACATGTTACATATTGGTTATTGAGTAACTGTTAATGTAACCATATTTAGTTACATAAGTTGCGCTATTTCGGTTACACAACTGTTATATTTTAGGTTACTGTAACCGAAGTTTTACATTTAAATTTGTCGCATATCAGCCGCTGCGACTCAATTGTGACAACGTGTGCTACTTGGGTATCATATCTTGGGATTCGGATTGACTTTAAAATGGGACATTATATTGGGCTTGATATTAGACCACAATTAAACTCAAATTGTACTTAAAATAGGGTCTCACACCTATTTCATCACGTCTCATCACACTTAATATGAGTCTAGGTATTGGACTTCAAATCTGAGTCGAAATCGGATTTAAATGAAACATGAAATTGGACTTAAAATCGGACATTACATTGGATTTAAAATTAAACTTGAAATTGAAGGTGAAATTGGAATTAAATTAGACTCGGAATTGGACTTAAGATGAATTAGTGAAAATCCTACTTAAATTGGACTTTTAAATTGAACTTGAAATTCGATTTGAAATAAGCCCCCCTGCAGAAACCACTACTATTTAGGTGCATGCATTTTCCTAAGTAAGTTTACTGATTAGTAGGGATTACCCCTTAGTTAAGTCCGAACGAGCGATAGCGAGTAAGGACAGCATGTACCCAACGTTTGTGCAGGTTGCAAGGCCGTGAATATTATGCCATTTGTTATTTCAGCCTATTGTGCCTCGGCCATTCGTGATTCGGCCATTTGTGTGTCGGCCATTCTTAGGTAATCCGAAAAATTCCATACATTTCCATAGAGCAACATGGTTTTTTTCCCAAACGCTCAATTAACACGAATCTACAGCCGTTCTGTTCATTTTGCCTACGTCAGATGGAAGATGCAGCTCAGGTAGACACAGTATATACAGACCTTAAAGCTGGTTTTGACCGCATTGACCACCAAATACTGCTTCGCAAACTAAGACGTTTAGGCGCATCTGAAGGCTTCGTGTGCTGGCTTCAAACGTATCTTACAAATCGTCAGCTTTCAGTGAAGTTAGGCTCCGTTGAATCGTCCGCAGAAACTGTTTCTGCAATCAATCTGGAGTTCCACAGGGAAGTAACTTAGGACCGTTACTATTCCTTATATTTTTTAACGACGTCTGTTTTGTTATACCGCCTGGCCGCAAGTTATTATACGCTGACGATCTTAAAATATTCATCGCTGTGCGGTCAGTGGAAGACTGCAAACAACTGCAAGATCTTATCGACAAGTTTACAGATTGGTGCCGTTTAAACAACCTCATCATCAGTGTTTCTAAATGTGCAATTATCAGCTTCACTCGCAGCAAAACCCCGATTGTGTATACCTACCAAATCGAAGGGGCTAGTCTGGAACGCGTTAGTGTTGTTAAAGACCTAGGAGTTGAACTAGATGCTAAACTGACCTTCCACAACCATTACTCGAACATCATTACTAAAGCAAATCGCAACTTGGGTTTTATCATGCGTGTGGCCAATGATTTCCGTGACCCATATTGTCTGCGCGCTCTTTACTTCTCGCTTGTACGTTCCATTTTGGACACAGCTTCTGTGGTGTGGAGCCCGTATACAAATAATTGGTCAGCCAGAATTGAAGCAGTGCAACGAAGGTTCATTAGACATGCGCTGAGATTTTTGCCCTGGAATGATTCTCGTAACCTTCCTCGCTATGAGGACCGCTGTAAGTTGCTGAACATCGAAACCTTAGCCAAAAGAAGAGATGTATCCAGAGCCGTCTTTGTTGCTCAACTTTTGAAATTCGAAATTGATGCTCCTGATCTTCTGGCAATAGTAAACATTAACGTTATACCTCGACCGCTAAGATCCCGCGGATTTCTTCGACTTGATTTCCACCGCACACAATATGGACAACACGAACCAATCCAGGCGATGTGTTCTATTTTTAACGACGTATATAACCACTTTGACTTCTCTGTATCGACAAACACATTCAAAGCTAGGATTAGAACTTAACTTAACGACAATTTTATGTTTTTGTTTATGAATCTTATGTTTATTTAAGTTTATATTTTGATGTGATATTACAAAGGAAAAGATAATGGGTTTTTATGCCGATTTGAGAATGAGATAATAAATTTCAACTCAAATCGGCTTTTCCCATTCATAGCACTTAATCTTTATTTAGACTTTGTGTCAGATGAAGTAAATCAATAAAATAAAATAAAATAAAAAATAAAATAAAAAGAGAATTAGAGAGATAGCGGAAATTTTTGTTTTTTTTTAGTTTTACCTCAGTTTTTGAGTAGTTTTAAACCAGCCTTCTCCTCACCTCATATTTCAAATGGTTTCTCAAATTATATTCTTTCATATTACGCTCGTTCTCTCTCTTTTCTATTGTAAAGTTCATTATTTTTCAATGAGCTCATTTAAAAATATAACCCGTTCAGGTACAGATCACAAGCAAATGCCAAAACGTAACGCGAAACAAATCGAATCAGATTCATTCATTGGTAAACGCAGCTGGTTCAGTTCATTGGCAATTGAGAGCAGAACAGATTGAAGTTTAATCCGATCAGTCGGAACTCCGAGCTTATCCAACTTTCAAAACATCTCAAAAATGGCTAATTTTAAGATGAATGGCTAATTTTTATAATGATTGCTCCATCCTAAAAATTCTCATTTTTATTGCTTTGCGTATTTTCAGCAAAAACAATCGTACTGATGAAGATCTAAAACTTTATTTTAATTCTTTTTGGAAAAACAAAAAATTGCTGCATATTTTTTTTTATAAATTTTAATTGATTGTCTAAAACTTCTTCTTTCACTATTCCCTCAACCTTTTTTAAAAACTAGTCTTGAGTCGTAATGATCAATTAACCTGCGAACAAAGAAAAAAAGTTGAAACTTTGATTCAAATCGAGCACGGTCAAGTTGAACAGTTTACTCATTTCACCTGAAATTGAAGCTAGAAGCTCGTAAACGTTATTCAAACGCAGTCACAATGCAGTTTGTGCCAATTCATTCCTGTACAAAAATCCATTCTTTTTTTTTTACGTTGAAAGAAACTTCTTTAAAATCAAACTTAATTTCATTACAGCTTTAATTTATTTGACTGTTTTTCCCACCGGTTCTTTTCCTTTCACTATTTCCCATCCCACTCGATGGATCACTCGTTTGTTCGAAGAACTTTGTCGTTGCATTTAGCTTATTTTTTATTCATGATACAAAAAGCAAACCTTTTTTCCGGGCTTGGCAATTGGCGCCCACTCTTGAATTGAGCGGGGCGGCAATCGAGAAGAATGAAGTGGAACTTTGGATGCCATACCGTTTTTGTTCGGTGTCTTAAACTCTCTTTTGCTTCAATTATCTGCGAAATCTTTTCTTCAACCTAAATCGATTGATTGATTGAACAGTGTTCCAGTTCCTGGTTCCTGATTTGCGCTTTTTCAGCCAGCTGGCGCTTTAGCTTCAACTTTTTAGTGAACTTCTATTCCACTGAGGTGTTTTTATCTTGAACTAACCCCATTTGTAGTTTTGCTTTCTTGCTCCTCGGATCATAGGTTGAAACCTTTTTGTGATTGAGCTGTGGCCCGCATTTCTGTTATGTCAGGTTCGATTAGTTTGTCTTTGTATTCTGGCAAGTCACAAGTGCCAAAAGTTGTGCACTACTGATGCTGAACACTGAATAACTCAGGTTGAAACAAATCTTTGTTGAAATTCTATCAAATTTATGATTTTATTAAGAATTGTCAGCAATTAATGCTTCCAAAAATATGGGTTTAGTTAAATAAAGATTTTAGATAAGGATAAAAAAACTGACACGGTGTTGTTCGGTTCAACACAACACATTCTATACATGTTAATATGGTCTTACATGTAGGACCATGGAACCACCGCCCTCCCTCTCTTTTTTGTCAGTCACAAATTATACTTACTTTCAAGTATCGAACCAAGGATGAGAAGAAGTAACAGGCTACCAGTGCTGGTGGTGTATGATTGTTGCCTGTACGTTGCCATCTTGGCTTTGCTCGAGTCGAACTATTTCCACTATAATTGAAAAGAGCCTTTCACGGTAGCACCAAAAAAAGAAGAGTGCTTAAACGTAATAATGGTTCACACTAAACAAACAAAGCGATCAATACACGATTACAGAATCCGATGGAATTATTTTCTTGTTAAGAAGAAAACTTCACTCGTAGCATACAAATGTTTCGCACAATGGAAGACTGATGTTAATGAGTATTAGAATTTGCTGTGAAGATTGCTTGGTTCACTAGTTTTTCTTCCACTACGAAACTATTCAAAACTTTACGAATTCATTACGTAGCACAAATGATTGAGCCAAACGGAGACGAAATTGTACAAGCAAGTTTCAATGCAATAATGTTTAGCTAAAGTTCACTATCAGACTAAACGTACACGTCCTGTGTCCTTCGGATTTGCAGACAGTCTGAGCGAAAGGGAAAATTTTTCACGTGAATTTTTCTCCGATTGTATGCGCGCACACTCACACACATACGTCTGGTACCTACACGGCCCGTAGGCAACAAAGGCAAAACAAAATCCCACCCCATCAGGGGGTGGCAATGTGGTCGCATGGTCATTCAACGTCTTCGTTCTGGGCTGACATCCTTTTGCCGTTTTTGATACTTCGCTCGGTATGAGGATTGTGTGCAGTGATGCGTGTAGATCGAGAGTGTTTTTAATAGGTAAATCTTCGTTGGAAGAATCTACACGGCAAAAAATATCATCATGAAGTGAAGAATGATTTGCTATTGAATTTTTGCTATTGAAATTAACAGAAAATCACTTCAATTCCGATTGTCTTGTACAACTCTGGTAATGTGCTATGTCTTAGACATCCAATGTTAAATGAATTGAATGAATATTGATCTGGGATGCATATTTTCTGAAGTTTTCGGAGCGTCTTAGTAGAATACGAAACCTGAAATTAAATAAAGCAGAAAACTTTCCAATTAAATTCTACTATGATTTTATTTGTTCGCGACAGATACGTATTTCGCTTACGACTTGCAGGCTTCATCAGTGTCTGTTTTCGAACACTTAATTAATTACTTCATTTCAGATGAATATTTTGTTGTTCGAAAAACGTACTATGTTACACATAATATTTACTTTATTTAGTGGCGACGGTCCGTTATCGATCCAATCTCCAATAAGTTCCAATCTCGCAGGATGCTTTGTAGTGCATCTTCCAAGGCAATGTTGAATAGCAGGTTAGAAAGTGCATCCCATTGCTTCAGTCCATCCAACATCACGATAGTGGCTGAGGTCTCATTTGCTATTCCAACGCAAACCAAGTTCTAGCATTATCTGCCGCTGCTGATTTCGTTTGACTGAATCGTACGCCGCCTTAGAGTTCATAAACAGATGATGAGTCTGCAGGTTATTCCCCCGGAACATGTCTAGTAACTGTCGTAGGGTAAACATCTGATCCGTCGTGGAGCGACCCTCACGAAAACCAGCTTGGTATTTCCCGATGAAAGACTCCGCTAACGGTCTCAGTCTACAGAACAGGATACGGAAGAGCACCCTATAGGTACAATTGAGTAATGTAATGCCTCGATATTTTTTATAGAGACTCCGCATGTCGTTGCTGGCGAATCTCTCCTCTACGTCGGTGGGCACGTGCTTCTCGTCCTCGCGTTTTTTTCCCGGTCTGGTCCTTCTCATCTGTGACTCTCTGGCATTTGGTAAAAAAGCAGCTGTTACGCTGTCTTTCTCGCGTCGTGCCTACCAGCTCTCTGGCAGTTGCTTCAACGGAACCATGAAGGTTCCTCCTCAGTCCACCTGTACCTTTCCTTTCTTGTTAGTGTTCTGCGATTCGTTGATCAAGCTTTTCGCTGCCACATCATCTGCCCTCAACAACTGGATGTTGATACGCAGCGTCCTCTCAGTGCGCGCCATGGTCAGAGTCGATATTTTGTCCCCGAAAAGAACGTACATCAATGACTTACAAAAATGGTCGACCATCAATCAAGACATGATCGATCTGACAGCTAGAATCTCCATCTGGATGCCTCTAGGTGAGTTTTCGAATATTCAGAATTTCAACTTAATTGTGTCCGTCAGAAGTTTTTGGAGCGTCTTAGTAGAATACGAAACCTAAAATCAAATAAAAAGAAAACTTTTGCAATTAAATTCTACTATTTATATTTATTCGCAACAGATATGAGCCAGCATGTCGTAGATGAAATGCGTATATGTCGCGAATAAATATAAATAGTAGAATTTAATTGCAAAAGTTTTTTTTTATTTAATTTCAGGTTTCGTATTCTACTAAGACGCTACAAAAAACTTCAGTAAATCAACTTTTCCCTCGTTGCCAGTGTTATTATGGTATTAACTGGGTGAGAAAATATAATAAACTCTTCAATTGCCACATCATCTGCCCTCAACAACTGGATGTTGATACGCAGCGTCCTCTCAGTGCGCGCCATGGTCAGAGTCGATATTTTGTCCCCGAAAAGAACGTACATCAATGACTTACAAAAATGGTCGACCATCAATCAAGACATGATCGATCTGACAGCTAGAATCTCCATCTGGATGCCTCTAGGTGAGTTTTCGAATATTCAGAATTTCAACTTAATTGTGTCCGTCAGAAGTTTTTGGAGCGTCTTAGTAGAATACGAAACCTAAAATCAAATAAAAAGAAAACTTTTGCAAATAAATTCTACTATTTATATTTATTCGCAACAGATATGAGCCAGCATGTCGTAGATGAAATGCGTATATGTCGCGAATAAATATAAATAGTAGAATTTAATTGCAAAAGTTTTTTTTTATTTAATTTCAGGTTTCGTATTCTACTAAGACGCTACAAAAAACTTCAGTAAATCAACTTTTCCCTCGTTGCCAGTGTTATTATGGTATTAACTGGGTGAGAAAATATAATAAACTCTTCAATTGTTGTGTGGCCCTTAAAAGGACCGATTGTTAGAATATCATAACTCCAGCTTGCAATAAACTTGCACTAACGCACTTAACGTAATTCTCTGTTCGGTAAATTGGAATACCGATAACCGCAAACCAGCCACGGCTTGTTGCAACGGACCAACCGGAAAGCCTCAGCAGCTATGTGATACGACGAAGCCGTTCGTGTATGGTCTTGAGTCACGATGAAATACCACTCCAAGAGGCCAGCTGCAAGTGACGTGGGATAAGTCTGGTCGTTTTGTTGTCACGAGCAGCATATTTTCTGCCAATTCCAGAACTTCAGCAGCCAGACATTCCATCATGGTAGCGAAACGAGTGCTGCAGCTCCAACACACGCTCAGCATACTTTCCTTTCCTCAGCAGTCGATTAAAACACGACCGACCGGGAACCGCAGAGTTGCACGAGTCGAGCGTGACTCGTTTGCCCTTGGTGCTTCTTCCTTTGTCGCATCCAGACAATAAGATGCCAATAAAATGTTGGCAGTAGCTCAGCTAGCGTTTGAATAATTCTGTTCGCCGGCTTACCTCGTGCTTTGTACCAGAGCAAGCGACAAGAATCGGCCACACCTATTTTTCATGGTCCTTCATTCTATCATCTACGTTAAATAAAATGGAGCATTTCAATTTCAGTCTGAACAAAAGAGCAAAGTTACCAGTGAGCCGTTCGCCTTTGCTGCCAAAGAACAATTACGCTACGTATTATTACTGTAGCATTGGTGATGGATAAATTTGTGTTGCTAAAGAAAACCGAGTGAAAAGCCCCAAGTTCCAAGTTTCCTAGGTTTCATCAATTACCGAAAACCAGCAGCAGCGAAGCGCGAGAGGTGATCGGTTAAAATTACTTGATAAGAAGCGTACAATTAGAATCAATCGAATTAAATAGAATTAAAATCAGTGAGCGAAAATTCCTCAAATCTTCATGAACATTATGTTTCGTCCTTAAAAGACCATTTTGTCGACGTAATATGTTGGACATTTAAGCCTTCTTTTGCGTCTTCTTGGGCAGCAACAAAACAGCTTGGATGTTCGGAAAAATATTTCTCTGAGCAGTGGTGACACCGGACAGCAATTTGTTCAACTCTTCGTTGTTGCGGATGGCCAGCTGCAAGTGACAATAGTTCTGATCGTTTCGTTGTCGCGAGCAGCATATTTCCTGCCAATTCCAGAGCTTCAGCAGCCAGATATTCCTTTACGGCAGCTATGACTTTGTTATAGTAGAATTAAATGGAACTTTTCATCAAATTTCTCGGTGCATCCTGAATTGTACCAAGACTTGTTCGATAATAATTGGAAATTATTCCAACCAATCACAAAGCGACAATTTCTAGTACGACTGAGTTAGAGTTATTTTCAATTTTTCAATGACGCGCATTGAAAATCAATAGTTTTCTATATTTTCAATATTTTCCAAATCGATTTTCAGATCAATTGGATATCTTGGAAATCTATTGAAAATTGACTGAATTATAAGCCGAAGCGTGAAAACGCATTTCCACTTTGATGACCTCATTCCCAACAACCAATCACGAAGCGAGAATTGTGGTAAAACTAGGTTCATTATTTTCAATTTTTCAATAGTTTAACATCAAGAATCCAAACTTTTCTTCTTTTGGGCCAATTCTTAGAAGATTTTCCAACCGATTTGTGTATGAATATTGAAAATTGATCGGGAAACCACAAAGCTATTAGCGTTCAAAACCTGACCACTTTTCGAGAAAGATTGTTTGGAATTATCCCCTATACTAGCTACCGTCCTGAAAGACGTAGTCTTACGTCAAAAATATTGGAATTTTTCAAACGAACTAAAAGCCCAATGTGCCCATATGTGCCCAATTCGTCAAAGTTTAACAAAATTTCTTATTATTTTTGTTTTTAATATATCTACGTAATGACGAGAGAGAGTATTTATACGGCAACGCTGCAATTTTGTTTATAGCAACCATTAAGGAAACCATGTGTAGTTTGACAGATAACTGCTTTTTAGTTGCACTAGCGGACGTGCAAGTAAAAGACGGTGCGACTAGAGGACGTGCAATTAGCGCACGAGTGCTGTAGATGCATCGAATCACAGTAGGCGCTTGTTATCTGGATTAATTTATTTATTTAAATCCTGGTGTCACCGGTCATACATTTAGTTACAGTAATACCTTCTCGTGCGGCTAGCAGCGTCAGTGGAAACCAACCAAAAACCAACCATGACGGTTATCCCGCTGCAAGGTGGATCGTCATTTCCTCATTAGATACACGCAGAGGTGGGCACAATTCCGCAAATCCGCTAACAGCTAATTAGCTCAGCTAACATTTTGGTTAGCGGTTAGCGTTTTCGCTTATTTTTAAAGCCGTTAGCGTTTTTGTTAGCTTCCGCTAAATTTATGTGCCGCTAAATAAGCCGCTAACTTTTTTTAGCAAGAGGAAAATTGTTATGAAATATGAAATTTTTCTTTTAATTTAACTGTTTAGCTATTATCTATCAATATTATCGCATAGATCTGGATCGAAAGATCCCAAAACCTAATAAACTTTTGTATGCGAGCACGGTTGATGGACTCATGAAATAAATTAATAATTATAAAAGATAGGGTAATGTCGTTATCGTCGGGCCACCACGATTTTTTCAGTTTTAGTAACTCGTGATACCTTTGTACAAGCATTGTAAAACTTATTACTGTGACAGCTAACTTTTCACTATATTGTGAGTTTCAATCGTATATTCAAAACACGCGCACTGAATTCACTGATTGAAACAATACAAAAAAAGTTTTGCAGGTGCAGTTAACTTTTCTTCAAGAAATGATTCATGAAATGCAATTATCGGGATAAATATTGAAAATTTATTAAGTGTGTTGTGCTCTATTCGAAGGCTATTGAAAAACCCCGTCCAGTTAGGTGTTTGGGTAGGGTAAGGGGGTAAATGCTACAAAAGCGCTTATTGTAAAGGTCGGGCCACTTCTGTAGCCATGGTTGGGCCACCATAATTTTAAGCACAGAAGCGCAATTTTCGCTAGAGAACGTCAGTCGCGGGAAATGTGATGAAATAAAGCCTAATTAGTACAATAAAAACCTAGATTGTTGTTGATTTTTCATTGCGGTAGTACACATCGGAAAACGCGATTGTAGTAAAATTTATTTTACTAGATTACCAAAAATTTCGTAAAGATGTTATTAAAAATAGGATATTTATACTTATATGGGCCGTTGCTCACGAAATTCATTCTTTTGATGTCTCTACGTAGAATTTCAATACGTATTTCTTGGATTAAGAGCGCACTATGGGCCAGAAATTAAAATTTCGGGACAAATATATTTGCGGTTAAACGGCGTGTCTCAGCTCAATGTAGTCTCCAGCAACTTTTTGAATGAAAAAATGATGCATCTTTTGAAGGGGTCGTCCAATATTTCCGAGTTACTTTAACAACAATTTAAGTAATAACTTTTTGAGTAAATTTTTTTTTCACCTTTTTGGTTTCAGAATATTAAAGATAAACCAATTTCAAGTATTTTTTCTGAAGATGTCAAACTTCTACCTTTTACCCATTTTTAGCAATAGACCTTTGTTTATAAACGACCCCTCAAATCACATTTCTTCTTGAAACATGTTTATTTCAACAGACAGCTCAATGTGATGTTCTAGACAACATTTTGCACATAAAAGAGGAATATTTTTGCTAGAGACCGTTTTGCTTTTTCTGCATTAATTAATAAGATATAACTGTTTTTAGGCTAAAAACCGTTTGATAAAAAATGTGTATTTTTTCAAGGGTGGTGTCTTCGGAGAAGTAAAATAATAAAATATAGCGTATCTTCCTGCACTATTAGGGTGACCATGAATTCACCTATTAGGGTGACACAAATTTTTTGTTTTCATAAATAATTTAAAAAAAAGGTGTTTTCTCCAAAAGTTGCAGAAAACACTAAAATAAGCAACTTTGCTGAATAAAGTAACTATATATTTCTTACCGGTTACGAAATATAATGATGTGTTAAAAAAGAGCATTTAAAATCAATTACACTCAATAACTTTGCACACGATTATTTTATTGCTTTAAAATGTTCTACAAAGTTATTTAGTATGTTGAAATATATATTTTCTGTGAAGACTGTTTGATGCTAGGACGCATATTTATTAAGTTATAAAATGTATGAAAAAGAAATCCGCGCTATTCCCAGGTATTCCCAGGTATTCTCTGAAATACACATTTGGTCAGATAGCATTAATAATTCCCTACAAACTGGTATGCAAACTAATTGCAGATACTTGCAGATGGCTAAGATATTCGGATTTTTCATCAGACGGTTTTTAACCTAAAATTAGTTATATCTTATTAATTAATGCATATAAAGCAAAACAGTCCTCAACAAAAATATTCCTCTTTTATGTGCAAAATATTTTCTAGAACATCACATTGAGCTGTCTGTTGAAATAAACATGTTACAACATGCTGAGACATGCTGTTTAACCGCAAATATTTTTGTCCCGAAATTTTAATTTCTGGCCCATAGTGGAGCGGTGGCCCAACCTGTACAACGTGGCCCGAGAATGACAACATTTTTTGTCTTCACGTCAATGCCTATAACTTTATTATTTTTTAAGCAATCAGTTCAAAATTTTCCAGAGGTATAGCTTATTCTTAGACCTTTCCAACGATCTATTTAGATTTTAAAAATTCTTTTTAAAACGGAAGTTATGGGCGAATGTCAAAAAGGCGGCCCAACCACGACGACATTCCCCTATATTCTTAGAAAACCTCAAGAGAAACTTTCCGATTTATTTACTTCATTTACAACGCATACATTATTTTAAAAATTCATAAGTATTGAAGCATCATTTCAAAAATATTATGAAAATGAAACCATTTGATTTTTTTAATGTGGTTTTAACCAGTGTCTCATTCACAAGAAAATGTAACCAAGTTTACACAAAAATCCAGCAAAATTAGTGGAAAACAGTTTTTTACAAAATTTTCCGTGCAAGCGAAAAACTCGATTGCAAACTCAAATTTCCAAAATATTTTTTTGTTTCTTATTCTTGTTATACAAACTGACCAATATGTGCTTGTAAGGGATTAAAATTTCACGATAGTGTTATTTTTTATTTCTGAGTGATGACCAAAAAGGTCGAATTCCTAAGATATTCATAGACAGCAGTCCCCTAAATTAGGCGGTGAGTGGTCCTACATGCCCACTGCATTTTCTTAGTTTCCTGTTAGTCAATTTATTTGGTTTTTGGTAGTTAACAAGCTCATAACGGGCTCTAATAATATACCCAGAATCAGTTTTGTTGGTCGATAGATAGCTGATGGGCGAACAGCATCACGCATCGCCTTATTCGGAGAATTCCTGTGCCACTGACAATTCATATCTCAGGAACCAAATGTGTGGTAGAGCAAACATTTTTAAATGAAAATGTAAGTAAATTTTTTTGGCAATCCAGAAAAAATGTTGTTTGGAAAAATCTTTTAAAAAAAGTTTAAAAAGTTGTCAAAGCAGACTCGGAAACTCCGCTGATCGTCAGCCACTGAAAGATCTTCTTCGGGAACTTGGTGTGGGAGATGTATTTGACGTCATCACATACTTGCTTGGCGGAGGACGTAAAGTACTCGATAATCTGCCAACATCCGTGCTATCCAACGTCAAGTAAGTCTCGTCATCCATTATGACCACGATAGCGCACGTCACCAGAAAGGTCCTTTTCACTAGCATCTTCAGCTGCTCCCTCTAGCCTCTAGGCGATTGCTTACTGGTCAGACACGGCCGGCCATGACTGATGCTTCCACATGAAAATGTCCGTTTTAGCCAGGTACTTGTTCACCGCTTGGCCGGTTGCTCCGACCACCAGGCCTCGGTGTTCCTCTTTAGCTCTTGTCTTTAGAGTCGCGCAGCTCCATCAGGCGAACGAAAACAGACTTCCGTTCGGAACTCTCGCCTTTCTCCAGAAGAGTGAGGATGTTGTAAATGAAAATGATTGGCTATATTCGGTGGACACGAAATGTCTTACAATGTCCAACATCTTCATTCCGGGGTGGAGCTGGCAGTACGAACTAAGCAGCGAGCGTTCTTGCTTGACTGTTTTGCCTAGGTACATGGAATGTGAGGGCTCTACTTGGATCGGCACCATCATACGATGGTGTCCCGGGTGGCGAAGTCATCCAAGGAAACCCAGACGACTCAGCGATGGGCGGTCAGGCTGTGGCAGAAAACCAAAGACAACTAATCTGGTGAACGCCAGGAAGCTGTTGAGTCTGGTCAACCGTCGGTCGAAACTTTCGATTCGCGATGTGGCAAAGTGGCAAATATTGTCATCTGGTTTGTCCAAAAACCGATTAAACGTGCCAGCATCTACGTCTTCAAGGTCTGGCATCGGCACCGAACTGGAAAGACAAACGAAATACGGTGGGCAATACCCGCACTTGGAAGCAGCGGACGAAACCGCGTGGCATCGTGATAGACGACGAATAGGAATAATAGAAATAGAATAGAAATTGATGTTGTACAGCGAACAGCGATCCGAATGCGGCAATCAACGAGCTGTAAACTTCCTCAACTCTGAAGACAAAATTCTCTGTCGTATCCTGCATCGTAGGCGTTGTTGGCCAATATCAGTTTTATCTATTTTCCAACGAAAACAATCGGAAATTTTTTTTTCCGTATACCTAGATTGACAATTTTATCAACATCATCATCATCATCATTACTATGCGCTTTACAATCTATTTTAAGTACTAATAGAAGATTACAAAATATCGGAGGTAGACACATATGCTTCACCAGACACGCGTCTATCTCTATCAAACGATTAACGGTATAGGAAAAGTATCGTGCCAACTTTTGTTATGTGTAAATCGGAAATGGTCGTTGGAAGCAGTGTTGTATCAGTATACTTTCGTTGACGAGTACCCGTCAGCACCTTTTCAAGAATGATCTTTCCCAATGGGTTAAACGTTCGGTTTATTCATCTAGTATGGTTTTCTACCAAAATGAATTTGCAAGTTATGGCAATTACTTACCTACTATCAAAGGTGACATACAGAACGAAGGAGATTAAAAGAGCTCCATCGAGAATTATTTCGGATGAGATCACAGTTCGATGGAGTTTTCGAGTAACACCTGATAGTATAATCTGCTAACAACACACTTTAAGTAAAATATAATTTAAAGAAGTCTCAAATTCGTCGTTGCCTTATACGTATTTAAAATAAATTGCTGAAAACTGACAAATACAGCGCATACCTACTGAAACCGCATTAAACATAAACTGGAAGAGTTAGCAATACTTGGCCTTTGTCAACTTTTAAGCACTAACTACTACAGCGGCACTATCTTTTACAACCACAACGAAAACTTAAAATTTGGTTATAACAAAAACTCTATTCGGATAAACCTTCTTCGATTGTTACTCGTAGCTTAATTTTATGAATTAGAATGTTCTTAACATTGAATGTAGTAGCGATACTGAAAAAAATATTGTTTTGTACGTAGTATCCTGTCCGAAATGTTCACAGTTATTCTAGTAAAATTAAGCACCTTGTGCCGAATGCTGGCAGGTATAAAGATGGTCCAGCTAATTCATGTCAGTGTACGATCACTTCTAGGAGTAGGTAGTAAACTAATGAAAGAAGCTAACAGCAGCCACATGCTTGAGCAGCAGCAAAGCAGCACGCCGGGGCTCATCAGCTTGTTTGGCGTGTTTGAGAGAACACCAGCATCAGGAAGGAAGACACCAGGAAGAGACTCGCCGGAATGGACGCAAGCAGCGCGTAGCGTTCGTCTGAAACAATATTACCGGATTATTATAAAACTTTTGTGGTGAAATAGGACAATTTTGCGGGACACGCACCAGTCATGTCTTTACTCTTTTTGCATACAACCCAGCCCAAGCTTCGCTGGACGGCCATTTTCCACTTGGTGTAACGTACGTTTCGCTCCGTCTCGGTGGTAGTCGGCAGGAATGTCTCATGAGTTATGTGTAATTGTTGATCCCTACAAACAAGCAAGGTGAAAGTTGGTCAAGCTTTTCCGATTTTCCGAGGATTACGATAGCACTTACCAGTTGTCCGGTTCCATGTCGTAGAGATCAATACCTCTCGCTTGCGCTGCAGCCATCGCCGTACCAAGTGCAGCAGGATCGGGGACTTCCGTTTTTACTGTGGCGATGTAAGGTAATCAATGCAACAAAAGGTGTACTTTTAATAAACGAACTATCTTTAGAAACTTGTCTAAGCTTCGAACAGGGTTGAAGTTTAGATCTCTAGAAGGGTTTTACACTTACACACTGGAATTCCGCTCAAATCGGCCTGCAGTTGCATCAGCAGTTTGTTGTTGGTCATGATACCGTCCGCATGAAGCTTGGTTAGATTTATGCTAATGATGTTCGCAAGGTGGGAGAAAAAAAAAACGACGATTACTTTTATCAGTGTTGTTTCATAGATACTACTCGTTCACTAATCGAGTCAAGAAGAACAGGTTGTTTGCGCGATTTGGCGAACGCCCCGTTGTTGTGCGAACTCACCCGCAGTCTTTTTTCATCGCTTCGATAATATCACGTGTCTGAAAGCAGACGGCCTCCAGGGCAGCCCGTATGATATGGTGCTTGGTGGTGAAGCTGGTCAGGCCGCAGATGATGCTTGAAATAACACGACAAATTTCATTATCGTTGATCGGTTCGGATAGGAAAGAAGGTGTACGTGTGTGTCGAGTAGTAGTAATGAGTAAGGGCTCACTTTGTGCTGCTGCCGGGAGGCTGAGGGAAAGGGCGGTTAAGCGGTGATCGTGTGCATATTGATGCGCAATTTGATTTGCGGGTGGGATGCCGTGTGTCTCGGGGTGGAATGTGTCTACCTTCGTTTTTTTTTCTCACAGATAAATAGATTGATTTGCTTTGCGTTTTGATCAGATTCAGAGAAAGTTTGACGAAAAAACATAGTTTGCAGTTACTCAAGACGCAAATTGCTTTAGAATTACAGCTGTCAGAGTGACCGAACATATGAAGCAAATTTATACAAGACGTGATCTACTTATCTGTGTATGCGACCATGCACTTGACATTATGAGTAACGAAAGGGTTGTAGCGCGCTATTGATAAAGCGACCCACATGGGAAGGAACTAGACGCAACACGAATTTTTATTAACATGCAAAAACTTCTTTGAGTTCAAGGAAGATGACAAAAAATTTAATATGTGCTAAAATATTAACTAACTCTCTTAAAAGAGCTAAAAACTAGAGCTCAAAACTTGAGAAGATATAAAATTACTCCGGTGTACGAGCATTTTTGCATGTAAAAGCCATTAATTTCACGGTGCTTTCAGCTAAGTACAATGCAAGAAAGTCATACTCACGTGAACTTTATGATGCTTCAGAACTGCCACTAAGCTCAAAGAAGTATTCCACTTTGCACGTTGCAACTCACGGTGAACTGCTTTAGGAGCGAATAACCCAGCGAATGAGCGCCAGCTTAAAAGGATTCAATCCGGCACGGGCCGTAATATGACCTCTCCACTGGCTCGGTTCAATGTTTTCGTGTTTTTTGAGATTAAAAGATTTGGCAGTTTGTGGCAATTGATTCAATTAATCATCGCCGCCGTTCGCGGAACTTTGAAATTCATTTCTGACCGATTCCGTCCAGGCAGACGTCACAACTAGACTGCTGTTTGCTGGAATCGTTCGAAAAGGACACTTCGACCTGGCTATCAGTTTTATTCGTTGTTTGTTTTTTAATTCATTTAATGGCTCATGAAATGCAAACCTTTTTTACTGTTTACGAATCACACAGCAATGCACCATTGGTGGTGAGATGTTTGTTGCTAACAAACGACGCCTCTGGGGGACTAAAGCTCTTGTTTCAGCTGTTACAAAGTTCAACTCGAACGGTTAAATCCGTGAATGATGTATAGGTACACAGATAAGTATTGCACACCGAAGTAAATTAGAGTTGTCTATATGTGACATCTGAACGCTTCAAACCAAATTTAGGATTTTTATTAAAATATGAATTCAATAAACATTGCAAATACACCCTCTGGAGCACAACACAGGACCTATTTTCTTCGGATAAGCCCCATTACCGTACACGCCGACGAGCAATATAAGTGTAATTTAGACTGTAGCCAGTCGATAGCAGTTTTACACAGCACAGGAATAATTCGCTGCTTATCAAGCTATAAAAATAATAGCACAGGAATAATTTGCTGGGATGCCGTCAAACGAGATGGAATCTTCACAGCGATGTAAGATTTACGATTAAGGCGTCTTTTATTGTCACACGGTAAAATGTGATACGCCAGTCGGTGTTGTTTTTTTTATCAATATTTGAACAACAATTCCCTAGACTACTCAAAAATCCCCTAAGAGGTTTTCTCATTTCTACTGACTGACCATACGTGAAAAAAAATCACGAAACTGACATTATTCCATCTCGAGACCACTTCATAATGATAATGATTAAACAAAACCATCGAGTGTTCCTGGCGCTACCAAACTCAAAGCCCACTTACCCTCTGGCATCCTTTCTCCAGTACGGTGCGTAAAGGCCAGTGAATGCAGGTACGAAGTAAACATCTCCGGTAGAGAAGACACTTCCGGCTATCTACAAATAAACAAGTTTAACAGTTTTAAACAACAAGTCACAGTTCGGCCGGACCGGCCCCATTTACCTCCTCCGAATCGTTTGGAATGTCTGTCAGCAACCCGAGGTTATCCCTGAGCCATTTCATCGCAAAACCTGCGACCGCTACCGATCCTTCCAGGGCGTACACCACCGGTCTGTTTGGTCCCATCTTGTAGGCTACGGTTGTTACCAGTCCGTGAGTGGAATGAACGCACTGTTAAGGGTGAAAAAAATTTCATTGGAATTATATTTTGAGAATAATGACGTACAGTTCATACATAAGTTATTAGAACAACTTTCAGATGCATTATAAAACAAAGAATTGTCCACAGACAATTCTCTTACCGAGGCGGGAGGCAAGCAAGTCATCATTTTCCGGTTTGAATCGAATGTAATAAAACTACTCATTAATCAAAACCCTCCTTAAGTTTGGGCGTTTTGTTCGCTTTTTAAACGTTTAAAATTCTTAATTTCCATATTTAAATTTATCCACGACAGCTTTGTACAAATCTTCTTTTTCTGCGTTCTTCCTAGGGCATAAACGTCTTTAAGACTTAGCCTCTTATTTTGACAAACCTCGCAGCCGGTAATTAGAGTGCAGGACAATGACGGGGGCTAGTGGAACTATACCTTACTGACGCTAGAGGCTTGTTAGACCAGCATCGTACGTCGAAGCTAACGCGGCGGCAGAGTACAAATATACAAATATTCTTGCTAAATTTACTTTACTTTCTCGGTAGCAATGCGATTGTCGATTCAGTACCTAAATATCGCTTTTACTGGTCACCCTTGCAACATAGTTGCTACTTGGCCAGCCAGCAATGTTGAAACGCAAAGTGGATAACCTGTCACCTTGCTTCAAACCGTCTAACGTGACAAACGACTCCGAATCGCAGCTCGCTATTTTGATACTTTACCTCAAATCATCACTATTACGGATGACACGTATCAATCTAATCGGTTTCATTGAAAAACCCATTCACAAGTTCAATCCACCAAAGCTCATTTCGTACAACAAAATCGTACATCGCCTTGTAGTCCATAAACAGATCTGCAAGTTGAACTCCCGGAATTTATCGAGGATCTGTTTCAAGATGACCATTCGGTTCATTGGGAAGCGCCCCTCTCGAAATCCGTACTGTTACTCGCCAGCAAAGGTTTCACGGCCTCAGTATATGAAATTGGATGCGGGAGAATATTTGGTTTGAAGATTTGAGATTGAGAGATTGGCCACGGCAACTCAGTAGCTCGCGAGAACTTGTCATCATTAAACCAGCGATACAAGTTTTACGTATCAATCTGAACCACTGTGACACGGCACAACAACTGCTGTTGCAGTCAACTATAGAAACGGAGTGCGACGTTGCAATTATTGCAGAACCGTATCATGTTCCTCCTGACAACGGTAACTGGATTGCAGACAGAGCAAGGATGGCTGCAATTTATATTACGGGTAGATATCCTATCCAGGAAGTGGTCACGAGCACAAACAACGGGTTCGTTATCGCCAAGATCAACGGTATATTCGTGTGTAGTTGCTATGCACCCCCAAGGTGGACAATGGAGCAGTTTCACCTGATGTTGGACGAACTTACCGAACAGCTCACCAATCGGAGACCAGTTGTGATTGGAGGAGATTTTAATGCTTGGGCAGTGGATTGGGGAACCAGATGCACCAATGCAAGAGGCTACAGTCTACTACAAGCTCTTGCAAAACTGGATGTCAACCTAATGAACGAAGGCACCACCAGCACCTTCCGCAAAGATGGGCGAGAATCTATTATCGTCGTCACCTTTTGCAGCCCGTCGTTGGTGGCAAACACAAACTGGAGAGTTTGCGAGAGTTACACTCACAGTGACTATCAGGCGATCCGGTACTACATTGGCCAGCGAAACACTGTGCCACCACAGAGGCATAGAGTCCACGAGCGCAAGTGGAAAACGAAGCAATTCGACAGCGCTCTTTTTGTCGAAGCTTTGCGAGCAGAGAGTGGCCCTTCAGTCCGGGACGTAGGTGAGCTGATGGAAAGGCTAGTCAGAGCATGTGACACAACCATGCCAAGAAAATTGGAACCCAGGAACAAACGACGACCAGCGTACTGGTGGAATGAGGCAGCTAGATGTCTCAGCGCCAGAAGACGCGCACAGCGAGCAAGATCTGAGACGAAAAGAGAGAAACGTAGAGAAGTCTACAGAGTGGCTAGTGCTACACTGAAACAGGAGATCAAGCGGTGCAAATCTAACTGTTTCAAGGAGCTGTGCCACGACGCCGATGCCAACCCATGGGGTGACGCATACCGCATCACCATGAGAAAGTTGAAAGGCCCCTCGATGCCCGCTCAAACATGTCCAAACAAGCTGAAGATGATCATCGAGAGACTCTTTCCGCAGCATGCCCCAACGACATGGCCCCCAACTCCGTATCGTGAGCAAGAGGATAGCAACGCCGCAGAAAGAATAATCACCAATGAGGAACTGGTGATAGTTGCAAAGGGATTGAAGACGAGAAAAGCACCCGGAATGGATGGAAACCCCAACATTGTTTTGAAAACGGCGATCTTGGCGTTTCCGGACATGTTTAGGTCGGTCATGCAGAAATGCCTGGACGAAAGCCACTTCCCAGGCAGATGGAAGGCGCAGAAGCTGGTGCTGCTACCTAAACCAGGTAAACCATCGGGCGATCCTGCTTCGTATAAGCCTATATGCCTGCTGGATACTCTAGGAAAACTCCTGGAAAGGGTAATTCTCAACAGATTGACGAGATACACGGAGAGCGAGCACGGATTGTCCAACAAGCAATTTGGTTTCCGGAAAGGAAAGTCGACGGTCCCCGACTACTTGTGCAGAATTCTGAGGAGCTACTTTCAGAATCGAGTGCTAGTGTACGACACGTCAGTTGGACGAAAGTCCATCAGGATCACGGCGGGCATCCCTCAAGGTTCCATCCTCGGTCCAACGCTTTGGAATGGAATGTACAAGGACGTGTTGACATTAAAGCTACCTAAAGGTGTCGAGATTGTCGGCTTTGCAGACGACGTAGTACTAACGGTCACAGGTGAATCGTTGGAAGAGGTGGAAATGCTGACCACGTTGATTACGCTTGTGAGAAGGCGGCAAAGGCCACTAATGCACTTGCTAGGATAATGTCGAACAACTCAGAACCAAGGAGTAGTAGAAGACGCTTGCTGGCCAGTGTATCCATGTCGATACTTAGGTACGGTGGTCCAGCTTGGATTGCAGCATTAAAGACTAAAGGGAATCGAGCGAAGTTAAACGGTACGTTCAGACTCATGGCAATGCAGGTCGCAAGTCGCGTACAGGACTATCTCGTTGGAGGCAGTATGCGTTATTGGCGGGATGATTCCCATCGACGTAATCCTGGAGGAGGACAGCGAGTGCTACAGGCGGAAGGAAACCAGAGGCATAAAGAAACTGGTGCGAGTGCAGTCAATGGTCAAGTGGCAGTCACAGTGGGACACGGCCGTGAACGGTAGATGGACCCACAGACTAATACCGAATCTCGACGTGGGTAAAATGAAAGCATGGAGAAGTGAACTTTTACCTGACGCAGTTTCTGTCTGGTCACGGCTGCTTTAGACAGTACCTATATCGATTCGGACATGCAAGGTCACCTCTCTGTCCGGAGTGCAGAAACGTGGATGAAATGCCAGAACATGTAGTGTTCGATTGTCCAAGATTCGAGGCAGCGCCAAGAGAGATGCCCACTCTTTACGCGGAGAATATCGTCACCGAAATGTGTCGAGAGGAGGCCACTTGGAATGCCGTTAGCGTAGCAGTGACGCAAATTCTGTCGGAGCTGCAACGTGAATGGAGAAACGAGCAGCGATCCGGCATCGGCGAGATGGACACAGTGCAAGCAGCTGAGGAAGTCGATTCGCGTATCGGTGTCGGGAGATATTCCTTCGTCGGGGAAATCTCTGACGGAGAAGAATAAATCCATCGTCGGGGATTATTGGAGCAGCTACAAACGCGCGCCATAGGAAGAAATCCTGCGAGAGTGGCCGTGAAGGGACGGAAGTTAAGATGGTCGCCATCCCTACATCGGTACACGTCTTGACAGGTGAAAGGAAAAAGGAAAGTGGACGGTGAAGGAGCATGAGTAGCATTACGGATGGCAGAACCCTGAGAGGGTGGCTGAGAAGGAGTGGACATTATGACGGTCGCCATCTCGGGATCGGTTCACGTGACAGGTGCACGGAGCAGTGTACAGACATAGCCTCCCCCCGAAGTAATACTTAACGGTAGTTCCGGGGGGGTTAAGGTCAGATGACCGTGAGGTTTTTAGTGGGTTAGAGTCCCACACTGTGCCACATCATCATTAGTGTGCATGGCATAGAGCGTTTCTTCACGCAAAAAAAAACACGTTTCACGTAATCAGTGAGTGTCGTTGGTTTAATGATGCGAGTTTTTGAGTAACATGGCCAGTCTCTCAATTCAGAACTCTAGTATGTCCCGATAATCGCTACCAGTACAGAGACTATAGATTACAAAGGCGACTTGGCACTCAAAAACCGCTAAATTTTGAATAAAAATGAGTAAATGAGTTTTGAGTAAAAATTAGGCGGTTTTTAAGTGCCGAGGCGCCTCTGTAATCTATAGTCTTTGTAGCTACTAGGCATGGCCATAACTCGCAACAAAATGTTGCCAACGATCCACAATCACTGATTCAACTAACACAACCATCACCATCAGATGCTCTCGCAACAAGGCAATAAGCCTGTGCTCATAGCAATTTTCATCATCTGTTAAAAGGGAACCAGAATGTCAGCTAAACTGATTGCGACTATGCCTTTTTATTGTATTTGATCTCTGACGCTAATGAATCGCCACTGCCACTGAGCCAGTGGGATTTTTTGCTACTTTGACCCAAATGGGTCGCGACGAGTGTTCAACAGGTCAAGATCGATGAGTCTGCAGCGTTGTTCATAGCAGGGTAGTTGAAAGGGGTCGTTCCAGGGCCATCTCCGAAGTGTGAAACGTATGAATCGGCGCTGCACTGGTTCGATTCGGTCAACTCCACTTTGGTAGTAAGGACTCCACACAGGAGCGCAGTACTCAAGGTTGGACCGGGCAAGAGCGCAGTAAAGAGCTTTGAGGCAGTAGATTTCTTTGAAGTTTTTGGCGATCCGCATGATAAACCCCAGATTCCTTGTCGACTATAAATGCGATGTGCTGTTTGAAGTCAAGCTTGGAATCAAGCAGTATTCCCCAGTCCTTGACACAGTTTTCGCGGCGTAAAGGCACATCTGATAGCATGTAGTTGAAAACGAGAGGGTTCCATTTTCTTGAGAATGTAATTATTTCGCATTTGTCGGAATTTAGCAGCAATAGTCAATAGCTGCTCTTGCAGGGACGCGGCGTCGGACGGACGATCGACTTTAGCATACAGCTTCAGATCGTCGGCAAAAGATAGTCACGGGCATAGACGAGGAAAACCAAAGATCCGAGATGGCTACCTTGTGGAGTTCCACAGTTAGCAGTGAAAGGTCTGGAGGTAAACCCGTCGATGCTAACTTCTAGGTGGCGATCAGAGAGGTAAGAATTAAACCATCGTAGCAACGAGCCTCCGATTCCGAGTTTGTCCAATTTGGCGATGGCGATTCGATGGTTCATTTTGTCGAAAGCAGCGGAAAGGTCCGTGTAAATAACGTCCGTCTGCGACCGGTCGTCAAAACCTTTTATCACGTCGAACGTAAGAGTTAGAAGATTAGTTGTCGTGGACCGCTTGGGCATAAAGCCGTGCTCATCGGAGCAGCCAAGGTGTTGATACACTGTTTCAGCAGAAGAGATGGAATACCATCCGGTCCAGAAGAACGAGAGGATTTTAGGTTCGCGGCGGCTGATATGGCCATCGCGTCGTCAATGGAAACGTGAGTTAAACAATTGCTAAGTACGGGGACGCACTGGACGGCTGCGGAAATTTCTTCTCTTGTTAACCTTTCGTCAGCAAATACACTGGAGAATTTCCACGCGAATAGTTGGGAAATCTGTTCTAAGTTGCTGGCAGTTTCACTACCCAGGAACATTACCGAAGGAAGCCCATTGTCCTTCCGTTGTTCGTTTACGTGCTTCCAAAAGGATTTTGGATTCCTTTTCAGTCTGCGTTCGATGTTGCTCTGGTAGTTCCGGAAACAGGAGCGGCTCAATCGTTTGTAACACGTGTTGATCGACAGGTAGTGGTTACGGAGTGGCAACGTTCTATATTTTGAAAATTTCTTGAGAGCGGTCTTCCTCTCTGATTTCAGACGACGATTTCTGCTAATCCGCTCAATGTGATCGATCAGTGAGAGATTGCGAACCAAGTTCATTCTGAATCCATCACGTTACGTTGCGGAGCAGAACCGAATAGAACACGAACGACGTAAAAAAATTACAAACACCTGGAAAATCCTAAGTGGTCTCGATCAAAGTTGGCGAAAGTGGTAAAAATGCCAAAATCAATAGTGGCTATAAGGAGGAGAAGGTTTGGAAAGACGGGAAAGAACTTTTATGAAACCCGGAACCTTGGACTGAAAGTTGAGAGGAAAGCTATTAAGGTGCGTTAAGTCTAATCCTGCCATCTCCATCCGGGTTATGGCTAGAATGTACGATGCCAACTATCAAACCATGCGGAATAACCTCGCTCGAGTAGGGTACAGGTCTTACAGTGCCAGTAAACATTCGAATCGGCACTTCAAGCAGAATTTGATAGCCAAGAAGCGTGCTAGGCGTTTGTACGAGCAATTTTTCAACGGTCATATTTTAATGGACGACGAAATCTACGTGAAAATGGATTTCAAGCAAGTTCCCGGTCAAAAATTTTACATGGCAACTGGGCCTGGCGAAGTGCAAGGCAAGTTTAAGTTGGTATTTGTTGATAAATCCGCAAAGAAGGCCATGATCTGGCAAGGAATATTTAGCTGTGGACTGAAGACCCAGCAATGACATCAAATTTATACATGGAAGAAGTCCATGCTTAAAGAAACGGATTTTGCCATTCATTCGTAAACATAAGGGTAACGTTATATTCTGGGCTGATTTAGCTAGCTGTCACTACTCTAAAGTCGTGCTTGAGTGGTATGCGGCTAATGATGTCGATGTCGTGCCTAAAGAGATGAATCCTCCAAATTGTCCGGAGCTTCAACCCATTGAAAATTTTTTAGTAATGGTCAAATAACGACTTCGGCGAAACCGGGCTACAGTCAACAATGCTAAAGAAATGCATCCAAAGTGCAAGATACATGCTGACTCAGTCAAGATTTGATCAGAACCCGAACAATGCAGTAATGTATCACTGTGAAACTTAGAGTAGAATAAAAATACAGTAATCCAGTCATTGATGGGCTTGCTGTAACACTTCAGTCTTGAGTTAGAGATTTTTCTATGCGTCCAAATTTAGTTTTAGCTAGGCTTTATTTTCTTTGACCCATTTTCTTTCAAGACTGGTTTGTATGCTGCAACTCCGTACAAATTTTACTTTGCTGTCATTTTGATCAGTTTTAGTGGGGGATCGCCTCGGCAGAGGCAGGAAAGACAGCTCTCAGTTTTCGGTCGAACTGTTCGTCACCGTCCCGTAACACAGGGGTTGAGTAGCAAAGTTGTCCGAAAGCACCCATTTATCACCAAGATAAATAGAGCTAAATGGCTTAAGTTTGCTAAGAAGGATGCTGATGAGCCCCTAGAGTTCTGGAAAGAGGTGCTCTGGACTTCCAGCTGCTTTATTGAGAGCGGCGGATTCGTGTGCGGTGCAGACCTGGTGAGGAACTTCAGGACCGCCACATCCAAGGCACGGTGAAGCGTGAAGAAGGAAACGTGATAGTCTGGGGGTGTTTTTCGTGGGGTGGAGATATAAACCTCGTAAAAATTGACGGGATATTAACGACAGATTCGGGAAAATCTGAAGGTTTCGTTGTTTTAAGGTGAAATTAGTCATCATCGATTTTGCCAATTTCAAAAGCAGTTTTTTTGTTTGAAACAAAAATTCTGTTCAAGAAAATATATTCACTGTGTTCAGACTGGCAAGAAGAAGGCAGTATTTACTTTTTTGCAACCGGAACCCAGCTTTTGGGTCCAAAACTCCTTCCGAAATTGGGCTCTCCGACGAAAAGTTAATGACTGCTAATTTCCCGTTAATTGACAAATTGATTCTAAGTAAAAATGTCAAAAAATCTCCTGGTGATAGCGTTTCTTACGTGTCTCGCATTCTCTCATTACTCTGGCATCACAGAACAGAGGTGGAAGCCCGAACAATTCGGTGATCAAAATTGGTAACAGAGTCTTTTTTGTTTTTACTTTTCTTTGGGAATGTTTTCACACAGAAGCGAATAACAGCAATATAAGCAGAACGCTCGCTGCCAATCGCATAGCAGCTTTTACATGCTTTCGTGTGCATTCGTATGCGTTCGTGTGTTTTCGTGGAAAAAAGTGATTCGCTACCGCCAGGTTCGCTAGTATCTGTAGAAAGTAGCATGTACGTGTTTGGATTTCTACTTCCACTTCTGTTCTGTGCTGGCATGTCACAGTTGAAGCACACATGCGGACTCTGGTTTGGTTTCTCTCGTCAGTCACTCGCTGACACCCTGCTCAAACCACTGATCCTGAGAGGTTGCTGTAGTTATACCTAAATACCAAATACTGCAACCGTGCTGTACTGCCCATAAATGCATCTGACTTTTCACCACTTTTGAGATAAACCTGGGAATCATTTTTAAATTAACTGTTCTTCACTGTTCAACTGTATTTCAAACAAAAAAGTTATGTTTGTTCCCAAGATGTTGAAAAAAATATCAAACTATGTCAGTCCTATATTACAAATAAACGCATAACAGTCACAGTAGTAAAGATATATCAATAAGCATCTGTTTTTTTTGGAAATGCCTGGACCGATTCTTGCAACAACTATCAAACGGAAGATATGACCTAGAAGAACACTATTGAGGAGAATTTGGATCGGATGTACGATTCCGAAGATACAGTGGAAACAAGTTCCGGAATATATGGGACTTGAACATAGAAGCACCTTGAATGACAACAAACCCATCATGTGACACCTATAAATACACGGATTTGCAAGTCTAGACTATTGGTAGTCGTATAAAGTGTTCAAGACGTCATTGGCCACATCTAAACATGTCCGTGAATGTTCTATAACTATAAACTCAAGATAACAAATTACAATAAAAAGGAGAAAAGGCCAGGAAGAGATTTGATTCAAAAAGGACATTTTGAACAATTGAATTGAACGAGCACGTGAATTATCAAAACAACAACGACACGTGGTCTTGAAAATACTGCCGAGTCACTGACAACGCAAGGCATGCTGTGACTGTTATGCGTTTATTCTTGCTTATTCAAGCCCAAATAAACGCATATCAGTAACTTCAGCAGTTCTTCTAAGTTTTGAAACAAATTTTAGGTCAATTGTGAACAAATTGCTTAGTAAAAGTATTCTGTTAAGTACATTCAAGTGATTTTATAACGATTTGTTTCAAAAATCGATTCAATATTAAAGAAAAATTGTCGTGGCTTCAACAGCGTTTTTCGTAGTTGCACGTTTTTGCAGATGGGACTATCTTCCGTTCATGGATAGTGTAGTACTGATCGCATTGTGAATGTGACTTCAATGCTTATTCAGGTGCTTCCTAACTCGTCCTCAGCACCTTCCGATCGAAGACGGCAATAGCGCGTCTGTCCTCCTGTCTGAGCAATGTTTACTGGTCTAATAAGAGTTGGCAGCTTCGGATGGCGATGGCGACGTATGCGTTTTGCAAAGTGAAAAGTAGGCCCCCATTTCCTATTTGAAAGCGACGCTGGATCCTCTTACTAGTGTTGTTGTCCGCGGTCACTGGCGATCCCAAATATACGAACTCATCTACCACTTTTGGTTCATCACCGTCAACGGTTTTTTTTCCATGCGTTTACTCACTTGATCTATTTTAATATCCGCCCAGGTGTTTGTTGTAAAACTTGCACTGCATTGCTTTTGGCTATAATAGCTATTGAGTGAGCGATATGCTTATAAAATTTGATGCGTGCTTGTTAGTATTGGAGTTTACTCTTCCTTCAAACCTGGAGCTACTTTATCCACTGGTTCCTCGCTGCCAGTACTATCCCATAATATAGCCGTCACTGCCGAAGACTCATTGGTTCTTCTGACCAGTACACTTAACTATAGAAGGGACTTTTGCACTGTCGCATAATCCATGAGTGATACTGAAAAGCATGTAGGATAAGCCATAACCTTGTCAATCCTTATCGCGTTCCGAAGGAACTCGAACGCCCCCCCAGCGCACGAAACACCGTCACTTAATCCAATGTAGGTCTGATCAATTGGGTCAGTTTGTTCGCAAAACCGTGTGGTTTCTATTGACTGTTTCGTATGCTGCTTTGAAGTCAATAAATTTGCGATGAGAGGGAACGTTGTATTCCGCGTAGTTTTGTAAGATCTGTCGAATGGTAAAAATTTGGCCCATAGTGGTGCCAGCTCGTATGAACCCTACCTGATAATACCCTACCAAATCCTGTGGTATCGATGACAGCCGGCGTAGTAGGATCTGGCAGAGTACCTTGTAGACGATGTTTACTAGCGTTATGCTGCGATAGTTGCGTCAGTCGAGAGGATCATCCTTTTTCTAGATGGGACAAACAACTCCCTCCATTCATTCCTCCGGTAGCTTCTCCTTCTCCCAACTGTTAGAAATAACCTAGTGTAGAGCCGTTGCCAGCATTTCTCGACCATGTTTATAAAGCTTTGCTGATACGCGCTCGTTTGATGATTTCTTAAGCTTAAGCTCTCTTGCCAGAAAATTCGCAATAAATCAATAAGTTCCCAACAAAAAATGCACCTTTCCATCAACGATGTATACAAGTTTGAAAGAATACACTTTTAAAGATTTGTTTACGAAAATATTATTCACATTCCACTAGAAAATCACTAACTTTAAACCAAGTGCACTGAACTGGGGCACCACATGGTTTTTTGACCCTTACTAGGATTGCGTTGCCTATGCTTGTGACAAGGCTGGCGTCTCGGATTTAGCGAGACGCCTCGGTGAACAAAGCATCATTCACGAATTATCTGGAGCATTTTGAATAGTTTTCTACGCTGCGCTTATCGCCTAACTCGTGCGTAAAGAACTTAACTGATTTTTTCTATTAGGCAAGTAGGAAACATACACTGATGAATTGAAGAATCAATTCTATTAATAGGGACATTCCCTGACGAAATTATCAAATGATAGTTTTGGACTTTCCCCTGCAGTTAAAGATTTGGGATTTAGCTACTGCCTCTGCTTCCAATTTGCTTATCAATTGTGTTTGTATGTCATCATCACGAGCTGATTGTGTAAAAACATACGAAATGGAGTGCCTTGAACTGGTCGCAGTTAAACGTAGTAAACTTGAATGCTTTACAACAGCACTTGATGGTGAATGGCCATGTAAGATGCGCAATCATCGGCCTGACTTTTAGCCGGTCTGTTAATGTAACAGCCGTTTTAATTTCGTCACGGTTTCGTAGAAGGGGAAATCACCTCGGTGATCACCGTTGTCAGGCGGCTTCCGTATAATATTAAGAAAGTTCGATGCTTCGTACAAATAAATTTGAATGTCAGAACTTGAGTCTGCTCCACTTGTTTTGTTTACATGTTTAGATGGGTTGAAATGGAAGGAAATAACGGAACAAACTTACCCTGTCGCCGGTATTGTACAGCAGAAAGCATCCCTTTCGGTAGGTGTTTTTCGCCTGTCCCTCCCGGAAGCACTGCTGACCAACCAAGCTGGCCTGCTGATTGCCTAGTATCGCACTGATCGGAACACCGTCCAATGCGCTTCCAACATTCTCTATCCTTCCGTAGATCTCCGACGAGCTGCGAATCTCCGGTAGCATATCCACATGTAGCGAAAATGTTTTAATCAACAGCGGATCCCAGTGTAGTGTTTCGATGTTCATTAGCAGCGTGCGGGAAGCGTTCGTGACGTCGGTTACAAATGCTCCCCCTTCGATGCCACCCGTAAGATTCTGTACGTAAGGCGGAATAACTGTCATTCTAAGCAAGTTATTTCAATGAGATTTTAGTTTACCCATATAAGCCACGTGTCGATTGTTCCGGCATAGCAACGCTTCTCTCGGCACGCCCGCCGAACGGCGTAGATATTTTCCTTCAGCCATTTCAGTTTCAGTGCGGAAAAGTACGGTGAAACGGGCAATCCCGATATCAACCGAAAGTGATTGTGATTTTGGTCCGGTAGGCGTGCTAGCACCTTATCGACCGTGGAATTTGTCCTGATATCATCCCAGACTGTTGACGGAGAAACAAATGCACAAATAAATCATTTCGCTCATTTGCCGAATCCCACGCGCAATGTCTTATCGACAACGGGCGAAATAAAAACTAATTACCGATTGCGTTGTACAGTGGCTCGCCCGTTTTCTTGTCCCACACGACCGTAGTTTCCCGTTGATTGGTAATACCGATCGATGCGATGTCCGTTGCTTTGTAGCCGACCTGTTCCAGCTTGTGGCACGCTTCGACGGCGCAATGCCGGACGGCCTCCAGTATCTCAACCGGACTCTGCTCGGCCCAACCTTCGTGTGGTGCTATCTGAGTGATGCTCACCTGGTGGGAGCAAATTTCAACGAAGTCGGGCAGCCTGAAAAACTACACAAGGGAAGGTACAGTGATGGGAGTTTGTGTTAGTGTTTGTACATCTTATTGGCTTTTATTTATCAATCCAAATTATATTCAATAAATTCTTTGTTCTGCAGGTTTTACAAGAAAATGCAGGAAATTCCAACTGTACCTAACAGGTAATTCTACTTACCGCAAACCGGGTGATGCTGGTCCCCTCATCGATAACACCGATCACCTTGTTTGAAGGTTTTTGGGCCACCTTGCTTTTTAGTGCTGTAGCCATAATGGTTACTTTATTTGGAATTATAAAATTCTGAAGATAGCAGTACGATGAATTTAGTAAAGCTTCGTGTATCACTCAGATAAAGTGGCTTTCTTCTGGTTGACAGGCGACAAGATTTCGCACGCCACGTTCCCTTCTATATTTATATGCGTTGCATAATGTTCGACTTTGAGGTAGTCCGATACTGTGGTGTGCGTCGCTAGCTTTACCTGCAACGAAATACGATCAACTACGTTACTTTACCGTACACAAAATAAAGATTGGTACTATTCAAGCAAGTGATTTAAACCTAGCTAAATATTTACACTATCATCGACGAGACGAACACTTCGGGGGCAGGTTCGGTACTGACGATAATGATGATGATGGCAAAGGAATTCAAGCCGCTGGTTTTCGCTATAGATTAACTGGCTTTTGTTTGCTTGCAATCGCGATGGCGAACCACGAAGTTGATTCGGTGCCGCTAGCTGATAATGGACAGCAAATAGCAAGATAAGAAGAACACAGCCGATAAAGCCATATTTGACATATTGTATTGATTACTCAAAATAGAAACTGTCCACTGATTAATGCACTATCTACATACCTACACTTCCAAGTTCTGGGTCGACTATTGTCGCACTGTGACGTTCTTGAAACTAAATGGCTCAATTTAGGGCAAACATTTCAACTTCTTTCTAACTAAACTACGTAGCAAAACACCTTCACAAACTTGACCACGCGCTTTTTGCTTGCATCATTTTGCAAATTCCGGTTTTGTATGGTAAACAATGCCTGCACGACCACTGCATGCAGGTTTGACAGAACCTACCAACACCAGTATGGCACATGCGCGTCGAGCGCCTCGATGCCACCGCCACGCCGCCGGTACGCTCTTGTCGAAATTCGAATACGAAAGGCACAAGGCCAATGGGAAAGATATTAACGGTAGACGAGCCCCTTGAGCGGACCAATCGCGTGCTTCCGCCGTACGCGAGCGATCAGTGACGCCCGTGACGCCTTTATTGCGCCATCAGGGGGAGCGTCGCTAGGCAAACTGCGCGGATCGTTTGAGCGGTTTGACGTCAATACAGACTAATCGCTTTGAAATGATTGATTTTCGGCTCTGTGTTGTTTCTTAAAATTTTAAACTCGGGACCAAGCCTTCGAAGCAAAGCATCAACGAATCTGTTGACGGATCTCAGTCACCACACATTTGATTGAACGATAAGATAACTAAGTAGAAATCGATACGAAGTAAGCCCGTTTGAAAAATTGCGGTCAAAGTCCATGTTTCGATTCGATTGGAAACAAAAGTACAATCTAATGTGTACTTTGAGCAGGCGACAAGGTTACTTGGAAATTTTATAGCATAAGAGCTCGGATACATACCATCTACTGTTAAAACGACACTTTAAATAAAAGAACATGCGCCACTTGTCCGCACACGACCGTTCCGAAGCAAAAGTTGCTACATACTGAGCCGAGCTGCTCGGAGCAATTTTGCGGAGTCCATAATCTAATGAAGGCGCGTCATGGCTTATCTTCGATTTTCACTAAAACGTGCAACGTGTTGCTTTCTGTACGACATTGTAGGAGTGAGTTTTCTCATGTAGGTAATAATAGAGGCACTTGCGTTTGTTTCAATTTAAATATTGAACATTTGTAATCAAGAATGTGTGTATAAATTCTAGATTTGGTTTAAAGAGACACACAGATACTTATTAACACGAATGTTTGCAGTTAGTATTATGACTTGTTCACTTATTATTGAGTAAGCATATGTCATACATTTTATTTGCAAACACTTCAAACAAAAGATAAGGCACAGTAGAACCTATGTGATAAAATCTGATAAGGAGTTTGACCTTTTTGTTTGACAGACTTTGCAGCTGTTAGTATCATAGAAAAAAATGTAAGAGACTAATGTTATGATCCTCTTGATTCCGGTCTCTTTCAGTCGTCAGTCGATTGGATTGACAGCATTAAATCAGTACGGTAGCCTGAGCTTGAGTCCAGCTGAGAAGTTTCAGAAGCGACAAAATACGTATTATTGAAAGAAAAACTACTCTGCGGGGCCAAACTGTATTGCTGTTCGAAATTTCACTGGTGTAAGGAATTTTACAATTTTGTTAGATAAATTGGAGAAAAATGATACTATTGTTTTTTATTCGTTGGTATCTGTTTGGAACTAGAGACTTCAATGGACGCAGTCCGCAAACTGGAGATGAACTGTGTCCCTAGAATACATTTTTTGTTGTATGAAGTGGGCAAGTTTGCGCTAATTGGGTTTCTCTTGCGACTTCGTGCAAATCATACGAAAACACTCGAGAAACAAGCTCACCGCGTTTTCGTGCAAGTAAACAAAGAATGGCAAACAAAACAGCGTTCCGAACTTCATTTAGATCTCACAATCGCTCTTGAGTTCAGAAGATGA
This sequence comes from Sabethes cyaneus, assembly GCF_943734655.1. Lineage (NCBI taxonomy): Eukaryota > Metazoa > Arthropoda > Insecta > Diptera > Culicidae > Sabethes > Sabethes cyaneus. Next base: position 7,111,680 of record NC_071355.1, read on the forward strand.
AAATCCCGATTATTCTATCTGGGTCATTTTGGAGAACAAGCTAAGAGCTAAAAAATGCACCAGCCTCAGGACTCTGAAGAAAGTCATTGCCATGCAGCAGGTGGTCATATCGAGCTTTTGGCACATATGCCAACATGCCGGAGAGGGTGGAAGGGTCTCGGAGCAAAGCACTAAATCCTAGCCGGAACGGTTTACCGACTGAAGGCAACACCAAACTGGTTTTCTTTCGGATATCGCAAAAGATCACTTTTACTTAACACTAGTTTTATTTAACTATACTTTTAATGGTACAACTTCACAATGCAGCACTTTCAGTTGGGTTTTATCACTTGTTGTTTACTATCACGGTGGTTAAATTGATACTGACTCTAACACGGTTGATATACTTCTGATTCTGCAGTTCGTTAAACGCCAGTATTTATACTACATAGCGCGGTATTCTGGTCGTTTGTGGCAACTTCGGGAAGGTTCGACGAAATGAATTGCAGGCATAGCATAGGAAAGAAGTGCCCAGAATGTTCGGTGTACATTACTAGCAGATGCAGGCAGCTTGAAGACGCTTCTCGGGTCTTCGAAAGCCCGCGTTTCATACGGTTGACGGAATAGGCGTATTTTTTCGCTGTCGCGAACGCGAGCCAAATTGAACAAATGCTTAATTTTTGATCATTTTCACACTTAACTAAGTAAAAATCATTTTTCAAACTGATTTTATGCAAGTCGACCAAATTAACGAAACCGATTCGCTAGTTGAGGTGCAGTCGTGACTTTACTACCTGATTCTTATTCTAAACTAATTCAAAAAATCTGTTGTAAAATATTATTATAAAAGTATGTTAACTGTCCCACATTCGGGATTCTACTGTATAAAGGACAAATACGAAATTATTGTAGCACTTACAACTGGCCATAACTTTTTTCTAACTAGGAAGAAATTAAACAAATTTGGCACAGGTTCTATTTAAGATGCTTTGTTTACATGTTGTGAATTTTATAGTTGTGCATTTTGTTTCGGCCAAGATGAAGCCAAGCTAGCCCATCATGCTTCGGGAAAAAATTAAGGATCTATAATTCAAACATATCAAGAGTATTGCAAAAGTTCATGGTTCAATTAACGTTGAATCATAAACGAGAAGTTGGAACAAAACCAGGAGCAGTTTACGTGAAGATGGCGGGAAAGGTGAAGGCTAATTTAACTCAAAATCTCAATATTTCAACACGCGATGTAGCCAAGAAAGTTAGCATTTCTCAAAGCTGCGTCCAAAAAATCAAAACAAAAGCTGGATTACATACACATACATATCAAAGCTTCCCAAACCCACGATCAACGCAAGCAAGCTGTCGCCAAAACTTGGGCAAGAAAGTTATCATAGAGTTCCGCACACTTAAAACTGATTCTCAATCTCTGCAATCAAAAATGCCGGGCCCACCCAGCAAGTCACCGAGATTTGGCAAAACGTTTTGGCGAAATTACGCCAACAAAACTAAATCTGCTGAGTCTCGCTAATAAAACTAGCCGAGCTAATCGTTAAGGTTAAATATAGTTCACGCCGAAGTCAGCGAAAACACCTGTTGAAGTCTCAGGTTAATCTTGTCTCATACCGAATCGCGCGAAAAGGCTCCCAAGAAACAATTTGGAGTCATAAATAAACATGCCTATTGAACAAGTGCTTAGCACAAGCGTTGGTAGCTGAACAACATACTTGTGTTGAAAAACTTGCTGCTCCATACATCAAAACTAGCGCTTTTTCCCTCATTCTGTGTATTTTTAAATAAATCATCGAATAGAAGTTCAACAATAACAATTCAGTTCATTCAGCAACAAATAAGCAATTAGCATCCGTCCTCAGATAAAGCTGCCAAATTTGTTATATATTCGGTTGTTTAACCACCGACGAACCGACATGACATGACGAACCGAACATGACCTATACATTTTCCTTAAAAAACTTGCGTCCGAGAATTTGAATCAAAATACGTTAAAATAACACCATATGCACAATGGATCGCTATTTATCTTGGAAAAGTAGAGAACAGGTTTGGCAGAATGTCATTCACCAACTATATCGACGACACGAAAAAATAAAAACACACTACTGTTTACTGACTCATATATGAGTCAGGTAAAACAGTAGTGTGTTTTTATTTTTTCGTGTCGTCGACATAGTTGGTGAATGACATTCTGCCAAACCTGTTCTCTACTTTCGCAATATAGCGAAAAGGCGTTGTGTTCGCGGTAGCTCAAAATCGGAAAAAAGTTGAAATGAGCGACGTTCCCTCGCTTTAATTCGCACCCCTGAAAATAACTTACCAAAAAATTATTTTTGAAGTGACAGAAGTATGCAATGCTTTCTTTGTTAAACTAGAGTGTTAATCGTGCAGCTTTTTGCAGGTTTAAAGCAATAATAAAAACATAATTTACAAAAAACTTCTTGATATTCGTATTAACTGAATAAAATGCATATCTTCTATACACTGAAGTCGCTTTTTACGCGACTATTTTTACGCGAATTTCGGAATTTACGCGAATTTCGGAATTTACGCGGTTTTTTACGCGATTTTCAGATTTTACGCGGTTTTTTACGCGATTTTCGGTATTTACGCGGATGTGCTCAAAACGTTTATTTTTTCGCGTAGTGTTGGAATCCACAAAGTTTTTTTTACGCGAAATTTTGAGAATCAGCACTGGGGGGTTAACAAAAACGAGGGAGGGAGGTTCCCTGATAGAGGGGGGATGGTCCCTAATAGGGTGGGGGGGGGGGTGTCATAACTCCGAAACGCCTTGACCGTTCTTTATCAAACTTGGCACACATGTTCCTTGACATTAGGGAATCAGCATCGAGGGTTGACAAAGGGGGATGGGACTAATAGGGGGGGGGAGACGATAACTCCGAAACGCCTTGACCGTTCTTTATCAACCTTTCATACATGTTCCTTAATATAACTGAATCAAAACTGAAGAGGTTGATAAAAGAGGGGTAACAGGGGGAAGACTCCGAAATGTTTGGACGGTTCTTTCTTAAGTGACGGTGGGACAAAAGAGGGAGCTGATGACAAGAGGTTGCTGACAGGAAGGGGAGAGTAACGCCCACATGACTGTAACAATTTATCCGTACAACAGAAAAAATCAAAATTCGAAACACTAAACGGCAATGCTCGCAGCTGTAGATTTCTAGATCTAGTGTAATTATGCGCCGAATCAAAGTGACCCGTATAAAAAGTATTCGACCATTAGTGCTAAGTGTTGCTGGCCGACTCTATTTGAGTCTCAGGGGTAATCATTCAAACAGTGTGGAGTTGATCTGAGAACACCGTGTTTCCCATGGTCAACTTTATGCGGCATGTTCCAGAGTGGGCTCGGCCAATAATTTGTGCATACTTGCTCCTGGTGGTGAAACTAAAAACATTGTTTACAAACAAGTCTTGTCTTGAAGTGAAATGAAAGGAATGACAGGTTTTTTTGTATCCATGGCAGAAACACTCTTGCACCTTCTACTTTTTTGAAAAGTACAATAACAAAACTATTCATTACCTATGGGTGCCCAGGTAACCAATAAGCATTAGTATAAGCAGTAAATCAATCGTTTATTAGCATCCCTGGCGTTTTATACTGCAGGTTGCTGTTTATCAGCCTTTTGACTGCATAGCTGTTGTAAATTGGCATCCACAATTCTATTTAAATTCTTCTTGTCGGTAACTAGCTGCAAATAAGCATTGTCAGCACTATAAGAGTGGTAGCGGTAAACTAGCCGCATATTTTGCCATAATAGCATTTAAGTAGCATTTAAGGCAACTTAAATGCTTTTTTGCTTGCATTTAAATTGCATTGGAAATGCTTATTGGTTACCTGGGTGGGGCCATTGTTAGCGGAAGGTGCAAATAGGATAAATATCATTGTTTCTCTTTCTTTATAGGGATTTCCGTAAAGAAAACATATATGTGTGAGTGGCCGGGTAGACAAAAGAGGGAGAGCTGACAAATGGAGAGAAACGTCCAAAAGAGGAACAAGTTCGAAAAAAGTTACTTTTGATTACTTTACAGATTACCTCTGATTACCAGTAATCAATCTCTTGTGATTACTATAAATTAATCATGATTACCAATGATTACTTAAGATTATCATTGATTACTCTACTGATTAGCATTGATTACCTAATTAATTCGTAAATGATTACAAAAGTAATCTCTGATTACTACGTTATATTTTTGCAAGCGTTATATTTTTGCATCATAAGCATTTCGATGACAATAACTGATGTACAAGTGGCTGTGAGACAAAGGCGCCCCGAGTAAGATCGGGTACTCAGCTAGTCTATGTATATAAAAGTGAGCGTGAGTATGTTTGTATGTTCCACCATAACTCCAGAACGCCTTGACCAATCTCCACCAAACTTGGCACCCATGTTCCTTAATATAAGAGAATCAGCACTGGGGGGTTAACAAAAGAGGGGGGGTTCATAACAAGGGGGAGCCCTTTACTCCGAAATGCCTTGACCATTCTTCATCAAACTTGGCTCACATGTTCCTTAACATAAGAGAATCAGCAATGGGGGGTCAACAAAAAGGGGGTAGGATAGGGGGGAGGCCATAACGCCTTGACCGTTCTTCATCAAACCTGGTACACATGATCCTTGACATAAGGGAATCAGAACTGAAGGATTTGACAACAGGGGGGCATGACAGGGGGAGGCTCCGAAAAGTTTGGATGGTTCTCCCATAAGTGACAGTAGGGCAAAAACAGGAGCTGGTGACCTGAGGTTGCTGACGAGAAGAGGGGAGTAACGGCCATATGACTATAACAATTTATCCGTACAATAGACTAAATTAGAATACGAAACACTAAACTACCCAAGTAACCACGAGGCTTTATATCAATTCAATTGTAATGATTTATAGTGCGCTACAAAGCATATCATATAATGTATTATTTTCTTACATGTACAATAAATGCAGTAATAAAGTGGAAAAGGGCCCCAATATTGTCAAATTAAAGCTGCATTATAATAGCAATTGCCTAAGCACCATTACAGCACGTATTAAACATCGTTTCGCCTGCATTATCGACATATCGTTATTTTTTGCCTGTTTAAGCATAAGCATGCACTCTTAAATGATTCTACCTGTAAATTGGTCGGATTTAGTTAAAGTTAGGTGGAAACTACTCAAAATGCCCTTAAAGTGTACAAACTCAGATTTTGAGTAGTTTTTCAACCAAAAAATTGGTAGTAGGAACTTAAAATTGCGTTATTTGTCATAGTGAATAATTGAATTATCGGTAGCAAGTCGCCAAAATTGGTTGAAATTTTTACCCAAAGTTTGAGTTTGTACACTTTAAGGGCATTTTGAGTAGTTTCAACCTAGCTTTAACTAAACCCGACCTATTTACAGGTAGAATCATTTAAGAGTGTAGGGTACCGCACATATCGTTATTTTTTGCTTGTTTGCGAAAAAAATATTAAAACATTAATTCGACCGAGGCCGGCGCGTCAAAAGACAAAAATAAATATATATTTTCATATTTGTTTTTTAAGTCCGCTGACTCTAGCAGCTTCTCAAGCTATGCGTTACTACATTATTTGCAACGAATGGATTTTTGTGCATTTCAAATGTTACCTTTAATGAGATTTGAACCTGAGTGCGTGTATCCTTGCATGGTTCATTTACTGACGCCTTTGATATCTCACCCACAGTTGTTATGGATGAGTGGGTTGTAATTAGTCATACTTAAATCAACGTTCGTAGTTCGTTTCAGAATTCAATTGGACGAGATTGGAAGAGATAGCGGCTGTTAGGTGAAACAGAGCATGAGTAGTGGCCGTAAATAAGCAAAAACGAAGTCAGATATAAGCATTTTATTGACACTTATGGCACGTTTTAAAGATTTGTCCAAAGCTTGTAAGCTACATATTGTAGCATTATATACGTGAAGTGTTTTTAATAATGCTGATTTACGGTAATGCTTAAACGCATTAACGATGTTTATATAAGTGTCTGGTAAACGGCTGAATAATGCGTACCGTCGGTGCCTTGTGCACGTGTAGGCATAAAATAGACCCATAAATAGCCTCTTATACAGCAACTCCTATTCCTACCGCCTCGTGGTACCAGCCGGGATACGAGCAACTTTGGTGGAGATCGGGTAACCAACCCCGGTGGAAGCCAAGGTCGTATGCTGACAGGAAAGGAGGGCTCTTTCGAGCTTCGTTGGCCCTCCGGCGAAACAGGGGGTTGGTGTAGCAGGCTTTGCAAGCCGTCACCACGAAAAATATTAACCCTTTATAAGGCCGTGGCAATTATTTTGCCACCAACGAAAAATATTTGTTTTGCGTCTATAATGACATCAATATAATTATAGAAGCAAAATAAAAAATATTTGTTGGTGGCAATATAGTTGCCACTGCCTTATAAAGGGTTAAAGCATGGAACGAAGAACAAATATATTCTTACTGGAACAATCGGAATAGACCCACGCGACGAAAAAGGACTATGGATTGGAAACTCGGGACGTGGAACTGCCGATCTCTCAACTTCCAAGGGAGCACTCGAGTGCTCTCCGACGTATTGAAGAGCCGCAAGTTCGACGTCGTAGCG